>NW_026889759.1:6657500-6672500 GCF_033153115.1 Saccostrea echinata
ATATAGAAATAAAAGTAGCAGGTTTGTCACTAATATTGACTATAAAATTATTTTGTTCATCGAGAAAAAAGCACTCTCTCTCTCTCTTTCTCTCTCTCTCTCTCTGAAAGAAGCATTTAATTCTTGAAGATGAATTTTTTAAGATAACTTGAGTGTTCCAAGGAACGCATGTGTCGCCTGCTATGTAGCTTCATTAAAGATGTAAATAAATCTTATCAGCTTTTTATTAATGATTTAGCATGATCGTTCATGCATTTGCCTGCAAAGAAAAAATGGCATCCATGGATAGTTTAAGACTGCGTTTCTGACAATCAAAGAAAATATGGATCCCCAACCCTCAAATGAATAACTAAATTAAAATTATTAGAAATAACTATTTGTCATTTTATTAATACGTGTTTCAAGCAATCCTCTAAAAGAGATTTCAGTCTGTCTTTACTGCAATCCATTGTGGAATACCGATCCCGATGTATTTTCATACTAAATATAAGTGTATATATACATGTATATTTAAATATATGTGTGGTAACTGAGTATCATACACTTTCAAAGTACAGTATTATAACCTCATAAACATGTATAAATGCTAATAATCAAAACCCTTCCTCTCAAAATTCAAAAGTCATATGTTAAATTAAACTGCCCGGGGTATATTTTGCAAAGTAGGTCAAGGTCAAGTGGCTTGTAATGCTGGTATTTTTCATAATGTCTTATGACAAACAGTGCACAACTAAATAGCATAGACTCACCTCTTAAATGTCAAAAATATGCTGTATATCAGCACTATTAACTATTTGAAAAGTAGGTAAAAGGTCAAGGGTCACGGGGTCAGTAACCATGGTAATTTACAAAAGCCATAGTGCCAGCAATATATGTGCAAAATATCAAATCCAAACCTCTTACAATTGTCGAGGTATAGGGTGTGACAGACGGACAGATGCCGGGTAAGGTGATCCCTTTAGTGTCGCTCTGCTCTGCAGGTGACACAAAAAGAGTGTGCACCAAAAATCAAATCATATTTTGATGTCACTGGTATTTAAACAACATTATGATAGCAGATTACGTGTTGATCCGTTTGTTTGTCTGTATTGACAGATACTGATCGCAGCAGTACAGTCCTCCTATAGCCTGACGTGTCAACCAGTCGATTACTCGGACGATACTCGAGCAGTGAGGGTAAGAAAGCAAACGCTGGTTTAAACGTGGATCATTTCCAAAATTTGTAAAAGTTTTATTTAAATCAAAGTAATATTGAAGTTTCATTCTCCAAAAATATTAAAATAAGTGTGAAATTCAAAACGCTAAAAAGGAAACGAAAAGGTGAAAATTAATAAATGTCATTCTAATGATATTCATTTGATATTCTCTTGAAATGTGTTTCATTGATTGATAATTTTCATTAATTTTTTTATTAAAATCTATCTTTGTATTTGTTGCAGATGATGAATGCTTGCTACTTGTATTTCATTTCCAAGATCATCGAACTTTTAGACACAGTAAGTAAAACTAACATCAAGGTGCCCGTAAAAAGTCTGCAGCTTCACGTTTATACGAGAATTGATATTTATTATTCATTTTATTCAACAATCTTTATCCACCCTATGTATTTTCACTTTGGTCTCTAATCATAAAATATTCAATAGTAAAAATCAGATTGAAATTAAATTGCTCATGGAGTCGAGAGATCGATTCCGAGACTTCTGTCTATCAAATACAAACAAACTGCCGCTGACATTTATTTATGAAATATTTAATTCATTGATTGAGAGCATTTCGCACCTGAAGGATTTTTTTTATTATAGCAGTTTTACTTGAAAGCCACCATAAAATGTAGACCAGCGATTGTTCAATATTTATTTTATGATATCATAAAAATGACATGGTTCAAAACGAACCTAAAATTTTATTTTAAATAGTATGCATGATATTAGCTGCAGGTGACTAAACTCTCTGAACGAATATTTGTATACATGTAGAACATGTTTTAAAACGAACGTTTAATACCATGAAGATTTCACAGGGGCTGGGTTAGGAGTGTTACTTAAAGTCTTTATATCTTTGCTAATATATACAGCGAATATCCATAATATAATTTTTTTCTTTTTTTTCCTCCAGTTTTTCTTCATTGTACGGAAGAAAGAGAGTCAGTTAACATTTCTACACGTCTATCATCATTCCATTATGTTGCTACACACTTGGTGGTTCGTCAAGTTTGTACCAGGGGGTCAAAGTATGTCATTTTGAAATTAAAAAAGGAAATACGTCAGTAATTATTACGGCTGTTATTTTTTGCATTTTAATTACAGGTCCAAATTATAGTACTAAAATTGCGTTATTTTAAATGCAGAAAAACCAATTGCACAGAAACTTGTTTAAAAAGATGAACAAGATATTAAAGTAGTGATATATATTTTAGCAATTTAAACTTTCTATATTTCAACACATGTTATATTAAAAGCTTATTGATTTTTCTCTTCTATTGCAATACCAGCTTTTATGCTTGCACTCCTGAATTCCTTTGTACATGTTTGGATGTACGCCTATTACGGATTAGCAGCCATGGGTCCACACATGCAGAAATATCTTTGGTGGAAGAAATACCTGACCAAGTTACAGTTGGTAAAACGATCTACGCTGTTTATCAATTTAATTTTGTAGCCTTCCTCTGTGATTTTTTTATCAATCCACCTATCTCAAGCATGCTGAGAAAATTGAAAAGAAGTTATTGATGGTTATTGACAAAATCGTTGTGAATGCAAAATGGAATTTTTACGTGCATAGGGAATTGAATTCTTTTGATATTGATTTTTTTAAAGACATTTCTTTGCAACTGCTGAAAACAAAAAAAAAAGCTTTGATTTAACATCGTGCATCACATACAATTAATATAAAACGACAAAATTTTATAATTTTTCCCAATCTTTAAGAATTGTGTTTTATTACTTAATAACACGATAACTTTCTGTTTTTTAGTTTCAGTTTGTGTTGACTAGTTCCCACGCCCTTTATAACTTCTGCTTTGGTGACTGTGGTTTCCCGCGGTTATTTTCACTGTCGAGCGTCATTCAGTCCATAATTTTCTTCAGCCTCTTTATGAACTTCTATATAAAGGCCTACAAGAAAAAGTACAGCTGATTTGGAAACAAAACGGTCGATTTTCTTACAAATCTGTGCAAGAAGTGACACATACCGCTAGTATGTTCATCAAAATGGTGCGTTTTTCCCATGATTTATTTTCCTATGGGTAACCTAACTATTATTAAATTTCTCCAGTTTTTACTTTACTTTTGTTCTTAAGTCGGATATATACTGATCCTCTAAAAACTCCAAAAAGAGGTTCTTTTGTTCTTGTTTTTCCATGCATAGTAAAAATAAAGTGTTACAATGTCTTCTGAAAAATAATGCATGATTTCTTTAGCCATTTTATGATTGCAAATTCGGTTTGCACACTAGCATTTTGTCTTAGACACTTGTCTGTGTCAGAGAGTCGTGAATAATGACTGTTTCCGTAACACTGCAGAGCGAATAATCTTTTGAAAAAAGGCTTTCTGTGAAAGTCTGTCACACGTTGATACAAATGTATAAACATGATGCTTATTTTGTTTTTTGTGTTCATTTTAATTTATCAGAGTTGGTTATTTTTTCATAATCTGTTTTATGTTTCGACTCAGTATCGTTTTATTTATCTTATTTTGGTTAAGTGGGTTAATGTACATACTTAATGCACTTTTTAAATACTCTTCTGACACAAGATATATTTCAATATTTTTTTTCAGTGTGCAGTGATCTCTGCAGTGTTTACTAGTAATTGCTTACATTGTTTTGAAAATTAATATATACAAACACAAAACTAAATGTGTACATCCATATTTGTTTTTGTGTATTCTTTTAATTATAGTAAGCGCTTAAAAACGACGAAAAACGGTAACGCTTATCCATTCTGCTGCTACTGGTTGACGTCACTACTAAAACACCCTAGGATAACTTAACCGCCATTGCTGGATATCAAAGATGGCGTGCAAAGCGAATTAAGACGCATAATGAAAATGTACCTTTAGATGCATAGTTATTTTAGTTGCTTATTCTTATTTTTTATAAAGAATTCAAGTATTTTTTATGTCTACGTGCCATGACGTGTGCTTATCTATTTATCAAAATGTTAGTTTTATTAAAATGTTTTTAAGAACTTGGTTTAGTGGTTTTTGCAATATACAACTTTTAAATGGACTATCCTCATCAAACATGTGCACGTACCAATAGTGTGGAAACTGAATACACATACCTCTTTAAAGCATACTTGATCATATTGAAAATGGGAATAACTCAATTTCCAACTTTCTAAATAAATAATTACGAACATATCATATTTATTCAATTTATTTTCTTAAGGTCTTCTTATTTAAAAATTCGATGAGTATCATGAAATGCAAAACCATCATTAGTTGACAAACAAAAGAAAGATAACTCTTGTTTTAAAAAAAAATAATAGTGACATTTTTCGCCCGAGAAACTACCAAAAAAAAAATTCTTATCTTAAGAGTTAGAGATTCTGAAATCACACCTATGCTTCCGCTCAGAGTTCTGTATAAAAATTAGTGTAGCGACTAACATCAAAATTTCACTAAAATATTTCACTTGTGAAGAGAAGCATGAAATTTGTTACATCTATCTGTCAGATAGTACTGTTTCTAAAATCATTTTGAAGATGGCTGCCGCTAAAACAAAATCATGGCGACATTTCTATACTACTTGGCCTCACAAACGATCGACATTCTGTCATGTTTACCATTTTTGGCCATTTTGTGATGTATTCTGGCATAACTAAGCCTTGTACAATGACAATGAATTTATTCTCATAAACTGACATTAAGTACAGTGTAGAGACATATTACAAATATAGTTAAATATATGTGCATGCGTGAAACAGAAAAAGTACAAAGTCAAAAAGCTAACAATGACCTAACCAGGAGAGCCAACTCTCTCATAGATAATTTTTATAAATTTACACAGTTTTATCAACTTAACTGTATTTTTTGTATTAAAAAGTTGTTCAAACTTATACACATTTGGATATAAATAGTAATACTTTGATAATAGTGATAGTCTTGATTTCAAAATAGATGGGTCATTACAATTAAATAAGTAATGATATTCATCACCAATTTCATTTTTTGAACATAACTTACAAATTCTATTTTCTCTTGGTACATTTTGCCATCTCCCAACTTCAATCGGTAATTTATTATTACAAGTTCTAAACCTACATAGTAATTTCCAGTACTTACAAGGCAAAGATACTAAATACTTTTCTAAACAAAATGAAGTTTTATATATTCTGTAATTAAGACCTTTAGATGAATTAAACATTTCACTGTACCATGACTGTTTAAACTGATCATACGGAGTGTTAAAAACTACTTTCTTCAGCCAGGATACATTCACTGGTTGGCAAGTTTGCCAGATATAAGAAAGCCCACATTCATTCAGTATAGATTTGATAAAGTTCATGATATCTTAATCATTATGCTTTAAAAACAAAGCAAATTAACTTTCCTATAATGGAACTCAATTCCGCAATATTTTTCTTTCTATAATCAATAAAGTGTTAATTGCATGCTTTACAAAGGTGAGAAGAAATTCTAAAACGACATATCAAAACATGAATGTTTGATAGGAATGCAAAGATTGGTTTAGGCAACACAAGCAGAGAGAAAATAATGGAGAACTTTGAGAAACGAAATGCACTTGTAACCGAAATCTCCATATTCCCACACATGAATATCTATTAAAAACATGGTATTCGCCAGATGGATTACGAAAAACCAGACTTATCTTGAAAAGTCCGAGATGCAAAAGCTCGGACTTGAGTTATATGAGAGTAAAAGGAGAATGAAACATAAACTCACACCACCATCTACTGCTTAGCAAATTGAAATAAGACTGGCAAAACTGAGAAAAAGGGAATAGAAGAGCATTGGATACTGTTGAAAGCCGACTTTAAAGTCTAGATATCGCAGGAGTCTAATGGGACCTGACAATGACATTTTCAAAAGCCCGTGAAGAAATCCAAGGAAGAAATACGATATTTGTAAGAAAAATAAGAGAATAGATGTTACTAAAACAGCTCAATACTTAAAAAGTGAAGCCAATGATAATATTTATAAGGCAAAAGCAAGATTGGAAGAGAAGAAAGCTTCAAACTAAATAGCGGGTCCTAGACAACGAAGTCAAACATAACTGCAGGCTGGAAAATAGAGACTTTGTAAATGAGCTTGCCATCCAAGCTGAGCTGGCAGCCCAGAAAGGAGACCTAAATACATCACATAACATCGCCAAAATCCTGAGCACCAGAACTCCTAGTTAAGTCAAACCAGAAAATATTAAAAATAGGAAAAATGTTGATAAAACTAGAGGAACAGCCAGATAGATGGAACAAACATGTCAAAAAGGTATTAAATAGACCAACACCAGAGGAACAAATAGTTTTTACCCAGGGAAAAACACGAATAAGATAAAAATGGTAGGAGCAATAAGGAAATAAGAACAGCTATTAAATCTTTTCAATATGAATAAAAACGGAATAAATGATATAAAACCAGAGGCATTGAGGACTGGGTGACCAGAAGTAATGGATTATATGTATAGACTGTGGAACAAAATATGAGAAACAGATATAATCCCTTGTGAGTAGAAGAAATTACTGAATGTCAAACTATATATACCAAAGAAGAGAATTGACAATCTCTGCAAAAATGAAGAGGCACTACATTGCTATGTGTAGCAAGTAAGATTCTAAAAAGTGTTATCTGGAATAGAATAAAAGAGGCAACAGACAAAGTACTGAGAGGCGAACAAGCCGGATCTAGATCGATCACTACATCCACTGTACTAGTAAAAATTTATATTATAGAGCAATCTGTCAAGGGCATTATCATTTTTCATTAACTTCAACGACTTAAAAAGTGTTTTATATAATCAATAGAGGAAATTTATTAAGTCATTGACATTACAGAATTCCAGTCAAGATCGTTAACATGATAAAGACGCTGTGCGAAGTATGGGGTACAAATACTCTGATAGAATCATTTGCTGTAAAAATTGGGGTTAAACAAGGATGCCTACTATCAGATACACTATTCCTAATATGCTGTGTAACAAGACTTGTAACCCTTTGATACAAGTGTCATATTGTAATTATTGAATTTACCGGCTGGTAGTAAATACAAAAGTTACTAGTTGTCATATTGTAATTTTTGTATTTACTACCACCCGGTAAATTCAAAAATTATAATATGACACAAGTGCGAATTGAGTGGCCCTTCGTTAATAGACCGGTAGACGACCTAAACATTGCAGATGACCTTGCACTTCTACCTTGCACTGTATAGGACATGAAAGACGAGACGAAACAGATGAAACAGGAAAAAAGATGAGGCTAAAGATCTATGCCAAGAAAATAAAGGATAATGACCAAAAATGGAGGAGATGTAACAATTAAAGACTAAGATGTAGAAGACACCAACCAATTTCCATATCGTAAAAAAAAAAAAAAACCATGGGCACTGACGGAAATAATTAAGCCAGACTACACAAAGGAATGCAGGCTTTTGTAACGCTACGATCAGAATAGAAATCAACAACATTATCACTAAACACCAAAATTATGATATTCAAAAACACCGTGAAACAATTTATTTTTATGGTGCAGAAACCTGTTTAACTAAACGTCTACGAGAGAAAATCTCGTACCATGAACAAGTGCATGTACCTACATTTACAGAAATTGGTGGCATAGAACCATAAATAAGTTGAGGTCCAGGATAAGAATCAACCAAGACCCATCAGTGAAACAGAAAAAAAAAACATGACAAGGGTACGTCACACTCTAAAAACCTGTCAATACCATCATCAGAGAGTATCTACTAATGAATCCTCAGGGTATTCGGAAAAGAGGTCGTCCATTACACATGTATAGCTGCAGAACAAGAATAAAAGAAGAACTAGTATATCAAATTGGATCAAGACAAGAAAAACAGCTCAAAACAGGGTCGGATGGAGGACAACAGCTCTATGTTTCACAAGGAATGATGAGGATGAAGTTTTTTTTTTTTTAATTCATAGATTTTATTTGTGCTTTCACATATACAGACTATACAATATATTAGTTAACATTCAATACATACTTTCATTTCTACTGCCTGATACTTCATATTAAATATAATTTCTTTGTAGTAAATATATGTTGCATTTCAAAATCACATTAAAATTGTATATGACATATTGTACATTTTAATGAATATTCACTGTGAAAGCTTTATATACAGAGATAAAATTAAAGAAAGGAAAAAGGGGGTGAAAGGGTGCAAAAAAAGTGAGGTGGGGGGAACAGTATTAAGTATTTTAACATACTTGTACATTTGTATATAAACTTGAGAAAAATAAATACATTATATCATATCACAAATAATTTTCCAATATTTTTCATATTCTGAAAATTTACAGTTTCTTAAAAGTATAACTTTTTCGACTAATATTCTATCCACAATATTTTTTTCTAGCATTGAGATGCTTAGTTTAGGCACATTTTTAAACCTACTAGCAAAAATAAATTGCTTGACAGTAAGTATTAATATATTGTGTAGTCTAAACATGTTTTTGTTGTTGAATTTGCCAAAAAGTATATCCTTTCTATCAAAATTAATGGTAAAATGAAACTGATTTATAAACCATTCCTCAATGTGACACCATATTTTTTTAACGCAGTAACACTCAAAAAATAAGTGTTCAATCGTTTCGACATCTTGTTTACAAAAGGAACATACAGGTGAATCAATTAGTTTGAGATTGTAAAGGTATTTATTTGTTGCAATAATCCTATGCAGAATTTGAAATTGCATCCACTGAAATTTTGCTTCTTTTGTTACTTTAAAAGGAAGTTCAAATATTTTATTCCAGTCTATATCGCCAAAAAATATTCCATTATTTTCCCATTTTTCTAGTGCCTTAATTGCTTCCTTTTTCTTCTTAATGAGTAAACTATACATGTCTTTACAGCCTTTTGTACTTTTATAAAAAATATAAAGTGAATTAGGGATAAAAGGTCCAGTTTCTCTTTTTTCAATATCCATACTTTTCAATGTTTTTAAAACAGCTACTTTTAAACCTGCATATTCTACAAAATTTGTTTTTACGTTAAGATTTGTGAGGTACTCAAGGCTTACAAATTTTCCTTCAGAGTCAAACAGATCTCTTACAAAAACAAAGCCTGCATCGAAATAACTTTTCAAAAATATGGATGAGTTGTTCATTTTAATTCTTGAATTAAACCATATATGTTCATGAAGAATTTGCATATTATTTTGACCAGAGTCAATGATCTTTACCCAATTAAGTAAAACCTCTTTCCAAAACTTGTTACTTATTTTATTACACATATTAACAGTAAAGTCTAAACCTCTTACCCATAGAGATTCAACTTTTATTCCTAATTCTGATTCAAGAAGTTTTAGCCATTTTGTATCTGAGTTAATTAGTCTTCGGATCCATGTTGATTTTAACGCACATAGAAAATCTACATATTCAATCATTTTCAACCCCCCATTTCTATAATCTTGAATCATAACATTTTTCTTAACCTTATGAATTTTACTTCCCCATAAAAAGTAGTACAGGTCTTTCTCAAATTCGTCTAGGAGTTCCTTATAAGGGTTCGGAATAGTCAATATCAAATGGTTCATTTTTGGTATAATCAGGGATTTAATCACTGCTAATCTACCAACTGGAGTAAGTTTTCTTAACTGCCATTGTTTTATCAACTGCTTTATTTCATTTAATTTTGAGGGGTAATTCAGATCAGGAGGATGAGGATGAAGTTCAGTAAATCATGCACGGCCGGTTCAGCAGGGCTATTAATAATTGTTGTTCATCTTGATATCATTACCCCTAATCAGTGTTATTTCTCCTTGTAAGGGCTGCTCATTTTGAGCATATCAACAGATCTGTCTACTTTTTTCAGTAAAGTAAGAATTACCCTGCACTGCTCCATGCAGCTGTAACTATTCTGAAGATTAGATCTTTTGAGTACTATAAAAGTGACACAACCTGTACTTTAGCGCATGCTCACTGTACAAATAACGTAAAATAACTCCATATGCTGGACTGAATTCTGATTGAATACTTCAAAGATTTTTAATTAATGCAAATAAAATTTGAAAATAACAGATATACAATATGAGAAGTAACTCCATTCTGAAAATCATATCGGACATTTTGAAAATTGACGAAACTTGAATGGTCTACGATATTTCCTATTCAGGTAGTCGACAATGAACCCTTCGTGCCAATTGATGCTTTTTTTTTCAACTACCTATTGGAAAGTATTCTTAGGTCAAAATGAGGGATATGCTGATATGCTGCTATATTTAGAAGATGAACATATTCTTCCTTTTTTCCATATACTAGTATATAATCGGTAGAAACATCATAATATTGATTTTCTTACCTGCGTTTTCAAGTGACAAGAATACATTGGTCAGGTAAGACCACTTTTGATATTTGTTTATAGGGTACAATGAATCTTCCAACATATTAGTTTTTTTTTTTTTCATTTAACGATTTGGTCATTTTATAAAGGTGCAATTTGTAAGACTTTCTTTCCCCTGTAAAGGTCCAGTCATATCCATGCATATAAACTGACCATATCCCCTGTAATTAGAATTCTATGCCATTATCGATGTGAGCGCTATATACATTCATTGTTAGAACTTCAACATTTATAAATGCACTTGTCAAAATTTTGTCTTGCAACTTCGATACAATGTTTTTTTAAAATTCGCTTAAGCCCTCGACAGGGGTTATGTTAATGTACAAGAATTTTCAAGAATTGAAGAAATCCTGAATAATACGGGGGAAAATTAAATCTGAGTTTTTCTTTCATAGCAAGATCATTTGACTTCATTAGTGTGTGGTTAAATCGGAAACCAGAACGAAGTGAAAACTAAAAAAGATTAATAGAAAACTATGTTGCAGCATTGGTTACTTCCAAACTACACACCTTCTTTAAATCAAATATTATTTTTGACTGAAAAAAAGATATATCACATTGAATTAATAGCCAAACAAGTAAAATCCAGGATTACACTTTTATAGAAATAAAACCACATTGCCTTTAATGTGACATTTGAACTGGGTTTTGTATGGCATGTCAAACGTTGCAATATTCGATCTTTTGCATTTGCATTGTATAATTTTCCATTTGCATTGTATAATTTTTATTTGTATTGTATAATTTTCTATTTGTATTGTATAATTTTTCATTTGTATTGTATAATTTTTATTTGTATTGTATAATTTCTATTTGTATTGTATAATTTTCATTTGTATTGTATAATTTTTATTTGTATTGTATAATTTACCATTTGCATTGTATAATTTCTTATTTGTATTGTAAAATTTCTTATTTGTATGCGATAATTTTTCATTTGTATTGTATCCGCGGACTGTTTATTTGTTTCGTTACGAAGGATTTCATTGGTCAAGTTTCAGCCTGTATCGGGTTGAAGATGTTCCGGATGCTCAAAGCAAACTGGGCTCATATGTATTTGCTTGCTTGATTGATTGATTATTGTTTAACGCCGAGTCGGCAATATTTCAGCCATATTTCGGCGGCATATGTATTTGCGTGCATGTTAGACGGTCATTGGATTCTAAAATGGGAGCGCTGGTAGATGGCAAATAAATAATCTGTCCTTAGGAATGCTGACTGAGAAAATAAATAAATTGACCTTGAGTGGTGGTAACTACCCCCACCCCCAAAAAACTGAGTTTTCGGGTTTGGGCGGATTTTCTTCTGTTTGTTTTTCTCCTTGTCTCTGGTCATATTGGAAATAAATATTCTCTCCTGCGAGAGAATGAAAATAAATAATCGGATTCGACACCCCCCGAGAATCAAATGGTCGTCCCTTAGCATGCACCGCAAATAGAGGAGCCGAGTTTGTGTTTGTAGAGAGTGCGCGATCGGAATTGTGGGAAGGGTACCAGACTAAGTTTGTGATGGGCACCTGAGACCTTTATACAGACTAAATTTTATGACCAATGACATCCTTCGTAACGAAATAAATAAACAATCCTCGGATACAATACATATGAAAAATTATCGCATACAAATAAGAAATTATACAATACAAATAAGAAATTATACAATGCAAATGGAAAATATAGAATACAAATGAAAAATTATACAATACAATGATTTTTTTTACAACACAAATGGAAAATATAGAATACAAATAAACATTATACAATCCAAATGGAAAATCATAAAATCCAAATGGAAAATTATAGAATACAAATAAAAATTATACAATACAAATTGAAAATTATACAATACAAATGAAAAATTATACAATACAAATGAAAAATTATACAATACAAATAAAAATTATACAACACAAATGGAAAGTTATACAATACAAATGGAAAAGATCGAATATTGCAACGTTTGACATGCCATCGTTTTGTTTGTTTGCTTTGTTTTTGTTTTTAGGTTTTTTTTATATAATTGGTTTTATATTATGTTTAGCATTTCATGTGCATCAGAGGGTAGATTGATTGTATGTTGTTTTTACATCCCATTCGAGAATTTTTCACTCATATAGAGACGTCACCATATACTGGTGAAGGGCTTCAAATTTAGACCTTTACTCGGCATTTAGGGCCATTGAGCAGTGAGGGATCTTTATCGTGCCAACGCCTGCCGTGACACGGGGCCTCGGTTTTAAGGTCTCATCCGCAGGACCCGCAACTTTCACTTCAAAGTGCCGAGCGCATGGCGAAGGAACAGTTGCTACCCATTTTTTATCGACTTGGGTCAGTCGCGACCGAGATTCGAACTCAAGACCTCCTGATCACGGAGAGAGCGCTCTACCGACTGACGGTTCAGAGGGTAGATATTTAAGGTATTTCCATCCTCCTGTGATGTCATAGGTTTTCGCAAGAACTGTTATTAATTTAAATTCATACAAAAATATCTTTTAGAAAAATGCTTTTAATTGGTGTAATGAAAAAAATTCTTAAGTAAAGGAATTTTAAAAATGTATATTTTCTTAATTTATTCAATTATTTAATCTTTAAGAATTATTGCTAGAGGCAATAACTCCTTAGGCATCTTCATTCTGGCATTTGCTTTTTTGTACTTCTAATGTAAAATGGTTCCCTGATATTCACCAGTCAAACATATCTATAAAGTAACAATTATTTTGGAACTTTCAGCAGAAGAATTATGTATTTGAACCAGTTTTAGCTCACCTGAGCTGAAAGCTCAAGTGAACTTTTCTGATCACCTGTTGTCCGTCGTCCGTCTGTAAACTTTTCACATTTTCAACTTCTTCTCCAGAATCACCTGGCCAATTTTAACCAAAATTGGAACAAAGCATCCTTGGGTCAAGGGGAATTTAAATTGTTAAATTGAAGGAAAGAGCACCATTCTAAGGGGGCAATCAAGAAAAGACAAAATAGGGCGGGGTCTTTAAAAAATCTTCTTCTCAAGAACCACTAGACCAGAAGAGCTGAAACAAATATGAAATCTTCCTGAGTTAGTGTATATTCTAAAATGTTCAAATCATGCCCCCCCCCCGGGGGATAGAGTGGGGCCACAAAAGGGAATCAAAATTTTACATTGAAATATATAGGAAAAAATCTTTTAAAAAAATTTGAAGAACCACTGGGCCAGAAAAGCTGAAACTTTCATGGAAGCTTCCTGAGGTAATTCAGATTTTAAATTATTCATATCATGACCCTTAAGGGTAGGGTGGGGCCACAATAGACATTCAAAGTTTTACATTGAAATATAATGAAAAAATCTTTAAAAATCTTCTGAAGAACCACTGGGCCAGAAAAGCTGAAACTTTCATGGAAGCTTCCTGAGGTAATTCAGATTTTAAATTGTTCATATCATGACCCTTGGGGGTAGGATGAGCCATACAGGGATTCAAAGTTTTACTTTGAAATATAAGGAAAATCTTCTTTAAAAATCTTCTTTTCAAGAACCACTGGGCCAGAAAAGCTGAAACTTTCATGGAAGCTTCTTGAGGTTGTGTAAATTCTAAATTGTTCTATTCATGGCCCCTGGGGGTCGGATGGGGTCATAATAGGGATTCAAAGTTTTAAGAAATAATCTTTAAAGATTTTCTTCTCAAGAACCACTGGGCAAGGAAAGCTGAAACTGACTGGAAGCTTCCTGAGGTTGTGTAGATTCTAAATTTTTCAAATCAAAAACTTTAACATTGCTCATAACTTTTGATTGGTTGGAGCTATGGCTTTCATATTTCACATATGACGTATTCCTTGTGACAAGACCTTTCTAAAGGCACCATCATATTTTGACCTTGACTTTGGATTTTGACTCAGTTTCACAAAATTTAACCCAACTTTAACCTTGGCCATAAATTTTGAACAGTTGGTGCTAGGGCTTTAATACTTCACATGTGTAATCCTTGTGACAAGACCTTGCTTTGGATACCAACAAATTTGACCCTTTGACCTTGACCTCGGGGTTTGACGTACTTTTGAAAAACTTTAACCTTGGCCTTAACTTTTGAACGGTTGGTGTGAGGGCTTTCATTCTTTATAAGTGTAATCCTTGTGACCAAACCTTCCTTTAGATACCAACAACTTTGACCCTTTGACCTTGACCTTGGAGTTTGACCTACTTTTGAAAAAAAATTAAGCTTGGCCATAACTTTTTAACGGTTGGTGCTAGGGCTTTCATACTTCACATATGTAATTTTTGTGACACGACCTTTCTTTGAATACCAACAACATTGACCACTTGACCTTGACCTTGGAGTTTGATCTACTTTGGAAAACTTTATCCTTAGCCTTAAATTTGGAACGGTTGGCGCTAGGACTTTCATACTTCACATATGTAATCCATGTGACAAGACCTTCCTTTAGATACCAACAATTATAGCCCATTGACCTTGGCCTTGGAGTTTGACCTAC
>NW_026889759.1:6675000-7040000 GCF_033153115.1 Saccostrea echinata
TTTTGGGTAAATCTTTAAAAATATTCTTCTCAAGAACCATTTGGCCAGGGAAGTTGAAACTTATGTGGAAGCATCCTCAGGTACATGTAGTGTAGATTCCAAATTGTTAAAATCATGACCCCCGGGGATAGGGTGAGGCCTCAATGGGGGGTTGAAATTTTACATAGTAATATATAGGGAAAATCTTTAAAAATCTTCTTCTCAAGAACCCTTTGGCCAGGAATGTTGAAACTTATGTGGAAGCATTCTCAATTTTTTAAAAATCTTATCATGACCTTTCATGACCCCTGGGGGTACGGGTGGGGCCACAATGGGGAAGGGGTATCCATGGGAGTATTCATAGGAATTTTTTTTATGAATTTTCTTTTCCAAAACTATTTGACCTGAGAGGTTTTCTGATAGGGTACAACCACAATGGGAAAGGTGGGAACAAAATATTTACTGTAAATTTTACATATGAAAATCTTTGGAGAAAAATCTCAAAGTTAGAATATGTATCAAAAATTTAATATAAAAAACTAAATTTGTACAGATATTTCTGATTTGTTAAAGCTGTTTGGGTCAGAGTAATTGACCATAGTTGCTCAAGTGAGCGGTGTGGCCCATGGGCCTCTTGTTTATACTAAGTATAAAATATATGGGAAACATAAAATTTAAGCCAAGCAAGGGTATCCTAAGTAGGAAAGTAGGAATTTGAAGGTACTTCTTGCTGCAATAATGAAGCCTTTTCTTGGGGGGGGGGGGTACAACTCTTTTTGGATCATACAATATCATTAATTTTCCATTTTTTAATTGAAATCATACAATGTAATCAGAAACATTTTAAAATAAATGATTCTGATGTAATTATTCATAGCATAAATTTTTCCAAAATATTTAGTAAAGTCTGAGTTTACCGCAAACTTTAAAGTTTACTGACCTTGACCGATTTTATTTTGGGACAGCCAATAAGAATTTGGGAGCGGATCTTGAACTGAATATGGGAATTTTTCTTACTTCATACGTAAATAATGCAGCAAAAATAAAATACATACCTCATAAACATTTATATATCTGTTTAGTGATAACAAAAATTAATCTACTGCAGTATTAAACGTTTTCAATCAAAAGTCATTACATCACATGAGAACTGTCATGGCTGCTGAAGAAGTCAACTTGTTTTCACACTGGTGTATTTTTTCTTGTGGCGATTTAATAAAACATAAGTTTGTTTGCTACGATTAAATATAATTCCTTTCATCATTGAATAAATATTTTTACGATCTTAATCTTGTCCACCTCACAGTTTTGAGATTTACTATGCATGGATTAAATTTTACAAACGATCGATATTTAAGCAGCATTGATAGAATGAATTGTAAGGGCCGCAAGGGCTGACTTCAGACTACCTATCAAGCGTAGTTACCATGACAATCTTTACATATTTAGAAGAACAGGCTGTCCCTTCTTTATAACGTATCGAAGATCAATAACAATAATTTACATATTTCACCCACTTTTTTTTAAAGTTAAAGAAAGTTTTGGAGGTGAAGTTATAAATCTCAGCAGTGAAGGTAATATTAAACATGGCGAACAAATTCAAGTTGCAATCATTTAGACACATTTCAAATTGAAAATATCGGTTATATTGACGTTATTTAATTATTTCGATTTATTTCAAAGTTAAGAAATGAAAATAATGTAATAATTGTAATTTTTGGCTGAAAAAGAATGCCTACTTCACTAAGATGTGATTCTAGCTGGAGTTGTACCCCCTCTTTCCCCTAAAAAAAAGCATAAAAGAAAGGAAGGATAAAATAAAATCGGGTAGTTACATTAATATTGCTCCTACGATCATGAGCTTTTTGCTTCCGTTGAGATGGTCAGAGACATAAATAACATATAATAAATGTGTCTCCGAGATGGCGAATGATTACCCACGTGGCCACAATATCACATATGCATGGATAAACTCAGAAACAATAATACAAATACTTGTAAATTTTCGTTGGAAATTTGCTATATATTTTGTTCATATATATTTATGATTTCTTATTAGAAAAATTATAAAATAACAAATATGTATCTACTTAGTACAAATTACTTTCGTCATCTCTGATTTGAACACCGTGATTTAGCGTGAATGTAATGCGCACGCGCAAGATTGTAAAATCCAAAAAATCCAGATGATTTCCGGAATTTTTTGAGGAATTTTCGTTGATTATTAATTAGCGAAGTTTAATTGAGAAAAAATAAAAACAAATTGGTATTCTTCAAGTGCCAATGATGTTTAAAATATATAAAACAAAAGACAGTACTCTTCCGATTTATCGGTATTAAAGGCCAAAAATTCGAGTCTATAATTTTAATATAGTAGTATAGATAGATACATGGTTTAGATCTTTTTATTTATGTTTGTTTGTTTGTTTGTTTGTTTGTTTTTGTTTTGTTTTGTTTTTTTGCACACATATTGGCATATTGGTATGCCTGACGATCCAATAGCCATATTAGCCAAAATACATACTGATCATCGTTCGTTAGGGCGTGTCTCACCCATCCTGTCTCCCCCAAAAACATTTTGAATAATGTTCTTATCTTAATTCTTCGTTTTTATAATAATTTGTTTTTCCCTCACTTTTTTGCTTAGAAATACTTGGGGACATTTTTTAAACTAATCCCTCCACTTTTACAAAGTCCTTGATCCACCACGGAAAGGAATTTGCTGAATGGTCTGATCTGACTAACTCCAGCTCTCAAAATCTGCACACTCATAACGCTGTCCGTTTTATAACAAGAACCTGACAAAAGTACAAATTAGGTTACAAGGTATTGGTGGGTCACGGGTGGAACTTTAAACGTACCTGTCTGTCGTCAACAACAAAGTCAAAATGCGCCCTTTCAGCCTTACGCAAGCTTGTGCAGTATACTACAATGCTTGACATTACGGTGAAAACTTTGACCCATATCAGTCCAACACGTATCCGGCTGACACGGAGGCTACTAGTACAATGGACATCGGCTAACACAAAAGCTTGTTGACCGGTATTTGTCAAGAAAAAATTTCGCCGAACTACAGCTACAGTGATAATACTTATATATTCTTTAGATAACCGGTGGCTATAACAATGTTAACTGTAGATGAATTGAAGAGACTGTACGAGGTTTTTCTTTCTAAAGGAGGTAAGACATTTTTATCTCGGTGTCTCACTATTGTTTCATGTTGTGGTCCATGTATTAAATTTTGCCAATTTTTCGTCACTGCTACATGTAGCTATAAGAATAAATGTTTTCATTTACTCGTTATATAAGACACCTTGATATTGAATGCCCTGCTGCAAAACCCATTTCTATTTGAATTGATGAAATGCACACAAAACATTTTATTGCACTCATTATTAAAGCTTGAATAGGAATTACTCGCTTTTTTATGAAGTTGCAAATCACGAAGTTTTTTTTCTTGCATGACGTGCAGAGAGATACTGCTTTGCAAGCAAGTGCTCATTCTCAAAAGGTTTAAATCAACTGATTATTTTTAAACATTTTGCCCAAACAGTCAATAAAACTTGTAAACAATGGGCAAGATAAAATAAATCCCGTATCTTAATATTAGTTCTTACGAATGTTTGATTTGCTTTAATCTTTGGATATACCATATACAAAAGGAAACCGAGGTTAAATTGTTTCTTATCATTTAAAAGCAAAATCTATAAAACTGAAAAAAGTTAAAGACTTTCACGGAAACAGGTCTGGAGCTGTTAAATTTTGTTTTTATTTTGACAAAGTCCCCTCGCGCAAAACTATACCTCGGTCCTTTCTACAGAAAAAAAAATGTTAAGTCATTTTACAAAGTCAAATTGTATGTTCATTTTGTCTTATCAATGATGCATAAATAAAGAAAACAATTTCAAATATCAATCGTTAAATATTTGAATTACATGTATTTAAAATATACCGATGATTGGAAAAAAAGGGGGTCGGGGTGTTTTTGATCTTCAGAAATCTCTTACATATTGCACATGTAAATATTTATCTCTTACTTACAATTCTAATATCTGCCTGCTTCTCAATTACACGCATACATGTATCTATATCTGCAGACAAGAGAGTGGAGAAATGGCTCCTGATGGAATCCCCTGTACCAATCCTGACAATATTTACCTTATACCTACTTCTGGTCAAACAAGGACCCCGCTGGATGGAGCAGTATAAGCCACTTCAGCTTCAAGGATGGTTGGTCATCTACAACTTAGCGCTTGTTGGATTATCTCTGTACATGTTTGAAGAGGTAAGTAGTTTGATCAAATTCTCACCCCTAACCCCCCCCCCCCCTCTTTTCAGAGGTAAAAAAAATGGGCAAAGGTCATTGTGTCTGTCTGTTGACAAATCCAATTCAAAGAAAAGAAGAGTTTAATTTATTTTTCGAGAGTCACACTTTATAACAGGATACAATACCCTATGTAGAAGATCAAAATAATTTTCCAGTAAATGCCATCAAATTTTGAAGTATAATACGTCAGATCCACATTTTTGGGGTTAAAATTTAAGCTGTCAAAATTAGCAGTAATATGAGTTATCAATTTATTCTTTGATTTGAACATTCCGTTACACCGTTACTGATCTCCTTTAATTAGGTGTCATCACGTAGGGTAATTTAACTTTTGTGGCTTTAGATATAGATCACTCAACCTTTAAGATAATCTTAAGAAGACTAAATTTTATTATGCTTCATTACTTCTATTTATGATCAAGACGTGATGGCACTTTTCGTACCGTCTGTAATCAGGCTTAAGTACCCCTGACAGAGACACTCTTTCAATGTAAACATTTTTGAAGTTAGAAATTCGAGACTTTCAACCAGTCACATTTTGAAAAATCTGCTACTTGTTCATTCTTTCCTTAATCTCAAAGTCTATTCCATAAACCATATTTATTTAAAGTAAAAAAAAAAGGATGAATTCGAAGTAAAATTGAAAAAAAAAACTTTCACCGGAAACCAGTTATTTGGTATTGTATTTTTTATATTCATCTCAATGCTAAGAATACGTGTACATTATGAATCTGTATGAATTCTCAGTTTCTAGTTACTGCCATCAAGTCTTCCTACAGCCTGAAATGTCAGCCAGTCGACTACTCGGATGACCCTTTAGCACTGAGGGTAAGTACTCTCCCTATCATAATCATTTTTTTAACTGTTTATAAAAATGGTATTATTTGCATAAACAGTATGTCAACAAGTTGGTGTGTAGTATTTTTTTTAGAGTATATCAATATTTTTACATATTTATAAAGAATCAAAGGTAATATAATACAGTGTAACGGTAAGTCAGACATGATATGGATGAGTTAACAATAAGTCAGAAATGTCGATAAGAAATAACAGTAAATCCAAAAAATGTATACAAGTCAGATGTACGGTATTGCATGTTAACAATAGGTCAGAAATATTGTGCATTGGTTAACAATAAGTCAGATATATTGCATGTTAACAATAGGTCAGAAATATTGTGGATTGGTTAACAATAAGTCAGATATATTGCATGTTAACAATAAGGTCAGAAATATTGTCGGTTGGTTAACAAGAAGTCAGATATATTGTGTGTTAACGATAAGTCAGAAATAATGTGGATTGGTTAACAATAAATCAGAAATATTGTGTAGTTGTTAATTATAGGTCAGACATATTATTAATTATTATTGTTAAACAATTAGTCAGAGGTATTTAGTTTTAAAAGTGAGTGGACATATTGTGGATAAGTTAACAATCAGTCAGATATATTGTACATTTGTCAACAGTAAGTAAAGTAAATAAAAACAAGTCTGAAATATTGTGTGCTTGTTAACAAACAGTCGGACATATTGTGGATTAGTTACTTATAAGTCAGAAATAATAATATTGTGTATTTGTTAATAATAAGTCGAACATATTGTGGATTATTTACTACATGTATATTACATGAGGCAGAAATATTGTGTGTTTGTTGATAATAAGTCGAATATATTGTGGATTATTCACTTATGAGTCAGAAATACTAGTATTGTGTTTTTGTTCAGAATATAGACATTTTGAGGTTTTGTTAACAAATAAGTTGTAAAAATTATGTTTTGTTAATGTCAAACACATTGTGTATTTATCAACAATAAGTCAGAAATGCAATGCATTGTTTATTCATTAACAAGTTGTAGATAATTTTATATATTTGGGCATTATATTCCTTGTAGATGTAATTGTTGGCATTAAGTCACTAATTAAATATTTTGTAGACGACATGTATTTCAATTTATATTTGGTACTTTTCACAGATGGCCAGTGTATGTTGGTGGTATTTCTTTTCCAAAATCATAGAATTACTAGATACGGTAAGTTATTCAGTATCTATATATCCAGTCTATCATTGCTTTCCAAAGAGTCTGTCAATCACTGATGTTATTTTCATGCTTTTCACAAGTCAGATATTAGGATTCCTTTAAACTTTCCGGTCAACTTTAGTTTTTATAAGCAACAATACTTTTACTTAATATCTGATACAAAATGATATACAAACGTCAGTCAAAGTTTAATTTATTTTTAAGTAACAAAACAAACTATTCCTGCAGTTCATTAAGTCTTAACAATATTAAAAAAAATGTATGTGCAATCACAGTGTTTTTATTGTAGTTAATTAGTTATTACATATTATTTTATTTACTACATGTAAAAATATTGTTAAAAATTGATAGGTACGCCCACCCCTGTGTTACATATGTACATCTATATAATTTCTAATACGGTGTTTGATAATTATACAGGTTTTCTTTATATTACGCAAGAAGAACAACCAGATAACATTCCTACACGTATATCACCACAGCACAATGCTACTGAACTGGTGGCTAGGTGTCAAATTCATTGCAGGAGGACAGTGTAATGTATCAAATCTCTCATAATGGATGGATTCTTCTCATCTTAATATTCTTTTTTATTCCTTAAGATTTTTGTGTTTCTGAATGGTAAAATATCAGATATCCTCCTTGATTTGTTTCAAGGTCGTACGAACTTGAAGGTCGTTATTTGTTTTTGTAAAAAATATAGATGTATAGAAATTTATGTATAAGTGGTTCACCTAGCTATGTGATTTGCTATCAAATAGCGTATACTTATAGTGTCTTATAATCTTATATTTTTTCAGGAAAATAAAACACGCAAATCAAAATATGTCTTCTTGAATGCAATTATCTATTTCTAAAGTCATGAAATATTTAAAATTGTCGATGTTAATTAACAATGTACTTATTGAAGACGTTCCTTTTTTGTAGCCTTTTTCTTAGCAATGATCAACTGTTTTGTACATATATGGATGTACATGTATTACGGTCTCGCCGCCCTAGGACCGGAAGTTCAACGATATCTATGGTGGAAGAAATACATCACAAAGATGCAGTTGGTACGTTTTATTAATTAGTAAATTACCTACAGTCAATAAAACTGAGTCACAAGAAAAAAATTAAACAAAATTGACAATAATTTTGAATACTTAAATGTTTCTAGGAATAAACAATGATATTGAATTTTTGAGATAAAATATTTTGCCAACAGTATTTTTTCACAGAAATTTAAAAAAAAAAAAATACATAACAAAGCATTTTCGTCCGATATGATTTACATGTACTTGAGTATTTTTTTTTTAATTTCTTGTTATTCAGTCAAATGAATAAGTAGCACTGAATTTTCGGAGAAAGTTATTTTTTATGTGACCCTTTTCAAAGTTGGGCCTCTAATTTTTATCTAATCAACACGTATCCTATAAAAAGATAATTAATATTAAAGAAAAAAGATAGTTCAAATTAGACTCAGATTATCAAATTTTCCTATGAAAATATTATAATTGTCTCTTTTTAAAATATCGTATATTTTCCTCTTTTTTGAAACCTTTTTTCAGACGCAGTTTGTATTGGTCGTCATACACACCGGCTATAACATGATGACAGATTGCAATTTTCCACAGGGTTTCAATTACGCTGTTTTTATTTACGCATTTACATTAATTGGACTATTCTCTAACTTTTATGTAAAAGAATACTCCAAAAAGAGCAGCAAAAGCAGTTAACATTTGTGTACTTAGACATATCAAATTATTATCTATTTATAAGTAAAAGAGAACAAAGGCACGTATTTTGGTTTTTTTTTCTTTTTGTTTCTGTTTTTGTTTTTGTTTTTTTTTTTTTTGTTTTCCACTGCGTTCATGAACATTTTCCAAAAGACGCTTACCTAAACTATCGAGGTTGACACTTCCATTTTGTTTTTTATTTTTATGCAAAGTGCATTTGCTTTATCTACACTATTTCTAGCAACCTCTACAATGCAATCCGACAGCTAGACAACAAGTAATTCTTCATCGACTGCTATACTTAAGGTTCAAGTAAGGTTCCTTCCTTTCAGTTGATTGGATCTTATTTAAGGAAATAAAACACGTCTTTGGTCATATTCTAATATTCGTGTCATAGATGACCAGCCTTATTAGCCATGGGATCTTTGTGATTTATTTCTTCAAATCTTCAAACTCTTATTAACAAAATTTCGTTTTACGGGTGTGACCGGCCAACTGAGGATGCTTTCTCCTCCTAGACACCTGAACCCACCTCAGGTGTTTCGATGGAAACATGTTATGGAATTCATCTTTTTCTTTGGGAGCCTTGAAGGGACATCAAGATTCTCAAAAAGAGAAAAAGTACTTTTCATCTCCGTATTTAATAAATAAAATTTTAATTTTACTATTATTTTGATCCACATTAACGTCTGCGTTTGCTATTTCCCACGTTGCGTCAGATAAATGGCAAATCTAGAAAAATCTCTTTAAGAAAAGCACGGCTACAGTAGCTACACGTAACATCACGGCATTTTCTATAAGTGTAGAATCAGATTTGCTCAAATCATGAACCCTTGACTAGGATGAGGTCACAATATACATGTAGGGTAAGGTTTAATTAACGTTATGAGAAAAAAATCTTCACCTCAAGAAATGTAGGGCCACAATATACCGGTATATTAGTCATAGCGACAAGCAGTTATTTCATCTGGGCTGTGTCATTGCCCTTGTGGTTAGGATGGGGCTGCAGGAAGGGGTCAAAGTTTTTATTGGAATATACAGCAAAAATGTAAGAAAAAGTCCTACATGTATTAAGCACAACAGGTCTAGCTGTCTTAGTTATATTCTCTTGAAATGTACTAGAATCAAGTTTGTTCAAACGCAGTCCTTGGACCAAGGATTTATTCAGAAAATATATTGACATCTACAAGATCAAAAGCACAATTTAATAAATGTATTTCATATTTAATTTAAATATACTATCAACTGAAAATATATCTGATTTCGTGATCACAATAAAGGGGTTCCATTTATCTATTTACATATATACATATTCATTTGTCATTAACAGAATGTTGACTTATTTGAGCATTGTGGTCATGAGCCTCTTGTTTTCAATTGCAAAGTTTATTTTCCTTGTGGTTTCATCAGTTTTCAACTTTTTTTTCTGAACTTGCAACTGTTTTATATTGAATTCCTTTTCTACTGTGAATTTTGTCATTTGATCAAGAAGAACATAATTCTTCACATTAGATTTTTTTATTAAGCACTTTTATTTATACATGTATACATTAGCAACAGTATCACAGCATTTAACAACAGATAATGTATCTGATATTAATAAAAGATAATATGTATATTATATTTAGTTTATCTCTGCAAGTAAATAGTTTTGATCTGTTACTCTCATTCAAACTTAGCAAAACTAAATATAAATTCTCCTAAAAATGGCACATGATACGAACATATTTATATACATACAAAATAAAATGATCGTTCTTTAAAAATATGAGATTCTAATCTGTTTAAAAATTGAATTAAAATAATGGATATTTGTACAGATCTGGAAATATTATGAAACGTAATATCATTTAAGTTGCACATTGAATAATATATAATGACTTTATCCTTTCCCAAGTGTAATTACTATTGGTATGGAGACATGAGTACGCACACACTCTTTGGAAATTGTATTTTGATAAATATTAATCCTTTGTAAAATATTAAACCACAAAAAATGTCATGATTGAAAAGAAAAGGTTAACATGCTTTGACTTTCATACAACAAAAAAAGTCATAAGAGATCTTATAAAAGTAGAAATCAGTACTTCTGACCCCACGGATTATCAGCTGTAGGGTAGGGAGGAGAAGCTGGGTAACCATTGGATGGAGGGTAAGGTGTAGGCTGTGTCCCATTGGTTGGAGGGTAAGGTGTAGACTGGGTGTAACCGTTGATGTCTCCTCCATATGAGTATCCTCCGTTGTCGATAGGGTATGGGGATTTTTGGTTTGAATTCGCCATCTCGTAACTGGGAGGAGAATATGTTGGAAGATTTTCATGTCCACTGGATTTGTATGCACCTAAGTTCATAAATTAATGTCATATAAATGCTTCATTTGGACAATTTTATAATTTGCTATTTCTTAAAAATTAAAGATCTTACAAACGCAAAATGAGTTAATTCATTTTCTATAAAGTGTGTGTGAGTGTTTCATTCCAATGAAATTATGAGCAAAAAATGTATCTTTCATAGTTTTGCTTAATGCTAACGGTATACATAGGGTTGATCAGTTATAATGAGTTAGTAAGTCATTACTGTCATGTCAATTAGAATTTTTAAGCTTACTGGCTTTCCTGCTTTTCTTGGACTGCATGTATTTAATGATACAAAATACACCAAAAAACAGCGCAACAGCTGCAGCAAGAACTCCGAACACCACACCGACTATGTGACCAGGACTGAAACACAGGAAAGACGTATTGAAATGTGAATGATGAAAGCTAAAAGTGTCCCCTCGCTTGATGTAAGTTACACAAATCTGCTGAATTCACTGGGACAGTAAAATACTATACTCGATATTTATTTGAAAATTAAAATAAGTACACGGCTATAGTAAACGACATATACAGTGATCACGTAAAATCAAGCACCTGACACCCCCCCCCCCCCCGGGCTGGTTGAATTCTCTATCGAGTTCTGAGAAAAAGTAATGCTTTTTTTCTTTCTTCATTAAAATCAGAATCGGCTGCAAGCAATCATGGAAAAGAAACTCTTGACCGCCATATCCTTCATCTGTACATAATACATGCACTGTGGCAAATGAATTGTCTATTGAAACGTTCATCTCGTAAAATATATTAGTCTACGTGAATGTGCACTTTGTTAAAATATGTGGCTATTGCTTTTGAAAGATGACAAGTTTTGTATCGATTAAATGTAAAGGCATGGCATCTTCTGTTGACTTTACAATTATTTAAAAAAAACAACATAATTTTCAGTTACTTAGACTTGTATATCAAATTGATCAGTATGAGACTGAAAGTTTGGAAAATTGTAATAAAGAATGTAGATTATTTCTGGGTGACGGAATAACGACAAAGTTAACACTTTTTTTTAAAAACTTACTTTTCCCAGAATGTACAGCAATACTGCTTCCCTTCCTCCCCACAGCAATATCGGTAATCCTCAGACATACTCTCTTCCAGAGGACAGACAAACCGACCCTGGTACGACACGGTACCATTGGTACTCATGTTATAACTGTCATTGTAACATATCTCTGGTACTGCAGGAAAGAAAGAATTTTGTGAATTTTTCTTTTCGGAAGCTTCTTCATAAAATATACGTCTACTATTTACACTTGTAAAAACTATTGTGTTGTCCAACATGAAGCAAAACGTTAACTGTTCATTCTGGCTTGATATTGAAGGTAAATGTCGAAGTGTGTTCAACATGTATATCCAGACTAATTTAAGTTATACAAATTTTCATGAAAACCTGTACTTACATGTGCCATCAGATCGATATCTGGCTCTCATGCGATACCTGGTAGCTCCATACACTGTTCCAAGCAGCAAGGCGGAGCGAATACTACTAGAGCTGGAGAGACGGTTACCGCTAAAGGCAGAGCGGTAACTTCTAGAGGAAGAACTTCTGGATGAGCCTCTGTAACTACCCCTGGCTCCTCCTCCTCGTCCTCTGGCACTTGTCAACGAAATTACTGGAGGAAAATTAATATCAAAAATTATATCCATTTTCATTAAATTAAAAACATTTAGAAGAAATAATCTACATATATCGACTTCACAGCAAAGCATGCATGTATATCGAGTTGAGTTGACGGCGTAATAAGGTAGCAAAATTGTTCTTAAAGTTTATATATATAATCCACTTATCCATCTGAATTGAGAAATGATTAATTTGTATATTATGCTCTGTAGATTGTAAAAACATGTCTCCCCTACTCAACTGACTGAAACAAAATGACTCGAAAGTTTTTGGGGGTTTTTTTTATCTTCAAAAAGCTCCTTATTTTGTAAACTTATAAAAACACATTTAAGATGTTACGCACGGTGTTGGTACATGTTGACGTTACGTCAAAGTCACGCATTATAATGTTGTTTTATGATATTTTACGTTATTTATTGTGCACATTAAATATTTATTTTTTTTTACTTTAAAATTTATCAAAAGAAAATAACAGGCTACAATCAGTAATGTCAATGTTAGATTTAAAGAGAATATTTTGACTTTTAAATTCTAGTAAGGGATTGACAGTTCACAGGATCTCAAAATATCCTCGTGCATATCTTCAGAAAGCGAAATTTTTACAGTATCGACACCCTGCGTAATAAAATCGGGATTTTTAACATGCGGTAAAAATCTGTGTTAGAGAGACGACGCCTTTATTTCGGCTTTATTGATTGCATGGTGTTTTGTACACGTGTTTTACATGTAAATCAATGAGGATATCTGTAATATTTGATATTATTTCATCTTGAGGGGAAAAAAACTTCCACTTAACCTTTACGTTTAAATCTACGGTCAGGAGAGGGCAAACAAAATGTAATATATTTAAAGATGATCAGAGTAGAAGTATTGAATAAGAAAGTCGTTCTCTTATGTAAACCGGCAAATTAGGAGATTTGTACTATGTTTGTGTGTACATACACCTAAATGTACAAGATATCGAATAAGGCAATTGTTTTTTCACAAAACCCATAAACTTTTCTGGTTTAAAAAGATAATTTACGATCAAAATCAACAAAACTTGCTTTGACATAAACCTTTGGGTAATTGCTTTGGATAAGGATATGAAAAATTTAAACAAGAACAAGTATTGCATGATATATATATATATATATATATATATATATATATATATATATATATATATATATATATATATATATATATATATATATATACATGTATATATATATATCAATTTGCCCTTAGGGGGTCTGCAAAGATGCTCATATGAAAGCTCAACAATGACCTTAACTTTTGGAATATGACCCAGGGTCAAAGTCATGGATCTTCATGAAGATGAATTAATCATTGATTTCATTGATTTTCAATATCATAAAATAATACATGTATTGTCCTTCTAGAAATTAACCTTGTTCAGGGACATACAACAATTAGCAAATCTTTTGAAAGAAGTAATATTTTACAGATAGACAAGAATATAATGTGACAGAAGATATCTGGTATGCTTAATTTAGGGACAACTGATACTTCTGAATAGATGTAGTATTATTTCACAGTCTGACTAAAGCCAGCCTCTACTATTTCACTTCGTTCGTAGGAACGAAGTGAAATAGTAGGGGGTGGCTTTAGTCAGACTGTATTATTTCAGAGCTGAGAACTTATACGTCGAACATGCAGTCACGTGATCAGTTAAACCAGTGCTAAATGACCTTGTTCAGACATTGTCAAAACATCCTCATCCCGATATCTAAAAGAGGATGGATTTAAAAGAAAGTGAATGATTTCAAGTATATCACTTTAAATTTCTATATGCTACAAATGATGAGAGAAATAAAAGAAACAACTACGTTTGGATCCTCAGATTTCCGGAAAAGGATAACAAGCCTTCCCCAAGATACATGTAGATAATTGCTTACGTTATAATTTCGTGTAAATTAGTTGAATCTGATTCGTCGAGAAACATTTGTTAAAAAAAACCTATTATAGCTGATACTTCAACATTATATGCTGATTCTTCAACATTATATGATGATACTTTGCCAATATATGCTGATACTTTAACATTATATGATGATACTTCACTATATTGCAGGTTGTTCGACGTATCCACGCCTTTTCTCAGCTAAACAGGTCTCTTTGGCCAGATTTTTAAGATTCAAGTGGATATAGAGTTTTCGACCGTTGTTCACATTTATCATTTCACAGAAAACTAACGTTGTATCTTAAAATATGTATGTGTAATGCGAAAATCTTTATAGGATGCTTTGAACAGTGCATTTGTATTAATTCTTTTGATAAAAGTTTAGCAGATCCTTGAACGTAATGTTATGAATAAAAGTATAAAGTTTGTCTATTTGAAAAAAGTTGGTAATTTTAAGCAGTCTATAGAACAGTGGCAGATATATGTGTGAAAGAGGTGCCCCCACCCCCCACCCCCCAAAAAAAAAAGTGAAGAAAAAAGTAAGAGGATGAAAGAAAGAAAAATTTTAGAAAACTTTTATATTTTTGATATTCGATATTCAATATAGAAAACCTGAATCTTGAGAAAGCCTTTGCTCTTATATACTCATTTTTACTACAAGTATTTTGAGTTTATGTTGTCATTAATATCACTCCCCCCCCCCCCCCCATCTTGAAATCCTGTATACGCCACTGGAATGTTTTCACTGGCTTACAAGTTAGATAATTATATGTATTATTGCAAAAAATTAATAAATACAAGTAAATACATGTATCTTAATATGATTTCTTAGATGAACTGCATGAGGTATAATTTAATTGAAATTTAAGAATTTTTTGTGAAATATTATATTAGTGGTTTGGATGTTTAATTTTTTTTTAGTTTATAATTATTTAAAAAAAAATGGGGGGGGGGGGGTTGGTTGGCAAGATTACAACTACATTAAATATTCACAAAGTTCTAACTAACTTCGTAAGCTCAGTCTCGGTGATTTTACAGTTTTCCAGAATGATTGCTTGCATGGCATTGGATGTATTGACCAGCTTAAATAGTCCAGTTAAAAATGCAATGGCAGCTAGATTCTGGAAAAGGTTTTTAGTCATTAGTAGCCTAAATTACTATGTAGATGTCATAACAATGAAATCTCTGAACAACAATCCCCTTCCTTCCAATTTGAAAATTACATATAAAAGTGCAGAGCTATCAAGAACTTAAGTGCTGAAGCGTGGTTCTGAGGCCGGAACGACCATGCAATATGTGTGTTGGGGGGGGGGGGGAGGGCTATCATGTTATGGAAATTAATAATCTGTCCTTGAAAATAAATCAGTATGTCCTCCACTGGGATGACTTTGGCGTGATGGTAGCCCCACACGGCCACCCTTCTCCCCAAAGAAATAGAATTGTCGAGTTTGGATAGACTTTTTTGTTCAGTGTATGTGAAAACAAATAATCTGTACCTGGTCGATCTAGAAAATGAATAATCTATCATTCACGTAGTGACATGAAAATAAATAATCTGACTCAGAAAAAAAATTGCACCCTAAACGAATCAAATGTGTATCCCCTAAAGTGTATTTTTCTGTTTTGATGTCCTGTACCATCATTGATTAAAAAAAACAGCCAAGTTTTATTACCATGAAGAGTTCCTGAACTTCCAAAATATCTTAAAATTTTCCCGCGGTACGCGCGCTTTTTGCAAGTCTATCTTTGTTCAGTTCACTCTTTTATTATATATTTACTCTCTACCCCTTTCCAAATAAGTGCCCCCTCTCCCCTTTCGTCCCATCAATTTGCCAATACATGTACGTATATATACACCAATACATGTACATATTTATACTAAAACTATGCAATTGAAAACATTTTTTTTAGATTTTCTCTCTTGTCAAAGAATGAGGATCCCGATGTTTAACTTATTTTTTAAAGCACCGTATAGTAAAGTATCAGGATATAATGTTAAGCATATAATGTTGAAGTATCCGCATATAATGTTGAAGTATCAGCATATAAAGACAAACTATCAGCATATAATGACAAAGTATCAGCATATAATGTTGAAGTATCAGCATATAATGACAAACTATCAGCATATAATGACAAAGTATCAGCATATAATGTTGAAGTATCAGCATATAATGTTAAAGTATTAGCATATAATTAAAGTATCAGCATACATGTATAATGTTGAAGTTTCAGCATATAAAGACAAACTATCAGCATATAATGACAAAGTATCAGCATATAATGTTGAAGTATCAGCATATAATGTTAAAGTATCAGCAAATAATGATAAAGTATCAGCATATAATATTGAAATATCAGCATATAATGACAAAGTATCAGCATATAATGTCAAAGTATCAGTATATAATGACAAAGTATCAGCATATAATGTTGAAGTATCAGCATATAATGAATGTTCTCCACATAAGGCAGCTGAGGCGTTCCATAGAAAATAATCGAATTCACCTTTTTTATGACAAGAACTCGGCAGTAACATGACAGTATGTTTATATATTGAAAAGCAGAAACCGAAGAATGCTGAAGATTTTCAAAATGACTATGTAACAATTTAAATGCTTTCTTGCCAAGCACCTAGCTGCTTATAAATATGTAAATTAATAAAACTATCTCCTAGATAAACAAGTTGAACACTTTCATGCATTGCATAATTTTCCATATGTGATAAAAAAATTCATCGATTCATGATTTCATGTTTGTTTTATAACTCAGATCATATTTTGAACATGAATTACCCTACTAACACTTTCGCGACACCCTCTTCCTGGGAACATGTATATACATTCTCATACTGTAAAATTGTACATGAATATCGTATTATCATGTTAAGCTAGTCATCACGAATATGGAAATGTCGGGTATTCTCTGACGATCACTACTCACTGACATATCACAATCTAAAAATCACGATTTTACTTACCTATTGCAAGAACAATTATAAAAGTCCACCATTTCATTGTTGGTGTGTTGTTATTTTTCTATGATCGAGGACACGATAATGATATAAGTATCCAAGTTATTTCAAAATCACTTTCTTATCTACTGCCTCTTACACACCCGACTGCTTACCTCGCAGTTGTCTGTAAACTGCCCTACTTTTAAACTGGATCTGCTTGGTTGGTCAGTATTTTAAAATACATGATAAAACAACCGTGACTGTGTCATTTGTAGACTATAAGTTCCTGTTTTAAAAAGCACAAGGGTCATATAAACAAGAATAGATATGGGTTACCCCATATCCAAGATATTCGACTTTTAATTTATTCGAATTTTCATTGTGCTCAGATGATTTCTAATTTAAAAAAAAAAAACTATTTACTGATAAAACGTCAGAGATACTCAAGCTGTAGAAAGTCAACTATACAATGGCCATAAATAACCTAAAATGACATAATATTTAGGCTACTGGGTTTCAACATCTTTTGTTGAATAAAATATGCATGTACTAAGGAAACTGCATGTACATACATGTATATAACGTTACATGCGATTAGTGACTTTTATTATCACAACGTTGCAGATGCCTATAGAAAAAGTTTTAATTTCACATAGAACATAGACTAAATATAATTAACCGTATAATTTTAAAGATGTATTTAACAGCTCACTCATTTTCAGGAATATTTAATCCAAATAGCATGTTACAGGCCTGTAGCAACGTTTTCAAAGTGAAAGGGGGGGGGGGGGGCTCCGAAAAAATCCCGCATACTATGGGCCTGTGCTACATGTGTACCATCTAACTTTCCAATGTTAGAATCTTCTGTAAAAATTCGAAACAAGTCCAAGCAAAGATCAAAGATAGCCCAATTTTTATAAATAGCAAAACTATAGATCTATCAAGGATAGATTTTAATTTATTTTTTAATTTTGTGCTATTAAAGTACTTTAACTCAAAGTATAGGCAGATGTTAAAGATGGGTCAACAAGAGTAATCAATGAACTCGTCTAGAGATGCATTGACGGCCTTTGTTAAACGCAAAGGAAAGCGCGAGATCGGTTGCGGCTGTGGAGCATCACTCCTTCGTCATAGAATAAAATCCGACATTTAACACTTTATATAGATTTTGAATATAGAGACGTTTTGAAGATAAACTTCATTTTTGTTTCTAGAAATGTTTTTATTTACAAAAATAGTATATTTTCGTGTTTTTAAACTGAGTAGATCAATGACCTAGCATCGTTTTAGGTAACTCAGCCCCTTTAGCCCAGTCTAGGGCTTGAGTAAAAAAACCTGCACTTGTTATGAAACTGGTGTATAGTTCTTCTTCATGTCCGTAGCAAATACTGATACCCAGTCTACATGATCTAAGCGTCACTAGCGAACGATGCACATACCTGTGCTTGCAAGACCAAATAGACTAGATTTACACACGTGCGAAGATCCTTTCAGACGAGCTCGGCAAATCACGTTGCTTTGCCGAGAAGTTACGATTGCAGGTGTTTAACAACATAATAACCATTCCGTTATTTAAAAAAGAGAAAAAACCACACACACACACACAGTTAATGATTAATATTCTCACTCAAAAGAAAATATACGGCAATTAACGAACAATAATCATGACAGTTATATAATTGGTGAAAAGATTTATCACTATCAATCGAAGGATGACCTATATATTTTCGTGAAAAAGACTGAGGAGGCAGCGAGCGTAGGAATATGAAAACTTTTTATTTCCTTTTCTTGGGAAAAGTGATTTTCTTAAAATCTTTTTACGTTAATTTTGTTTTCTTTAACGTATTAAATATACATCATTATTCTTAACATTTGTTGTAATGTTGTATCTACTGATCATGAATGGAACTATTTTCTTCGGAGCAATTGTGTGAAGAGTACCTGACTTTAGTAATATATCTTGAATAGATAATATGCACTGATCGAATATATTAAAAAGGAAGACAAATATTTAAAATGCAAGAACAGTCGTTTTATCATGTAATTTTACTGAGTGGAGGCAAATACAAAATGATTTTTTTTTTATATTTCCTTCACTCAATTTGTTATTCACAACAAGATTGCTTATTGTTACTAAACTTAATATTTTCCCCTTTTTTAAAACCGTGTTACTAGAAATTAAAAATGAAATTTATTATTTTATCCAAGGTAATAAATTATTCTGAAAATTCTCTTTTTAATAATCTAAAAATATTTTAGGTATGAAATGGCTTTATTCATTATTGGTTATTACGGCGAAATTCCCGTGCCCAACGTTACATAAATTATTGTTCGTGCAACTACAAGTTATAAAAAGATCCACTTCCAATCCTCTAAATTAAATGAAATTTAGGAAATACAATAATATGTATGCATTCTTTGTGATATTGTTGAATTTTTAACACCATTTTCTCAATTTTATGAGTTTGGGCTGAATCTACAGTGCGTAAGTAAAATGTCCAACAGAAAAAAAATCGTTTCCTAACGCTGACATTAGCCCACATGGGGATGAGTACTAGACATAAATGCCAAACTAAGATAAATTTTTATGAGTAATCCTTAAGTATATATGTTTCTAAAATTAGTTATGTAAATACATGTCATATTACTGCTAATACGTAGATATTAAGGCTTTGTTAAGTGTAGCCAAAATCCGAGATAATTCCAAAAAAGTGGAAATCATTTTACAAATATTTATAATGACCACTCTTCCAGCAAATGTTAAGCAATAGGGAAAAACCTTGCTTATTTAAATCTTAATTACAGATCCAAATTTGTTTAAAACAATGCCCCGGTGGTCGAATGCACGCAACACTCACAGGCAACATATTTGCACAGGGTTTAATCTTTAAATATTTTCTTCTTAATTAAAGGACAGGTTTACAATTTTTCACAAACAATATTCACCATCCTAATGCTGGGTAGATTTATTTTGGACATGTTGACCTCATGACCCATTCGAATTTCGATGGGGTCTCGATAGGGGTAGTTTTACATAAGAGTATAAAAAAAGAAAAAAAATAACCTGTTATCAAAAACTTAAGGATTATAGATGAGCAGATTTATTTGATTTTAAATATTACCATATAGTGTTCAAACAAATTTGTTCAAGTCATAATCAAAAGAGTTAAGATGATGCAACGGCCATAGGTTTATAATGAGGTGGCAATCTGGATATTTATTTTCTGCATGTAATTCAAGTTTGTGTTGTTAGTCGTCGAAAATAGCAGTAAATACAATGTATACATTTCCTCACAGTAAAACATAAGCAATTGCTGTAAAGTAAAATTTGCTCAAATCAGTGGTGGTTGAAGTCAGAGTTAGGTTTATACGAAGGTTGTTCAATAAGTAATGTAAAAGGTCATCTAAAAATAAGAAAAGCACAAGTAGTTTTGTAATGTTTATCAAAAATATTTTTAAAAAAACTACTTTTTGTGCTTTTATTTTTAGAAGACTAAAAGATTAACTCTCAAAGTATTCCCTGTTGACCTTTACACGTGTCTAAACTCTAGACTCTTTGGATCCATGATCAGAACACCGCAACATCTTTAGGGATGCTCAAAAGACACTGATGGATAGCACTTCCCATGACATGCTTGCAATTGTAAGGTCTTCCTTTGATTGCTTTCTTACATTTTTGGACAAAAGAATCTCAATATCACAAAGATCTAACAAATGCAGGGGATGGATAAGCTTTATAAACAATCCTTTCTTAAAAATGTCCTTTAAATCTCTATGCTTATTTGCAGCAGCATTGTCAGGTACAAGAAAATTACCCTGGGGACAGGGCAGGTATTTGGGCTTCTTAAAAAAACTGCTTAACTTTCCTTAGTGCAATTTTAACATAAAAACTACCATTGATGGTTCTTTCTTCGGGTGTAGGTACATATATTACTGGACCTGCATTCCTTAACGTCCTTCTCGAGAATTTTTCACTCATATGGAGACGCCACCACTTGCCGGTGGAAATTTTGCTGCAAATTTTGACCTATACTCGGCATTCAGGGCCATTGAGCAGTTTTTTTTCCGAGCCAGCACCTACTGCGACACGGGACCTCGGTTTATACGGTCTCATCCGAAGGACCGGTCTCCACGTCCCACAGTGGGATTCGAACCCGCGACGTAAGGATCAACTCCTTACTCCGCGACTCTAGAGCAGACGCTCTATCCACTGCGCCACGCGGGCGACAACATCTTCAGTTAAAAGAAAACTTGTATAAGACATATTTGAAGCCATGGCTTTTCTTTGCAATAATAGGACGACAGCTTTTTCTCTAATACTACATTTCATTATTGATCTTTCTTTTAGGCTGTAAAAAGTGTACCCATGTTTCGTCAACTATCACCTAAGTCAATTATACTTTCTTTTGTTAGAAGGTTTACTTTTTAATAGACCATCCTAAGTCAATTATACTTTCTTTTGTTAAAAGGTTTACTTTTTAATAGACCATTGGCACATTTAACGACTACGCGTGTTTTCTCTATAGCATCTATGAGGAAATAAGGCACCCATCTGATAGAAATACGTTTAGATTCATTTCCTTTGTCAAAGAACTCTATAAACTGTTGTGATGATGAAATGAAATGTCTTTCACTGTAGATCTGTCATTTTCAGATATGTTGTCGATATTTTTGGTGTACCTACAGATTTCGATTGACCAGTTCGACTGCGATCTTTTAACTCTCCTTCCTTAATTTTGAATCTTTTAATCCATCTTAAAACTGTACAGCATGAAAGACTAGTCTTTCCACATAACAAAACCAAATCTTTGGTATGGGTTCTTCAGCGATTTTTGTAATGAAGCGCAGTTTTCACATACGTGCTCATTTTCATAGGGGGAGAGACATTTTTAAACAGTTTTCAACTCAGTGTAGTGACCATGCTTACTTTAAAAGTGAATTTCTTGGCGAAGACAGAAGGAAAAAGCATGCGGTTTCTGTGATTTAGAGTTCTTAAATAGAAATTTTCAACTGTGAAAAAATAAAATTAATTGCTTCTTCATGTATAATGATATACTGTATGTTGCATTACTTATTAAACCAAGAGTGAAAGGACAACAGTTGTAAATAGCATGCATCGACACATTTACTTTAGATTGAGTTGGTTCAATGACGGTTTCTATGTGGCATTTTGCACAATAATACAGAAAGTTTTATCTTTGGAAGAATAATGAAAACAAGCTGAAAACAAGATTGATGCAAAGCATCAATTCGGCTGCAAAAAATTAGGAATTTTAAAGTAGTTTCTCAAGAGCGAGTCCAAGGAAAGCACAAAATGTTCAAAGTACGGAAAGTACAAATATTTTTATTTCAAAATCTGTAAAGAGAACTAAAATCATTAGACTTATTGCATGATAAACAGAAATGGCACACATTATTTTAATTTTTAGTGCCTTTATTAATGAAAATAAATTAATTCCTCGATATGAAAATTATACACTTTCTACGTGCTAATACCCTGGATCATGCCGAAGTATGCTGCATGGCGCGGTGAAGGACAACACAATAAATGCGGAAGGAAATAAAATTTCCTTGTGTCATCAGCAGCTGTAGCATATGCAAATCAAATTCCATCAACTTTCAATTTTTATTTTTCCACATTTGGCATTGTAATTAATATCCAGAAACTAGATCATAACGATTTTCGCTCATATCTTACTCACTCAAACGTCGGGGGGTATCTCTTATAAGCTTTTTTGTTTTAAAATCATAAAGTAATAAATACCTGGTGAAAAATGAAAATAAAACTGAAACATAATAACGACAATTAAGATTTAGTATAAAGCAAATTTTCACTATACTTTACATGCAACCTTTACATATTTTATCATTGAGGTATTATTCTAACCAATGAAAAAAATAACGTCTTACATGTATTTCTCCACGAACACTTTCCAACATAACCACTCGGTCACTCTTGTGGCCGATCAAAATACATGTGCATACATGCGCATTGTGTATAAAAAAAGAATAGAATTGATATTGACAAAATTTCCACTAATATTTGACTTCATCAGCTAGAGAAAGTGCTATGCTTTGCACTCTGCAGTGAGTGAGAAATCTTATATGGAGTTATTGCCCTTTGCGGTCCTTTGCCTGAAAATAAAAAAAATTGTGCTTATCCCTTTAAACGTAACAGAAAGCAACGAGAAAAGTGATTTCCAGTATTCAACGTCTTAAATCGCTTTTACATCTTTTTTAAGCATTCCTCTTTGAAATCACTAATAGAAGATAAAACTATCTAATAGTTGTCAAATGAAATCACTGCGTGTATCAGTGTGCCACCTATTTATTTACTCAGTAGTTATCTATAATTATATCTTTGTACAGAATTTTCACTATTTGTCAGTTTTTGAATCTATATAATTGGAAATCCAACAAAGACCGGGAGCTCGGAGACAGAATTAAAAACAATATGACCGACTATTCTATTCCTCATAAACTCCATCAAATTAGGCTAATCAGTTCTTATTGAAACGTACAATACACATGCACAAACGTACAAATCACATCTGTTTACATGAAATGCTCGTAAATCACCTAATATGCATCAATTGGAAGGAAAATTAATAATAATATAATAATTATAATTGGAAGTTTTACTCGAAAATGTGATTAGATTGATATGATAACTTTCATGAAGTCTGATATAACCTGTGTGCTTGAATACAATTTTTAAAGTGTGATTAAAAAATATGTGCTCAGTTTTGAAATTTTGATAAGAATATGAAACAATTCGCAAAAACATTTTTCATGAAATCTTTCATGCAAAAAACTGTATAAACATTTCAAAGGAGTCTTGAAGAGAATGTATATTAATTTTAAGTAAATAATTTAATTTTGTTTGTATTCTAGCCTCTGATTGGTTAATATCCAAAAAGGAACACAAATTATTTCTGTATAACCTGGTTTGGTATGGGGACACACCCCCTTGACAACCAGCTGAATCATCTGTATCCATACAATCCTCTTATTTCCAGTCCTCGGGTTTCATGGAAAATTCCAGATTTAATAAATGTACATTTAACTTCAAACATAATTCGATCTTACCAAATGTAAACAAACAACAAGGCTGCTAGGCCTATGTATCAGTTTTGACCTCCCCTCGCTTCCCATCACTCCCGTTACTTCCGTTACTACGGTTGTATTATTGAGCGGCAAATTTGAACTAATAAAATGCAACGAAATTTTACACTCATAGTTATTTAAAGATTTTAAAATTAAATTATAAGGAATGACTCTAATTCCTGGCCAAATTATTCGAGTATAACCTGGTTTGGGTCAGTTTACGCTGTTTTATAATCCGCTTCGCGGATTTTCGAAAATCCATGAGATTAGAACAGATGTAAAATTTTGTTGTTTCATTTTTTTTTTTTTTTTTTTTTTGATGTGCATATATATACAATTGAGTACAAAAAGCAAATCAACACAATGAAATCAACTCACCTCGAGGTAAGAATAAGTATCTCGAGTTTTATAGTGCCTTTTTACATGTAGTTTTATTAGAATACAATCCCGCAATAAAAGAAATACTATGTCATAAACATAGTCAAAACTTGATGTTATGAACGTAAAAGAAAAAATCGAGATATCCGAGGATACTGAGATTAAAATACATAAAGAAAAAGTGGTTGAGACTTCCGGCTCACATTGACTTATTTACAGTTTTCGATGATCGAGATACTGAAGTTCTACTGTAAAACATTTCATTGTAAACCACTCTCAACAGGAGAAAATCTTTCTCTTATTAATCAGTCGATCTAGTATTCTCACACACACGTAAAAGTTACTCAACACAACACACAAATAATTTTGGCGGAGAATTAAAATGTTTTCGTGACGTCAGAGTTGCTTCCTTGAAGTACAGATTCGAAGCATGCACGGTAACATTCCCGGTGTAAGTAATAATTAATGTCTAGGAAAGTCATTTTGAAATGCATCCAATGAAGAAAACGATATATTAATCAATATTAAACATTGAAGTCATTGGAAATTTTGCTTTTTGTTTGATCATTTAAAAGTCACGAGATTGTTCATTTGGATTCTGACGGTGTTACGCCATATTCAGTTGTGTACGTATATTCCGAATTCTTGGTCGGGTATGGTGGTGGTGGTGGTGGTGGTGATTTTTCGTCTGCGGTTGCCATTTCGTACGATGGGGGAGGATAGGCAGAAGAGTTTTCATGACTGCTACTGCTAGAAAGGTAAATATCTGAAATTCATAGGAAAAAAGAAATAATGTAAAGCCATTATATTTATTTTTATGGTTAGGCCACACCAATAATTTTTTTGTTCGTCGGACCCGCGTGCTCGTATTTAAGCAAAACTATACAAATGATATTAATTTCAATTTCCCGCACCGTGGAAATTCTGTGCTATTTTCTATTCCATTTCCGCTCTATTTCTCGTATTTTAAATCTTTAAATCTGCTTACTCTGCAAATCCGAAAAAAAAATAATTGTCCGCTCAAATTTGTTCACGCTCCGCCTAAAAACTTTTGCCTACAAAAAAGTAATAATATTATTATTTCACCGCTTGCCCGCTCCTACTTTTTTCATCAAATGTCCGACGAACAAGAAATTAAATTGGCGTGGCCTTATTGCTATTTTCTTTTTAATGAAAGTGAATCTTAAAAAAATATTTATCAGAAATATACATGTACTGTGGTACACCATCAAATGTCTCTGCATATGCAGTGAAACCTGTCCAATCCGACATGCACATGCACTGGGAAACAAATATTGTGTTGGAATGGACAGGATGTCGGATTGCACGGTGTAAAGAACATGAAAAAAGTAATATAGGAATGAAAATTAATGTCGAAATTCACAGTGATAAAGGTTGCACAGGTGCCGGATTATGTATACATGTACACATTCATGCATTTAAAATCTATATGTATATACAGGTATATGTACGACAGAAGCATATCGTTCCCTGATTAATGTGTGAAATTTATCTTTCCTGACCCGCCTTCAACTCAATCATGGATGAAATTATAATTAATCAATTAACAGACTTTCTTAAATACTGACTAAACCCTCCATTTCAAACTATTATAGTTAATCTCATACTGAGAAATCGAAGTACTGACATGTATAGTACGCGTATGTAACTGTACATAATTTTGAAAGACAATTACTATGTGTAAAGTACTGGAATAGTATGCCTTGTTTTTTTTTCTCTCTTTTCCAAGAAGAGTGGATTCCAACCCATTCTAATTTTTATCCTGAAGTACCAAATGCTTTCGAACGATCTTTATCCGAGTCGCCAAAAGTAAATTTAACGTAACATGTCAGGGATCGACATTAACGGTTGTCCGATTGCCCGGGACAAGTAAATCCTCATTTCGGGCAAGTGAACATACTTGTCCGATCGGGCAAGTGAATTTTTCTCATAGAAATGTACATATTTAGTCAGTTTACATTAATTTATGAATAAGACAATAAATTGAATACGTGATTTCCGCCAGATACCTGACTGACATTGATTTACATTAGGAAATCCTTGGTAGCGTTTCTAGAATATACGGACCATTTAAAAATCGGGTTCATTATTCTGTTTTCTTTCGTGATAAATACAACAGTGGCTGTCATCTATCATCCGCAACTGTATCGGCAATGCTGGTACCGGACATCTATGACTGTACCTGCTCACTAATATCAAAAACGGAATGTCAGAGCAAGATTTTCCGGATTGTTAAACGTATTTAACTATATGTTGTTAAGTATGGATTGTTTTTTAATGAAAAATACGAATATGGAGGAAAGAAAATTTCTGATTCAAATAAATCTACTTAATGGAAGGCTGTAATCGCCAAAAGGTAACGATAACTGGCTTAGTGAATATATCGAGGAAAATATAATTATGTAAACTTGACTATGCCTAAATCCATTGTATGGATCGCTATAATCTCTAAAAAGTAACATTTACTACAGCGTACATTTTGTATATCTATGACTGTACATGGCCGTAGGAACCGGGGGGGGGGGCACGGTTGGTAGTTGATAGTGCCCCTCAACTAAAAATGTATGGCTGTGCCCCCCCCCCCCAACTGAAATTGCTTCCTACGGGCCTGCTGTATACCTGTGCCTGATATACAACATCTGCGACTGTACCTGTGCCGTACATACACACTGTACCACTGACTCAACCCGCGCTTGATTAATAACATCCACGACAGGAAATTCTGTGGATTTTCTCCGATTTAGATTTAGACTGAATTCAATCAAAGCGCAATTAACGCTAATCTTTGTACATGTATTACCCATGACAGTGATACCGAGACAAACAATGTCAGCAGTGATTAGGGAAGGATCCAAAACTTTTACAGATATAAAATTAAAGCTTAAAACTTTATGTTCCGAGAACAATATGAGCCAGGTCTTTAATTTTTTTTTGTTGGGGAGGGGGGGGGGGAGCATGATTTTAATTTCCTACGTGCTCAATAATAATTGTGAATTTAAAATGAAACATGCTAGTATAATTATTGAAAATATACGAGTAAACAATAAACAAAGTAAAAGAAAAAAGGAAATTAAAATAAATATTGGAATTAATTTGTAATCCTTCATTTTATGTAAGAAAGTATAAGTACGTCACAATATTATTAATTTCACCCATTTCATTGATCACGCAAGTGGTGTCAATAAAAAACACAGGTTTTTTCCCATAAATATATGTCTTACAATAAATACGGGTGGAATGAGCTGATCCACGCGTTTTCAATGTGTTATATATAATAAACATCTCAAGTGCACCCCAGAAAGTAGCCTAATATGTCCTGAAAAAGAAAAGTTCCTGACAAAAAACCTTTATTTATTTACAAAATACTTAAAATTTACTAGGCTCAGGTACCAAAGTTGTAAAAATAGGCTGGAAGAACACCCACCCACCCCCCCCCCCCACCCCCCAAAAAAAAATAAAAAATAAAAAATTCTCAAAAGAAATAAAAATTAATTTTATATGCATGGCACAATTATTATCTTGACTGGTCGATAACCGTGGTGTGATACCTGAAATATGCAGGGTATGGTATTAAAATAATTGATCATATTAAAGGAAATTACTGCTATAATTATCGATAACATCCGAAGAAAATATTTGTATAAGTAAATATTTTTATTAGATCCACCTCTCTAAGATTCTGCTATCAATTGTCTGGAATTAATCTATAGGGAATATCGGTGAATAGCACTAATAGCACTTTATTGAGTTCAGCTCAAAGAAAATCGTAGAGAATTTCTTGGGATGCAACATCCACAACTGTACCTGTCCTGACAACTCTAGAAATTTTACACCATGACTGTACCGATGCCTGATTGACAACATCCACGACTGTGCCTGTCCAATACACACACTTAATTCTACATCCATGACTGTACCTGTGCTTATAAACAACATCCATGACTGTACCTGGCCAGTACACACACTTTATTCTACATCCATGACTGTACCTGTGCCTTAAAAAAAACATCCACGACTGTACCTGTGCATATATACATACTTTATTCTACATCCCTGAATGTACCTGTGCCTTATAAACAACATCCAGGACTGTACCTGTGCAGTATACACATCTTACTCTACATCCCTGACTGTACCTGTGCCTTATAAACAACATCCACAACTGTACCTGTGCAGTATACATATCTTACTCTACATCCCTGACTGTACCTGTGCCTTATAAACAACATCCACGACTGTACCTGTCCATTACACACACTTTATTCTACATCCCTGACTGTACCTGTGCCGTATAAACAACATCCCTGACTGTACCTGTGCCTTATAAACAACATCCACGACTGTACCTGTCCAGTACACACACTTTTTTCTACATCCCTGACCGTACCTGTGCCTTATAAACAACATCCACTACTGTACTTGTCCAGTACATACACTTTGTTCTACATCCCTGACTGTACCTGTGCCTTATAAACAACATCCACAACTGTACCTGTGCAGTATACACATCTTACTCTACATCCCTGACTGTACCTGTGCCTTATGAACAACATCCACGACTGTACCTGTCCAGTACACACACTTTATTCCACATCCCTGACTGTACCTGTGCCTTATAAACAACATCCACGACTGTATCTGTCCAGTACACACACTTTTTTCTACATCCCTGACCGTACCTGTGCCTTTTAAACAACATCCACTACTGTACTTGTCCAGTACAAACACTTTGTTCTACATCCCTGACTGTACCTGTGCCTTATAAACAACATCCATGACTGTACCTGTGCAGTATACACCATGACTGTACCTGTGCAGTATACACATCTAACTCTACATCCCTGACTGTACCTGTGCCTTATGAACAACATCCACGACTGTACCTGTCCAGTACACACACATTATTCTACATCCCTGACTGTACCTGTGCCTTATAAACAACATCCACGACTGTACTTGTCCAGTACACACACATTATTCTACATCCCTGACTGTACCTGTGCCTTATAAACAACATCCACGACTGTACTTGTCCAGTACACACACATTATTCTACATCCCTGACTGTACCTGTGCCTTTTAAACAACATCCACGACTGTACCTGTCCAGTACACACAAATTATTCTACATCCCTGACTGTACCTGTGCCTCATAAACAACATCCACGACTGTACCTGTGCATATATACATACTTTATTCTACATCCCTGACTGTACCTGTGCCTTATAAACAACATCCACGACTGTACCTGTCCAGTACACACACATTATTCTACATCCCTGACTGTACCTGTGCCTTATAAACAACATCCACGACTGTACTTGTCCATTACAAACACTTTATTCTACATCCCTGACTGTATACCTGTGCCTTATAAACAACATCCACGACTGTACTTGTCCAGTACACACACATTATTCTACATCCCTGACTGTACCTGTGCTTATAAACAACATCCACGACTGTACTTGTGCATGTATTCACACTTTATTCTACATCCCTGACTGTACCTATTCCTTATTAGGGTGAATTAAAAAAAAATGACCAAACGCATATTTTTCAACCCACAATAAAAATACAGGCAATGAAAATATTTTCTATGTCTCGGGATATGTCTTTAGATGGTGTCTAAATACCTGGCAAATATCTCATTGATATCTCAATTAACAAAAAAGTTATGCCCAAAAATGATGCTAAAATTGTCAGGAGTGCAACACCTCTTTGTGACATTTTGAAATTTCAATGTTTTTTGGAGATCTGTGAAATAAATAATAATGGTTTATGTTGAAAATAAAGACTTTCAAAGTATTGAGCTTTAAATGTGGGCTGTAGTAACTTTTGTTTAATCAAGTTGTGGTCATGGCTGATGTTTAAAAAAATGTTACACCATGTCAGGAGTGCAACAGAAAAAATGTAGTGTTGCGAAAAAAAGATCAATTGAAAAAATTCTGAAAGAAAATTAAGACAAAAAAGAATTTTCGAAGTGTAAAACAATAACTGATATACATTTTAAAACTTAAAAATGTTATATAAATCACAAGCAGCATTAATTAGAGTCCAGTACATGTGCATACCCAATAATGTCAGGAGTACAACATTTGATGTTTTGCTCCCAAGCATGAAAAAACTATTATCATTATATGATTTTCTGATTTTTATTTTGGAAAAGAAAGACACAAAGAACATTTTTACCAAATAGATTTATCAATTACGGGATCTGTCTGTGCTTCAGATCTATATTTCTTTGGTCAGGAGTGCAACACATTTTTTTAAAGATTCAAGTTGTGTGACGAAAATACTTCTATTCATGCTTGGACGTATTCATTAATTAATAATGATCTTTTTGTATAATTTAATGCTAAATTATTGACAGTTTTATTATTAAAATCCTTCCTTTTTCAATTTTATCAATTCAGATGTGTTTTATCTTTTTTGTGATTTTTTAATGAATGTTAAAAATAAACACACTAAAAAATTGTCGTAAAATTCAAGTAATTCCTCCTCAGCTTCACTGAAACAACAGAACAAGTTCTTATGTAATTTTCACTTCACAATTCTACTTTAAAGGTGCCAATGCTTTTGGTCAGGAGTGCAACAAATATGTTAGAATTATAAATCATCCAATAAGAATAAAAATGAAGAGGAAATGATGAGTAGAATTTTTCTGGTGGGTTACTGAGTTTGTCCTCTAAAGGAAAATATGCTTTAAAATATATTTTATCTTCTAAATATACATTTAAGCTAGTTTTTTGGCATAAATAGGGAATAATTCCAGATAAAATGCGAATTTAATCTATGTTACATTCAATTGTGAAGTGAAAATTACATAAGAACTTGTTCTGTTGTTTCAGTGAAGTTGAGGAGGAATTACTTGAATTTTACGACAATTTTTTAGTGTGTTTATTTTTAACATTCATTAAAAAATCACAAAAAAGATAAAACACATCTGAATTGATAAAATTGAAAAAGGAAGGATTTTAATAATAAAACTGTCAATAATTTAGCATTAAATTATACAAAAAGATCATTATTAATTAATGAATACGTCCAAGCATGAATAGAAGTATTTTCGTCACACAACTTGAATCTTTAAAAAAAATGTGTTGCACTCCTGACCAAAGAAATATAGATCTGAAGCACAGACAGATCCCGTAATTGATAAATCTATTTGGTAAAAATGTTCTTTGTGTCTTTCTTTTCCAAAATAAAAATCAGAAAATCATATAATGATAATAGTTTTTTCATGCTTGGGAGCAAAACATCAAATGTTGTACTCCTGACATTATTGGGTATGCACATGTACTGGACTCTAATTAATGCTGCTTGTGATTTATATAACATTTTTAAGTTTTAAAATGTATATCAGTTATTGTTTTACACTTCGAAAATTCTTTTTTGTCTTAATTTTCTTTCAGAATTTTACAATTGATCTTTTTTTCGCAACACTACATTTTTTCTGTTACACTCCTGACATGGTGTAACATTTTTTTAAACATCAGCCATGACCACAACTTGATTAAACAAAAGTTACTACAGCCCACATTTAAAGCTCAATACTTTGAAAGTCTTTATTTTCAACATAAACCATTATTATTTATTTCACAGATCTCCAAAAAACATTGAAATTTCAAAATGTCACAAAGAGGTGTTGCACTCCTGACAATTTTAGCATCATTTTTTGGCATATCTTTTTTGTTAATTGAAATATCAATGAGATATTTGCCAGGTATTTTGACACCATCTAAAGACATATCCCGAGACATAGAAAATATTTTCATTGCCTGTATTTTTATTGTGGGTTGAAAAATATGCGTTTGGTCATTTTTTTTAATTCACCCTAATAAGGAATAGGTACAGTTAGGGATGTAGAATAAAGTGTGTATACATGCACAAGTACAGTCGTGGATGTTGTGTATAAGCACAGGTACAGTCAGGGATGTAGAATTATGTGTGTGTACTGGACAAGTACAGTCGTGGATGTTGTTTATAAGGCACAGGTACAGTCAGGGATGTAGAATAATGTGTGTGTACTGGACAGGTACAGTCGTGGATGTTGTTTATAAGGCACAGGTACAGTCAGGGATGTAGAATAAAATGTGTGTACTGGACAGGTACAGTCGTGGATGTTGTTCATAAGGCACAGGTACAGTCAGGGATGTAGAGTAAGATGTGTATACTGCACAGGTACAGTTGTGGATGTTGTTTATAAGGCACAGGTACAGTCAGGGATGTAGAACAAAGTGTTTGTACTGGACAAGTACAGTAGTGGATGTTGTTTATAAGGCACAGGTACGGTCAGGGAAGTAGAAAAAAGTGTGTGTACTGGACAGGTACAGTCGTGGATGTTGTTTATAAGGCACAGGTACAGTCAGGGATGTAGAATAAAGTGTGTGTAATGGACAGGTACAGTCGTGGATGTTGTTTATAAGGCACAGGTACAGTCAGGGATGTAGAGTAAGATGTGTATACTGCACAGGTACAGTCGTGGATGTTGTTTATAAGGCACAGGTACAGTCAGGGATGTAGAATAAAGTATGTATATATGCACAGGTACAGTCGTGGATGTTTTTTTAAGGCACAGGTACAGTCAGGGATGTAGAATAAAGTGTGTGTAATGGACAGGTACAGTTGTGGATGTTGTTTATAAGGCACAGGTACAGTCAGGGATGTAGAGTAAGATGTGTATACTGCACAGGTACAGTCCTGGATGTTGTTTATAAGGCACAGGTACATTCAGGGATGTAGAATAAAGTATGTATATATGCACAGGTACAGTCGTGGATGTTTTTTTTAAGGCACAGGTACAGTCATGGATGTAGAATAAAGTGTGTGTACTGGCCAGGTACAGTCATGGATGTTGTTTATAAGCACAGGTACAGTCATGGATGTAGAATTAAGTGTGTGTATTGGACAGGTACAGTCGTGGATGTTGTCAATCAGGCATCGGTACAGTCATGGTGTAAAATTTCTAGAGTTGTCAGGACAGGTACAGTTGTGGATGTTGCATCCCAAGAAATTCTCTACGATTTTCTTTGAGCTGAACTCAATAAAGTGCTATTAGTGCTATTCACCGATATTCCCTATAGATTAATTCCAGACAATTGATAGCAGAATCTTAGAGAGGTGGATCTAATAAAAATATTTACTTATACAAATATTTTCTTCGGATGTTATCGATAATTATAGCAGTAATTTCCTTTAATATGATCAATTATTTTAATACCATACCCTGCATATTTCAGGTATCACACCACGGTTATCGACCAGTCAAGATATTAATTGTGCCATGCATATAAAATTAATTTTTATTTCTTTTGAGAATTTTTTATTTATTTATTTTTTTTTGGGGGGGGGGGGTGTTCTTCCAGCCTATTTTTACAACTTTGGTACCTGAGCCTAGTAAATTTTAAGTATTTTGTAAATAAATAAAGGTTTTTTGTCAGGAACTTTTCTTTTTCAGGACATATTAGGCTACTTTCTGGGGTGCACTTGAGATGTTTATTATATATAACACATTGAAAACGCGTGGATCAGCTCATTCCACCCGTATTTATTGTAAGACATATATTTATGGGAAAAAAACTGTGTTTTTCATTGACACCACTTGCGTGATCAATGAAATGGTGAAATTAATAATATTGTGACGTACTTATACTTTCTTACATAAAATGAAGGATTACAAATTAATTCCAATATTTATTTTAATTTCCTTTTTTCTTTTACTTTGTTTATTGTTTACTCGTATATTTTCAATAAATATACTAGCATGTTTCATTTTAAATTCACAATTATTATTGAGCACGTAGGAAATTAAAATCATGCCCCCCCCCTCCCCAACAAAAAAAAAATTAAAGACCTGGCTCATATTGTTCTCGGAACATAAAGTTTTAAGCTTTAATTTTATATCTGTAAAAGTTTTGGATCCTTCCCTAATCACTGCTGACATTGTTTGTCTCGGTATCACTGTCATGGGTAATACATGTACAAAGATTAGCGTTAATTGCGCTTTGATTGAATCTAAATCTAAATCGGAGAAAATCCACAGAATTTCCTGTCGTGGATGTTATTAATCAAGCGCGGGTTGAGTCAGTGGTACAGTGTGTATGTACGGCACAGGTACAGTCGCAGATGTTGTATATCAGGCACAGGTATACAGCAGGCCCGTAGGAAGCAATTTCAGTTGGGGGGGGGGGCACAGCCATACATTTTTAGTTGAGGGGCACTATCAACTACCAACCGTGCCCCCCTCCCCTCCCCCCCCCCGGTTCCTACGGCCATGTACAGTCATAGATATACAAAATGTACGCTGTAGTAAATGTTACTTTTTAGAGATTATAGCGATCCATACAATGGATTTAGGCATAGTCAAGTTTACATAATTATATTTTCCTCGATATATTCACTAAGCCAGTTATCGTTACCTTTTGGCGATTACAGCCTTCCATTAAGTAGATTTATTTGAATCAGAAATTTTCTTTCCTCCATATTCGTATTTTTCATTAAAAAACAATCCATACTTAACAACATATAGTTAAATACGTTTAACAATCCGGAAAATCATGCTCTGACATTCCGTTTTTGATATTAGTGAGCAGGTACAGTCATAGATGTCCGGTACCAGCATTGCCGAGTACAGTTGCGGATGTTAGCTGACAGACCCACTCGATAAATACGCTCTACTTATAACAAATTTGTTAACTTCTAATTAGGAAATTCATTCACAGAATATAAGTAACACGATGTATCCCAATCCAGATATGTATGTTTCATAGCAATTGTCTTCCTTTACTGTTGCTTGTTATCTCTGAAAATCACGATTCACAAAAGGATTCTACGGAAATTAATTTTTAAAAATATGAAGTTTATTAAAAGAAAACGGAGGGATAATGTTGCATGGCAGTGTGTTAACATATTAAATTGACAAGGACAGTGATACACTATACAAACGAAGCATCGAAATTACTTTTTTATGTAGCTCAACTTGACAAGTTGACAGTAGTGTATTTGGTCACATTTTTTCTTCTCAGTTTACAGTAATAAATAATATTTTTCTTCCCTAATTTTCGGCAACCAAGTTTTGCATTCGGACAAGTCCAGGTCTGAGATCACTTGCCCGAAGGACAAGTGAATCTAAAAATTAATGTTTACTTACTGGACCTTCTTTCTGTGTGCGCACTCCTCCTCAGTCTTGTTGATTTTAAACGTTTCACCACACAAAATACACCAACAAACAGTAAACCAGTACCGATAATGATCCCTATCACCAATCCAGCAATTGTTTCTCTGTTCCAAGTAGAATATTATACAATTATTACTGTTTTGGGGGGTCAATATTATGATTTAACCAAATGAGGGGTACAATATTCACCGAATCCGAAGGGCAAGGTGAATATTGTACTCGGGGGTGTTGTTAAAAAGAAACAATAATTTTTTTTTATAATATGATTCAATGATTAAACTCGGTAATCAAATCTTGCCATCACCAGCCGAACGCAGTGAGAGAAGCAAGATGAAATAAACATAACCTGTTGCATTAATTTGGAATTTCTTCACCTTTGTTTGTTGTGATGTAGAAAAAAAAAGTTCTGTTCACCTGATAGTCGGATACAGATGAAATAACTTTTCATAATTGTATCAGTTAAGAAATTCTCGATATATTTTTGGTTCAATGCAGAGAAAAACTATATGTGATTGTTCACCTTGAAGGCCGGGTGCAGGTGAAATAACTTTGTAACTGCTGTGATTTTATCAATCAGGAAGTTCTCTATCTATTTTTGACCAGCAGAAAAAAAATACCTGTGTTTACCTGGAAAGTCACATGCAGGTGAACATAAATTAGTACGCTTACTAGAATGTTGAATCTCAACCAATTAGAGAGCATATAGTAAATTATATTATATTATTAAGTTCAACAAGAAGTTCATATAATTTCTATTAGATTTATTACCACCATAATTTTAAAGTAAGAAGATTTTTAATTTGCCAGAAAATACTAGTAAACTTTTATGGGTTATTTTGTCAATCATTATACAATTGAAATGTTCATTTGTTTTTCTAAATTCCAAAATCAGTTTCGATGCCATGTGGAATATTGCTTTTGGTATCAAGGTCCATTTTCGCTTGATCAACACGTTAAACTATAATAATTAACGGAAGTCAATTAATTACTGAGATTTTAAACGTACGCAGTCCAGAATATGCAGCAGTACTGACGTCCTTCCTCTCCGCAGCAGTATTTGTAATCATCAGACATACTCTCATCCAGTGGGCAGAAAAACCGACCCTTGTACGACACGGTGCCATTAGCACTCATGTTATACTTGTCGTTGTAGCAGACTTTGGGCACTGTATAATTTAAAAAAAAAGATTAAAAAAAGGAATTTCAGAATGCTTAATTTTCAAAACGAAAAACGATTGCTGTGATTCAAATTCTTGGGTAATTTTTTGGTTAAACCCCTGAATAAGAAATGCTACAGTTTACATCTAAGAATTCAAAGAAAATTAGCGAGTTCTATGTAGCAACCGCTAATGATAAAACGCCGCTAAATGATAGAAATATCATTAAGCGTTGCACTGCAACGCTTAATGCATAAATTATTGCATTAATAGTAGACACTCTCAACCGCTTAATGATATTCTTCTTTCATTAAGCGGCGATTAAGCATTAGCGGTTGAGAAATTCAAGTATTAATGCAATAATTTATGGTAATAAGCGTTGCAATTGCAACGCTTAATGATATTTCTACCATTATAAGCGGCGTTTAGTCATTAGCAGTTGCTACAGTGCTATTACGCCGACCAGATTAACAGATGATTGATATTGAAACAGAAGTCAAATGCACGTACACGTGCCATGGTCTCGATAACTGGCTCTCATACGGTACCGAGAAGCTCCGTATACTGTTCCCAGCAACAGGGCTGACCGAATACTACTGGAGCTGGACAGGCGGTTACCCCTGAAAGAGGATCTATAACTTCTACTGCCTCTGTAGGAACCACCCCCATAACGTCCCCCTCTAGATCCACCACGACCTCCTCTGGCATTGGTCAATGAAGTCGCTTGCAAAAGGAAAAGGCGGATTACTATTCAGAATTCTGCACATGTAAGAGATAGGAAAAACAAACAAATGCATTATGCAATGTATTGTCAACATAAATGACCCATATTACAAGGAAAATGCCCTGTGCGCGTAAATATATACAGTATTTTATGATTGAGTGTAAACTATCTTCATCAATTTTATTATTTAAATACATGTTTACATGTAAGTATTATCGGAGAAAAAAAGAAATGATAACATATATACACTTTACTGACATGTAGCTGAAAAATGAACTCAAATCTAAACACCTTTGTCTCTATATATGTGAATTTGTGATATATGTTTGCTTGATTTTGTTTCATTGAAATAAATGATATTTGCTCTGAGAAAATTGCACCATATATAAAGGTGTCATGTCTTTTTCTCTCACATTTTATATCGTTGCTATAGTACTTCGATCAGCCTATATATTCTGGGACTTGTTAACGCGAACATGTTTTGCTAGATCTTAACAAAATAGAATTTTAAGATAGTGAAAGGATATCGCTATTCTACAGATTTCTCTAAAATACTTTAACCAAAACTTAACCTACCTATAACAAGAACGAATATAAACGTCCACCATTTCATGGTGTGTCATTTCTGTATCGAAGACACACATGCATGTGATAAAAATATTTCAAAACTACCTAATCACAACGCGGGTGACAAATACTTGTGTTGACAATTTATCGACCAGATAACTCTGATAACAAAATCGAAAAATGTCAGTCTTGTTTTCCCTTGTCTAATACGATAAGAAATATTAGTAAGTATTCGATGTATGTCTTTTCAGGTCACCTGAGTTTTCGCTATCTTTTTTCGTCCGTCGTCATGCGACTTCCGTTAATATTTAAACATTTTCAGCTTTTTTTATTGAACCACTGAACCAATTTCAACCAATTTTGGCATACAGCATCTATGGGTGAAGGGGAGTAAAAATTATAAATTCATTGACCCTGTTTCCCTGGGGCCTGAGGGGTGGGGCTAAAACCATCAAAATTAATGCAATCTTTAAAAATCGTCTTCTTTACTCCTGGACATCAAGCAGTCAAACTGTTGGCATAATTGTAATAAGCATTGAGCCCTCTACCAAATTTTGAAATTCATGGTCCCAGGGACAAGGGGGTTCTGATGATAGGGTGGGGCTCTGTTTAATATATAGTGAAATTGCATTGTTTCTTAAAAATCTTCTCCTCTGCTTCTGGGTACTAAGGAAACAAACTTAAAGCATAGTTATGATGAGGAAGGGTGCCTCTTCCAAAATTTTGAATTTCATGGCCCTTGGGTCAGGGGTTCTGGTAATAGTGTGAGGCTCTAATGATTATATAGTGACAATGCATTAATTCTTTGAGAATCTTCTCCTCTGCTCCTGGGTATTAAGGAAACATACTAAATGCATAGTTATGATGACGAAGGTTGCCTTTTCCAAAATTGTGAATTTCAAGGCCCCAGGGTCAGGGGTTTTGGTATTAGGGTGGGGCTCTTATGGTTATATAGTGAAAATGCATCAATTCTTTGAAAATTTTCTCCTCGTCTCATTAGGTATTCAGCCGATGAATTAAGTACATGGTCATGACGAGGAAGGGTGCCTCTTCCAAAATTGTGAAATATGTGACTCAAAGGTCAGGGGGTTCCGGGGAGGCTTGTTTAATACATACTTAAAATAAATTAATGCTTTGAAAACATTCTCTGTTCCTTGGTATTAAGCAAACAATTCAAATGCAAAGTTATGATGAGCAAGGGTGCCTCTTCCAAAATTGTGAATTTCATGGCCCCTGGGTCAGGGGTTCTGGTACGTGTATTTGGGCGGCTCTATTGAGTATTTAGCAAAAATGCATTAATACTTTTAAAATCTTCACCTCTGCTCCCGGAATATTAAGCAAACAGACTAAATATAATAATATAAATCTAAATATATAAAAACAAATGACTCTTCTCTGCTCCTGGGAATCTAGGGGGCAAACATAGCTGCAATAATGTAGCCCTCTCCCTTCTTTTTTTTTTTTTGGGGGGGGGGAGGGCTACAACTCCTTAGGATCTCCGTAATGGTGCAAGTGCGGGAGTGATTCACTCCAGCACGGATTTCGGATTAAATTATCAGTAAATGGCTATTTAATTAACATTTCTTACCTGAACTCCAAAAATGTAGTAATGCAAAACATAAATCAATCCAAACATACACAGAACAATCCATATATCGGTTATTTTTCGTGTATATCAACATCACAACTTGAATTTATCCGCCATGTTTACTGACCTTGATCGATTTTATTTAGGGACAGCCAATGAGACTAGGGATCTCTAGGGAGCGGATCTCTGTAGGAATTACCTTATTTTAGGCATAAATATCACTGTTTACGAAAAAATGTCACATGGAATAGTTTTATTTATCAATATTTAGGGATGCCATACAGCACAATCATTTAGTAACCCCGAAATCTACTTTACAAAGTAATTTACAATTTTCAAGCGCAAGTCTCAGTGCATCACGCGAGAACTGTCATGGCTTCTGATGAGAGCGACTGGTAAACAAGCAGATTTATTTTATCTGGTTTTCGCGTTTAACGGGCTATGTTGTTGACAGTGAATAAAAATTTCGCCTTTTTAGAAGTAAGTTGAATGTAAAAACAATTTATTTTGCCTGCAGTCGCCCGTATTTAAAAAATATATTTGCACCATTACAGAGATGCTGCGGAATTGTAGCCCTCTCCTGAAAATATCAGATTAAAAAAAAATCGGAGAGGGCTACATTATTGCAGCTAGGGCAAACAGAGTACAAAGTTATAATAAGTGAAGCAAATGAGTGTTAAATCAAGAAATCCTTGATCGCCCGCGTGGCGCAGTGGTTAGAGCGTCTGCTCTAGAGTCGCGAAGTAAGGACTTGATCCTTACGTCGCGGGTTCGAATCCCACTATGGGACGTGGAGACCGGTCCTTCGGATGAGACCTTATAAACCGAGGTCCCGTGTCGCAGTAGGTGCTGGTACGAAAAAGATCCCTACTGCTCAATGGTCCTGAGTGCCGAGTATAGGACAAAATTTGCAGCTCTCCACCGGCAAGTGGTGGAGTCTCCATATGAGTGAAAAATTCTCGAGAGGGACGTTAAACATCATACAAACAAACAAACAAGAAATCCTTGTATTTAATTTAATTAACAGGGTATTTGATTGAATGAGAATACAAGAATGGTATATATATATATAGACACAAAATAAAAATTAATGTTTGGTTTAAACGAGCAAAGCATGCTCAAAGTCAGTTTCTTACTTTATCTAAGTGAACAAATGATCAGAGAGCCGAGGTGACTAGAGGACATGTTGTAGTTACTGACAAGTGACCAAGAGTCACGTTGAATAGCCAAGTGGCGAGTGCTGGTAACAAGTATTACCAAGTGTTTTGTATACATGTAGCCAAGAGGCAAGTGTTGGTACAATGTACTAAGTGTTACCAAGTGGCAAGCATCGTCGGCAAGCAGCTAAGTTGTTTGTGTAGCCAAGAGGCTTCTCCTCGAGTAAATATACAGCCATTAGAGATTTCTCTTTGTGTACTTTGTAGCACTGGGCAAGTGACAAAAACAATATCTGTATATATATTGAATACCTTGCACACTAGGCAAGTATCCATTGTATTTTTATATTTTGCATTCATTATCATTCCTGTAAGACTTGGGAAAACCAAGTACGATCCCAAGGAGAACACTTGGGTCTCGCACTTAACAATAAGCAATGGTATTTTTACCAGATATTTGAAATTCCTGGACAAAATATCTTCATCTATCAATTAGTTTTGGATCCTTTACCGTGTTGTTTTTAATTCAGGTGACCATTGAGGCCCTTGGGTCTCTTGTTATATGGAGACATTGAATTTATCATGTAGTACAAAGGATATAAATAGAAGATATTCAATGTTACAATTTATTTCATGAGTGGGATAGCTTTGATATTCTCACGAGTGCGAACACAGGCACTTGTTTCGTTAGGGTCATCTTCTTTTTCTTATCACAAGGTACCTTACTCAGTTTCAGGCACCCCCACTTCAAACTCGTATTTTATTAATTTATCACTCATCAACCTTACTTAAACAAGACACAGTGCGCTTCGAGATTTTTTTTTTCTTTTGAATCGTTCGAGGCGTCTTTCGTCGAATCTCTGTATATTACACTACTTATATATTCCTCAAAATTTGGCACAAGACATTTTAAGACTTTACAGAGGATACATCAACTTCTGATTAGGATTATAGTGTAGGATAAAACTAGAAACTTCCGAGTTTTGCATTCTGAAGTCTCTGGTTTTATCCTATTCTATAACCGTAATGATTAATAAATAAACTCTCAAAGTTTTACTTAACGACCCTCTAAACACTGCACACTAAAAGTTCTGATTCCATGGTAATTTTAAGCAGTTAGAGTGATCTGCCCCTAGATATAAAATTGAATAAATTGAAATCTCCAGTATATCATTCTATATGTAATCAATTCAATCATTTCTAGCATTTTATTAGGCCAAGATAAATTAATTGGACACTTTATTTGCATGTATTTTTTTTCCATTTAAATGAGCAACAGTAATTTGTGTTCATCAATATTATGTTGTCTTTGAAAATTTTTCTATGTTGAAAATGAAATAGATAGACACAATATTTACACCTTTTTATGATACAATTCTCTCAATGTCCAAAAAACATTTTTTATTAGTGTATAGAGGGTCCTTAAGTCATGTTCATATGCAGGGCTTATTGTGTGTTCACATAATCCAGTATGTGTTAATTAATCTGGATATTATCTTGTTCGCAAGACATCTATTTTCTACAGAAGCGTATTCGTGCCACGTAATATTTTTTTTAAAGTTGGAAATTCCAACTTTAAAATTGGCTTTTCCAGCTTTAAACTTACTTAAATCTTGGCTTTTTTAATCTTGGCTTTTCCAACTTCAATCTTGGCTTTTCTAACTTAAATCTTTAAAGAATTGAGGTGTAGTTGAACTGAAATCACTGTTGCTTACTTAAATGAGAAAGGTACAAGCAAATAAAATGTTCAATTAATTTATCTAGGCCAAATGAAAGATTTAGAATGCTTGAATTGAAAATAAAGTTTAGATTTCAGTTTATTTCATTTTAGATCTAAATGTAAGGGCAGATCATGCCAACTCACAAAAATGCCATGGAATTAGAACTCTTTAGTGTGAGTGTATAGAGGGTTCTTAAAATAAGACAGCGGGTTTTGGATCGCAGCACAGTTAAGGCTTCAGTAAGGAGGCGGGGCCTAATTTATACGGGAAATGCTTACTATGACATCACACAAAAATATAAGTTCTTCAAATTACCACAAAATGAAATGATTTGCTATTTTAAACTGTTGAATAGCTTTAAACTACATCAATACTAACTAGTGCATACATTATTGTCCTTGGTTAAATCCCACACAGCACTGATCGCAATGCACTTGTCAATGTGACGTCACATCATAAAATTTGACGCAGTTTGTATGCAGTGAGAGGCGGATCTAGGTATATTCATACAATGAAAAATGTATTTTGTAATTAAATAAAATATAAATTGTAGATATATAAGAGGACATTAACTTGGATGCGATGTCTGTTTTATGATTTTATTCATATGTTTTCCGTACATTCCCTAGACAAGCGATACTGTCGTATATTTGTATGCAGATTCATTGAAGGGTAATAGAAGGGTTGTAATAAATCTTTATAATGCAAGGGCATACCCTCAATGAATTATGACAAGCTTTTACACATAAACTCAAGAAGTACGAAGATATTTGAAAAGTGCTGCGAACCTGTTGAAATCTTGCAAATGAATTAATTATATCTATATTTAATGTACTTGACCAGGAAAATATTCAACATACGGTTCAACAAATGTAATTTTAGCAATTAGATAGTATACACTTATTTCATGACTACGAGGGGAACAGTCAAACTGTTGTCCCGAGGTAATGGGGAAGACCTGGGAAACTGTTGCCCGAGGCCGAAGGCCGAGGGCAACAGTTTCCCAGGTCTTCCCCATTATCGAGGGACAACAGTTTGACTGTTCCCGAGTTGTCATGAAATAAGTGTTTTATTACCTAACCTACTATATAATTTCTTAAAGTAATGATATCGACATAATAATCAATGGCTTTTAAAATACATTGACAAAAGTTTGTATTATTTTTTAAAACCAAACTAAACAAGTTGAATATTAATCAAATATTCACACCGATTGGTGTAAAATCAGAAAAATTAATGGGTGTGATATTATCATGCACTAATAAATGAAAAAAAAAACATGTAGTAAACAACATAATGATGTCTTAAAAATTTGAATATGCACTTTTATGGCAAAGATCTATACTGAATGAAAGGGGCCTACATTTTTCCCAAACTACCCTCAGAAAAGGTGTTCATGGCCTCTTCTTTGAAATGATATTAAATTGAATATATATTTAAATTGGTATCAGGTTTACTTTTCAGATGATAATTTCAAATTGAATAAAAATGCTTCAATTTATATATAATTCAATATTATAGCTGTAAAGTACAGGAAATTAACTATGACGTCATAATGGAACAGTTCAGTCATGCAACAGTTCATTCTGTGACCGGGTAAACAGTTTTGACTGTTTCATGATTTGCAAAAACATTAAAAAGAATCAGGAAACAGTTCAAAATGCCTAATTACAATTTATATAGTAGGTTAGGTAATAATTTTGACTGTTTCATGATGTGCAAAAACATTAAAACGAATCAGGAAACAGTTCAAAATGCCTAATTACAATTTATATAGTAGGTTAGGTAATAATAGAATCTATATAGGTTCGCAGCACTTTTCACAAACTACAAAGAATGTTGAAAATAATTATATGTTAAACTTAGATTTTTAACTTGGTTATGCCCTTGCAATTTTAGAATTTATAAATGGCCTCAATACTTCAGGTATATTTGCTAAAATCACGTGACTGCCACATCACGTGACAAGTCTAAATAAGAAATCTTGTAGTTTTCAACCACATTGCATTTGTCCGATAATAGTAAAGTCCTGAAAAGAAACGCTCATCCTTGTAAAGAATGTATTTTCTATCTAAAAAATTCGCCGACATTTCCATTTGGCACCTTAACTGTACTGCGATGATTTTACATAACATTTCAATAACAGGAGGCCCATAGGGCACATCGCTCACCTGAACACTTTGGCTAGAGAAAAGCAGATATCAGTTCATTATTGAAAAGTTTCAATATATAAGTCCCCCAGGGAGTTATGATTTGAAATACCTTGAATCTACACTATCTGAGGATGCTCCCATATATCTTGGAGTAATCATGGCTTTAGAATATTTTAAAGATTTTTACCTATATATTTTTATTTATACCTTTGATCTTCTTTTGTGCTCATAACCCTACCCCGGGGGTCATGATTTGAACAAATTTGAATCTACATTATCTGCTGATGTTTCCTTATCAATATGACTTGTCCTGCTTTTGCAATTCTTGAGAAGAAGATTTTTTACGATATTTCCTATACATTACAATGTATAATTTTGGTGCCCTTTTGTGACCCAATCCTACACCCAGAGGTCATGATTTGAGTAAACTTGAATCTTCATTAATTACCTGAGGATGCTTCTATACCAATATGATTAAACATGGCTTTGCTGTTCTTGAGAAGAAGATTTTTAAAGATATTTCCTGTATGTTCCTATGTATAACTTTGATCTCCTGGGGGTCATGATTTGAGCAAATTCAACTCTTCACAACCTGAGAATGATTCTATACTAATATGACTAATGGCTTTGTTGTTTTTGAGAAGAAGATCTTTAAAGAAACTTCCTATATATATTCTATGAATAACTTTGATCCCCTGTTGTGGCCCAACCCTACCCCTGGGATAATGATTTGAACAAACTTGAATTCACACTACCTAAGTATGCTTCTTTGCTGATATGACTAATCATCCTATGTATAACTTTGATCCCCTGTTGTGGACCAACTCTACCCTTGGGGTCATGATTTGAACAAACTTGAATTTTTACTACTGTAGATTCTTAAATATACGCGAGGAATTAATTATTGCATAATTACGCGAGAAGCATCACTCGCGAAATAAAATTACTCGCTATTATTTTTATGTTGCTGAAATCGATGTAAAATCCCTTGATCAGCCGTCCACTCGCGAATTATTGTTCTCGCGATTTGACGTGAAAGAGCCATTTTGCGATTATAAGTACTCGCAAAAAATAAGGAATCTACAGTATGTAATGGAGCTTTCACATAAATTTCATTTTTTCCGGCACATGGTTATTGAGAAGAAGATTCTTTTAAAATGCCATTATTTTCACTAATTCTGTGTTATCTCCCCTTGAAAGAGCGTGTGACCCTTTATTTGAACAAACTTTAATCCCCTTCACCCAGGGATACTCTGTACTTAAATTGGTTGAAATCGGCCTAGTGGTACTAGAGAAGAAGATGAACTTGTAAAAAAAAAAAAGGTAACGATGAAAACAACGACGACAGCAACGGACAAATTTTGATCAGAAAAGCTCACTTGGTAAATGTATAAAGATGTCTTTCGTAACGTTCTTTATTGTTATGTTAGTAATTTTTGAGAATCTACAAATGAAATATTGATAATGAATGTAAATGAAAAGTAGGAATACCATCCGCTTGAAAAGTAGGGGGTATATAGTGATGGGGGTGTCCGTTCGTCTGTCTGTTACGCTTTGGGGTACCCATCTCTTATTCGAAACTCCTCTTATACCACTGAATAAAATTTAATGATACTTTCACAGAATCTTTGATACATAGTGCCATTGTGACCTCTTATTTTACTTCTTGATTACTTCTTGATTGGACACATAAGCTTATTTCGGGTTTCCAGTAGCACAACATAGAACACTGTCATTCTTTCTATAATATTAAGGGATACCCATCTCTTATCCGCAACTCCTCCTATACCACTGAATAGGGTTTAATGATACTTTCACAGAATCTTTTTTTAATCGATGTTTAAGAAAAATCATTGAAAATCTCCGGAGATAGAAAAGTTATGTTTTAGTTTATAATTTTGAATGCAAAATTCACCCATGTAGGTTCATCTAGATCTTGACCTCACCCCCCCCCCCTCCTCAGCTGACGCATAGATTCTGCCCCCCCCCCCTTTCCCGCAATATTTTAAATTGTATAATTTTTTTTTCAGTCTTAATTATTCAGTGCCTTATTTCTAACCAGTGTAATTTCTTTTTTAGATTCAGTTCTTTGTTATCGACGATGGATAAAACCTTATAATAGACTGTGACTTTCCGCAGAGTTTTAACATTGTTGTTTTTCTTTACGCAATTTCTCTAGTTATTCTATTCGGAAACTTTTACTACAGAGCAAAAGACGCTAAGAAAAGGGAACAATAGGAATGCCAAGAAATCATCATAAATGGTGGACAGTGATGCTGTTTGATGATCAAATTAACTTGCCATTCATGACTGGTTATATATACTCTTATTGACATCTTATAATGTATCTTTTGATTTGTTAGTATGAAAGCCAGTGATCTTCATAAACAGAAAAAGATATACCAGAACTTGTATTTATTTATGTATTGTGTTTGAAAAATTCAGTAGACTGAATTTCATCTCAGGTGAATTCATTTATGCAATTGTTATTCTTTCAAAATATTAAGGCGAAATCAAAATTATACTACAATAATCATATTATTTCAAATGTTATATTATTTCACACACCCCCCCCCCCCCACACACACCCCTCCAAAAAATAAAAATTAGGGACATTTCCACTGTTAAATAGTTATCAAAGCAAAAACATCGTAATTTTGATAGTTTCTTTTGATAGAGTGATTTCGAACAAGTCATATCTTCTAGGTAGCATAATAATACAGGCTTTTCTTTCTTATGCATCTCAGTTGCACACTAATTTTTAGCAGCACCCAATCTATGGAACTAGAATTCCTGTATCAATCCGAGAGTGTCCAATGGAAAAGTTATGAAATAAATAAGACAATATTGAATTATAAATGACTAAAAAAAATATCAAAGTATATGTTATTATATCTATGCAGCACCAAATGAAATATTAATTCATGCTTCTTAGTATGGAATCCAATGATTCCTTAATTTTTGCTTATTTCTTTCTGATTTGCTGAAAAAAGGCTGGTTCATGCAGACCCTTCTATAATTATTCATGAAGAAAATTAAACAACTCAATCAAAGACAAAAGATATTTATTAAGAAGTTCAGTTATCGGTGCCAAATAGAAATTTTGAAAAGAGAGGACAACGGAGCTTTAAGACATCTCAAAATGGATGTATAATTTACAATTTCTCAAGTTTTGACAGGGAACCCCCAAAGAACAGGGTGTTCCCTGAAAGGCCAAAAGGTTCGAAATAGTTGGAAGTAATTTTGCTCTGGTAACTCATCAAAACGATCTATCTCGCTTGCTTCGTTACCAGAAAAGGAAAGCCAAAGATGAATTTAGAATAGTCAAATTTTGTCAGCAATGCTAACCTCGTCTGTTTGTGAGGCCAACATTCTGGAAAATTCCAAAGGAGAAGGTCTAAAAGAGAACAAAGTAAAATTAACAGCCAAAGAGAGCAGCGGGATAAAAGAGCTCGGGTGTCCCCTCCTTGGTTCCAAAAAAAATTGTAATTTAGAAATAAAATGCTTTATGTAAATGTTAAGCCAGTCCATATTCTAAGTTAATCACTGATGTTGACATATTTTTCAAGCCGCTCCATTTCCTTGTGGGCGTTTTCAATTTTTTTCTGCACGATGGCCTCTTCCCTTTTCTGTTGGGCCCTCTCTTGTTTTTCTGCCTGTGTCTTCTCTTGGTTTTCTAATTTGAATTATAAAAAAACACCCAGTTTAATAACTAAAACTAAGTATAAAACTTGTATTTAAACACTATAGCTTAATTATTTATTAAGGCTGTTCAATTTTTTTTATTTACCTCTCCATTTTTCAAAATCCTCTTTTTTGTCAGTGGTCAATCGACTAGGGGGCCTGGGTGGCAGCTTTAGTGCTGAATCCTCAGTGAGGAAAGTAAGATCGAAGGCCACTCCACCCTTCCTCTCAGTCATATCTTCTGTGATCATTGTCCGACGTACCTTTTCATACGCCTCCATTTCTTCCTTCCCCATCACTCCTACCCTGTTGTGTTTGCCAAGGCAACTCTGAAAGATACCCATGGTGTTTTTTTTTTCAGAGTGTGTATAGTTGTAGCTAACTGCGGAATCTATGGGGATAGGTTATTGTGACGTCACAACTATTATTACGCCATTGCTATTGTGACGTGATAATGACGGATCTACATGTAAGAAATTGGTATATTTTAACACAAGATCAAGGACAGTCATGTGTCTGGCAAAAAATTACTATGTTTAACTGTAGTTTAATATTATACAATTATGGACTCTTTCGGTGGTGAATATGGTTTGTTATTCACCAGAAAAATATCAATATTGACCGAGGCGAATAACAAACCATATTCACAAACGAAAGAGTCCATAAATGTTTTATTATATATATAGTCTAAACCAAAAAAAGACCTTTCTGTATCAAGATTTTTTCATTTATGAAATACAAACAATACACACAGTAAAAATTTAATATGTGCACATTGTAATTTTCAAAATTACATTAAAGTGTTTATTTTTGGAACATTTGATAATTGATTGTTACATTTGCATATTGTCCAGAGATCACGGGAGCCGGGAATGGCCAAAATCCCGAATTAAAGGTGCTTAGACACAGATTTGAAGGTAATATTTACTCAAATTTTCTGTATAATTTCATGACTTATATGTTGCTATAGCATTTCATACGAAAATTTGATAAAAATCTTATTTTATCTGGAAGTTATTGAAACTTTGAATTTCTGGACGCGTTTGATAGACACATCCTTGCACTTTCACAAATTTTAACTTTATCCTTAGTACTTTAGAAAAGTAGCAATTTTGTTGTTTATTAATGGAAAATATTAAAACTATAATGCAGAAATTCCAGAATAGAAATGTAGAAAGCAAAATCCTCTCACCAGTATTGTCAGTCCGTGCTCAGTGGTTTGTGCAGAGTTTATCAATTGAACACACCCTGTGAAACGTAAACATTAACAACAACAGAGCTTGTGCCCTGTTTACAAAAACAGTTTACGTTTCACGGGTGTATTCAATTTGTTAAACTCTGTACACAACTACACAACACTGAGCACGGGCTGACAATACTTAAGTGAGTGGGTTTTGCTTTCGCACATTTTTACTTTGAGTTTTTCTGGATTATAGATGTAATATTATTCATTAATACGCAACAAAATTGCTACTTTTCTTAAGTATTAAGGATAGAGTAAAAAATTGTGAAATTGCAAGGATGTATTAATCAAACGCCTCCCGAAATTCGTAGTTTCAATAATTTCCAGATTAAATAAGTTTTTTATTTAATTTTCGTGTGAAATGCTATAGCAACATATAAGTTGTGATATTATACAGAAAATTTGAGAAAATATAAACTTCAAATCTGTGTCTAAGCACCTTTAAAGCTGAACACGACTCGTAAATAGGCATACGCCATTTTCGATATCACTATCTACGATATCAGCATCGGGGTATACTCTTCGCATTCGTTACACCTGACTGCTTTATTGTCACGGGTATCGGCGTGGAATGGCGACCGGTGTTCGTGCTGGTTATCTTGTATTCCCTTTGTTTACATTTTATTGCAGTTACGTGTATTTGTGTTTGTTTGTATACTGCACTGACCTGTGCAACTGTTGTAAGTCCCTTTGGTATCTTACTCTCCTGCATTAGAAGTAAACAGTTATTTTTTGTCGCTAACGAGTGCTATATAGCATACGTCCGTCTACACCGGTGACGATTGATTACACTGACCAGTGACTAAGTGAGCGACTCTAAATATAGGGGCCCTCAGATATAGCGAGAGTCCAATCGAATATGGCGGACAAATTTCTTTTACGAATCGTGTTCAGCTTTAATCTTAGGTTCAGAGTAATTTATTGTCTGAGTATTATTTGTCTCCAAACTATTGAGATCAGGGATGTCCCTTAGCAGAATAATAAAGAAAGATATATAATAAAGAATGAGTTTCTTTATATCTTTTCTACTAGTTGTTTCTCACAAACAAACATGCACTTAACTTTCGGTGATTATTTCGATTTTCAAATGTAGATGAGCATTTATTTATTCAAGAACTAGTGGACTCGGGTCTTTAAGACAGATTGTGACTCCTAATATCTCATATACTGCTTTAAAGTACTCATTTAAAAAAAGAAAATGACTCCTAATATCAAAGTACTGCTTAAAAGTACTAATTTAAAAAAGAAAAAGAAGGTTGCATTCAGACAAAGGGAAATTGAATCAGGCTCCACTTTCCGTCCGATGTTTGTGCTATACTTAGTGCTATACTAAGCTTATTAAAACATCATATTATTGCATTCATGTAAATTACTTAGCCATGGCTACCAGTAGATTTGAAAGCATATTATTTTTTCAAATGCAAGTATTCATTTCCTTAAATATTTTCACTAATTGACACTAATTTCAAATGGGATATCAGGAGATTAAATATCATTTAATTAGATCATAACTACTTGAATCTAATTACAGATTATGACGTTTGTCCCTAGTTGTTTTTTTATACCCTCGCTCCGAAGGAGAGGGGGGTATACTGTTTTACCCTTGTGTGTCCGTCTGCCTGTCCATAACAAATTTTCGTCGCAGTTTTCTCAGCAACTACTCATCACAGATGATTGAAATTTTTGCACACTCTTTGTTTAGGCATGCCATATTGTGGGAATCATTTTGTTCGAATCCGATCTCAACTTCCTGTTATTCCGTGCTTCTGTCTTCTGTTTTACCAAATTTTCGCCACAGTTTTCTCAGCAATGACTCAGCGCAAATGTTTGAAATTTTAGCACAATCTTTGTTTAAGTATGCCATATGGTGGGATTCATTTTTTTTTAATCTGATGTCAACTTCCTGTTTATCCGTGCGTCTGTCCATAACAAATTTTCGTCGCAGTTTTCTCAGCAACTAATCATCACAGATGCTTGAAATTTTAGCACACTCTTTGTTTAGGCATGCCAAATGATGGGATATATTTTTGTTCGAATCCAATGTGAACTTCCTGTTTATCTGTGCGTCTGTCCGTACCAAATTTCTGTCACAGTTTTCTCAGTAACTGCTCAGCGCAGATGCTTGAAATTTTACAACAATCTTTGTTTAGGCATGCTATATGGACATGGTGGGATTCATTTTTGTATGAATTCGATGTCAACATGAGAGTGTATATTCATATCACGCATTCGCTCACAGACTTCTTGGTTTTTTTGTTTTGTTTTTTTTTTTTAATTGTTTTTGTTTAACGTCCCTCTCTAGAGTTTTTCAAATTCACATTCATTTATTCACTCAAAACATGTAAATATATGGTACATGAGGCCAATGAAAAATATTTACAGCATATAAAATTCAGTTCAGGGGTACAAGTATATTATATGCTAATTCAGAAAATGAAAGTGAAAGAGGACAAAAAAGAAAGATGAATACATATAATAATGATATAAATGAGGAAAAAATCATGGAGGACAGACTAAAGATCTGACAAAATACTCCATAAATGGTTTATGAAAGAGGTTGCATATTTACGTATATTTGACAACATATCTACATAATTTAGAAAGGTGTATTTATTACATTTTCAACAGTGAAATACTGTGATTTATTTATTGAATAAAAGTGATATTCTTTCACAGTGTGAAAGGATACCAAAATGATATTCTCTCACAATGTGAAAGGATATCAAAGTAAGTAAAACCAAAAAAAACAATTTTATCAATATTTGATAATTAATTTAAATTTATGCATAAAATGATTGTTAATATAGACTGGCATTTCGACTTTTACGCATAGGACTTAATATATAATTATCCATTTGTAAATTAAGAGTTAAATAAATATTATATAAGTATATTTCATTTCTTTCGGTACAGAATATTCAATGTACAAGTGAATAAATCCGCACACTGATGAAGGATAACTCGTGTTCATGAAAGATAACTCGTGGTCCCCTACCTGTACATTGTACCATCTAGTGTTATCATCTACCAATACTATAATTATGTCAAAAACATGGACCCTATAATATGGGGTTACATTAAAGGTCATATGAAACAGTTCATAGCAGTAGGATTTTACTTTTTAAACATAAAGACTAGTATGAAAGAATGTCAAATCACGTTTCGTAAAATTTTTTTTGCCTTTGCTTAACTGAAAAATGAAGGCCTGAACGTGTCCACTTGATAAATTTGTTACCCGCTTATCGTTCTTGATTTTGTGTTTTTATGACGTCACAAAGACCCATTGATGTAAATAACGCATTAGATATAGTGTAATTTTACCGTATTTTATTGAGTTAATTTTAGTCATTTATTGGGGATATAAATGTGATTATGATTTTAGATGAGCTACCTGATTCTAAAGTACAGTTTACTCTATTTGAACTAATCCTTAATTACGCCAACAACTGAAAACGAGAGCTTTTCATTGTAGGATGATCTTGATGAATACCCCGTTGAAATCAAGATTTTTCTCCTCCAACTATGATTACTTATTTTAAATTAATACTTTAGAAACAAAAATCTTCTTATTTCTGTTTAATGCGCATATGATACATTATGTTTTTTTTTTCATTCCCAGTGAAAGTGTATAATAAACAACAAAAAACAGCGTAATTAATTAACACGAAGACTAATGTAAAAACGATATAGAAATAGGGGTTTATGACGACATCATCGTAATTTTGTTGTCACATTAAAACTGATTTTAAAAAATGGCTCAAAATTATCGGCATCACGAGTATGTACATGTATATACATGCACTGTAATGTTACGGTGCTGATACTTCTTACAGTTTGGCTGAGCAATTGCAGTTTGAAAATACTCATACACTTCGTGCATAAATTGATCAGTTAAAAAAACCCATACCCCCATTGTTTGCGCGATTGCACATGAACAATTTTTTAAAATTTTTACAGTTAAACATTTTTTTTAATCAGACTATATACTCTGCGTTTAAATAAATTGATACAAATTTAAACAATTGGTTTGTAAATATATTCACACAGAAAAGTAGGATTACATAGATATATAGATAAAAATTATTACGATAACAAAGTTATAGTGTTATGTGTATATGTACCGACTTTTTGGTAAGAAAAAAATACGAGGTGAGGAGGAAGAGAATCATCGAGACAGGGAAAGCCAAAGAGAGAAAAGGGAAAGCGATTGAGAGAGGAGGAAAAGGGAGAAAGCGATTTCCCATAAATATTTGCAGGTTTAGTTTCACTTTCGCACACCGCGGTCAATCGAATTCAGCTTTACTTTTAAATTTTAATCAGAAAACAAATTATCAATATTCTTGTGTTAGAAATTTAGTGAATGGTAAATTATTTTACAGCGTCTATATTTCACTTACTCGAGTACAGACCCCCTCTCTTTGTATTCTTTCTCTCTCTCTCTCTCTCTCTCAAGTGAAGTGTCGAAGGACGACAATAAATTAAACAGATAAAACATGCTAAAATCTTGCAAATATGCAATAGGATTTTAAAAGACAAATACTATCTTGTTTGAACATCGTATATTTATGCGCGGTTTAGCCAAGATGATGATATTTCTTAAAAATTACGCTGCAAAAGACATGATCGGTTGTGTAAATGTTAGTACTGAATGTAGCGACTGGGTCTTACTGACGTCATTAGCAAAGGGAGATAAGCCGCGCTAGTTGAAGTTCATTTTCGCAGTCAAGTAATTTTGATCGACTCTGCTGCCTCTAACTTGCATAAAAAATCCAAAATGTAATTGCAGGCTTTTTAAAGTTACTCAGATGAACTCATTTCCGTATACAACCCAAAATGCTCAGGACATTGTTTCATATGACCTTTAAAGACAAAACCAATTGTTGTGCATCAACATATGGGCATTTTTTTCTGGAAATAATGGCCTAATAGTTAAATAATATAGTGAATCATATGAATGTATTAAAAAAAAAAATAATGTCTGGCCTGTCATAAGATAAAGATAGTAACCAAATCATCCTGATAGAGACTCAAAATGCCAACTCCTTCCCAAATATGTTGCTAAAATCCATTTTATAATGTTTTCAATCTCACAATTGCTAAGGTATGACATCTCTCAACCGCTCTACTATGACGTCATAGCCTATGACACTGTGTTAGGAAAGACAGAGGCAAAGAGAAATCAAAGAAAATGTGACAAACAGAAAATTCAATGTTTTGTAGTTGGATATGGAATTAATTTCACTCCCGAAACAGGATTTTTTTATATTTTCACTCGTGCTTCGCACTCGTAAAAATTAATATAAAAAAATCCTGTCCCACTCGTGAAATAAATTCCATATCCAAGTACAAAACATTGAATATCCTCTATATACTCAACACACACACACACAAAACTACCTCAATTCTCAAATGACTTCCCAAAATACATTTTATGATATGTAATTGCTTAATAATGAAAAGTAATTGTTGAAATAAATGTGATAATAATTTGATCAGCTATAAGTTTCTTCAACCTGCAGTACATAAGCCTAATAATCCTTCTTAAAATTTTTGTTATGTATACCTGCACAGTATGTAGTGTTCATTATTTACTTAAGCACTTCAAAAGGTTTTGATCTAAATTGGGTATCAAATTCTCGAAGATTTGTACTACTGGATTTAATTCTTTAATTTTACAAATAGTTCACATTTATATGAATATGTCCAATGAAGTTCCAGTCAGCTTTACTTTAACCAAGACGTATCTCTCGATCAACACCAAAATAAATATCATTTGTGTTAGATCAGGGTTGGACATTTTCCAATATTCCAGTTCGAATTTAGGCATTTGAGAGATATGGCTGTAAATGGCATCATGCTCCAAAGATTTGATTCACTTTTCTATGTAGAAAAAGTTCTTATATATTAATAAGCACTTATTTTACTTAGACGCATCCTAAATTTTAAAACCCATCGTTCAGTTGAGAAAAATCCGGAAGAAGATGTCTGGAAAAAGACATTATTTTTATTTTCATGATGGGTGAAAATTTGGATCGGCGGAATCGTAAACCAAAAGAAAAAAAAAACTTTGGCCTTACTACGTTTGTTCAAGCAATCCGTCAGGAAAACACTTTCTCTGCCAAATTTATTTGTGAGCTGTGTTGCGAAGAACTTTAATTTACATGTGCAAGAAAATGCTAATTTCACTGATTAATGTAAGAATTCTGAATTCTTGGTCGGATATGGTGATGGTGGTTTTTTGTCTGCGTTTGCCATTTCGTACTGCGTTGGAGTATAGGCAGGAGGGTTTTCATGACTGCTAGTAAAGTATACATCTGAAAATCATAAAAAGAAAATTAATGTAAAGCCGTTATAATTATATTTTGGTAATTGCTAGTTTCTTTTAAATGAAAGTGAATCTAAAAATTGTTTAACAGAAATATACTGTGTCCCTTTGCATATATACTTACATGTACAATAGCCTTCATTTAAAATTTATATAATATGCATCTAAAGGTACATGCACTATAGAGACATATCTTGACTTACTAGGCACCCTTGCTGTGGATGTATTCTTCCTTGGTCTGGATGACTTTAAACGTTTCACCACACAAAATACACAAACAAATAGTACCCCAGTAGCGATAATGATCCCTATCACCAATCCAGCTATTACTCCTCTGATAAATATAATGTATTCTATTATTGAGTTCAACAAAAATTAGATATAATTCTTATTACATGTAAGATTCTAAATTAAGAAGACTTTTAATTTGCTATAAACAGATTATACTATCTACATGTATCATTGTATTTGGAATTTTGCATTTGTTTTTCTAATTTCCAAATCAGTTTCAACGCCTTTTAGTATATTGCTTTTGGTATCCGGATCCATTTTCACTTGATCAACACGTTAAACTCTTATAACAAACTGTATGTGATAACAATTCGCTTGTATCTATAAATAAGTGAACAAATGGTGTTGTTTGAGAACATATTTAAACATCTCAACTGCTTGGACCTTTCAAATTACTTAGTTTTTTAACGTACGCAGTCCAGAAAGTACAGCAGTACTGAAGCCCCTCCTCCCCACAACAGTATCTGTAGTCATCAGACATACTCTCATCCAGTGGACAGAAAAATCGACCCTTGTACGACACGGAACCATTAGCACTCTTGTCATACCTGTCGTTGTAACAAACTTTGGGCACTGTATTAAAAAAGGGGGGGGGGGAGAATTTCAGAATGATTAATTTTCCAAAGGATTGTCATGATTAAAATTCTTGTTTTTGTTTGTTTGTTTGTTTGATTTTTGTTGTTGTTGTTTTTTTTTTTATTGTCGCGATTGTCGTGATTCAATTTCTTATGTTTTTTGTTTGTTTGTTTGTTTTTCTGTTCTTGGTTAAATTCCTGAAGAAGAGATGTTACAGTATACATGCAAGAATTAAAAGAAAATCAGTGATTGCTATTATGCCGGGCAGATTGACACAGCTGAATGTATAAATGATTGATTTTACTCTATTTATACAAAAAATTCTAAGACAAATACACATACACGTGCCATGTTCTCGATAGCTGGCTCTCATACGGTACCGAGAAGCTCCATACACTGTTCCAAACAAAAGGGCGGATCGAATATTTCGCGAGCCGGAGATATGGTTTCCCCTGAAAGAAGATATATAACCTCTAGATCTACTGCCTCTGTAGGAACGACCTCCATAGCGCCCCCCTCTAGATCCACCACCACGACCTCCTCTGGCATTGGCCAGTGAAATTGCTGCAAAAGGAAAAGGCGGAAAACTTTTCAAAGTTCACTATGAGACGAAAAACAAATAAATGCAATTATTCATTTTTTTTTTTCTTTTGGTCAATATGAATGACCCATAGTACAAGGGTAATGTAGATCTGCCTGTTTGCGCAAAAATATACAGTACTTTATGATTGAGTGTATACTATTTACAGTAATTTAATTATATAAATACATGTGTACATGATTACATGTAAATATTATTGGAGATAAAAAAAAAAAAAGCATATAAAGATAGCATATAATTATACTCGTATGTATATACTTCCGCATATGTTTGCATTATGATGCAAACATGATTTACATGTATAATGTTTATAATACATAAAAAAAGAATAATAACACTATTTTTCATATTTGCTAAAGAAGCTGATTAACGAACGCAGAACTACTCAGATTTATTGAAACGCCTTTGTTTGCATTTGTATATTCAATTCAATTTTGTTTATTTACCAATTAAGGGCCCTCATTTGGCAAAAAGAAAGTATACATTGTAAATACCTGTATATTTTCAAATAAATGTTTATCTAATTTCGTTATAAGTGTTGGCTTAATTTGTTTCATTTGGAAAAATGTTATGTTTGCTTAGAAAATTTTATCACATATATAAAGTTGTCGTATATTTTTCTCTCAAATTTTAGAACATTCGTTTCTACAGTATCTTATCGAAATAAAATTTTGAAATAGTAAAAGATTATCGCTATTCTACAGATTTGTCCAAAATATTCTAACCAAATTTTTACTTACCTATAACAAGAACGATTATATACGTCCACCATTTCATGGTGTGTCATTTCTGAATATAAGACACACATGCATGTACGATAAAAAATATTTCAAAATTACCTTATCACAATACGGGTGACAAACACTTTGTTGACAAATTATCGTCCAGATAACCTTTGTGTACCGTAGACTGGCTAGGGCACAAAATCGAAAAATACCACTCTGGATTTTCCTTGTTTATATGCGATAAGCAATGTTGTGATTATTTGATGCATGTCTTATATAGAAATATTTATGGGCGGATCAAGGAATTTGGGTTGTGGGAGGGATTATTTTTAGGGATCTAGGGTCCACCTTAAGACCCCCAGTGGCTCCAGGATGAAGGCTTGGTGGCGGTCAAGAGGCTAAGGCTCTGGAAGCTCCTGAATTTTAGTGATTTTAAAATTAAAATTCAATCTTAATTATCCTTAATAGGTGTTGTTACGTATCAATAACCAAAATATGCAAATTTCTCACCATACAGAGAATTTAATTCTAGTCAAACATCTGCTTGTCATTGAACTGTGATTTGAGTCCATCTTCTTATATTTCTTCTATTTAAGTCACACCCCCCCCTTCCCTTCTGTCACACACACACCATCTTTCATCACCCCTTTCATCATGTGTCATGACACATCTTGCCTCAGTTCACGTCTTCTAATATTTTTTAGTAATCAATAGACCACAAAATAATTATAGGAAATATTAGCCAAAAAAAAAAAGAAAAGATTTCTGTGTCAGAATGATTTTCCCGTGCAAATGACGAAGGGGGAAAATACAGTCACTTAAATTATTTTCAGTATCTTTAAATTTTATAGATCTGTAAACCTTTCGTTAAAAAAAGTTTAAATTATGACGAGTCAGACATACATGTATAATTTATATATTTGTATAAAATGTATATATGTTATTAATGTACCCCATGTACCAATATTGTGGTTTGGATGAATAAACTGAACTAAAGTCTTGAACTTGAGCTGTCAGTGACACAAGCAATATTTTGGAGTTATTTTCCTAATACGCACGGCTGTTACAACGCACTTTGAAAAATTACGCACTTTAAAAAAATGTGCGTTAAATTTGGGCACTTTGAAAAAAAAATATTTTCAAAGTGCGTTAATATCGACCATATTAACGCGCTTTGAAAAAAAGTGTGCACGGTTTGGTCAATATTCTTGCAAATTTTAGGTATGATAAATAATTATTAGAACCTGGTTGGATAACTTTTCGGTGATGACGTCACTTCAGGATCTGAGATATAGACCTTTTGAAGATTTTTGCTGATCTTCAAGAACTCAGGTTCGATGTGATTGGTCTGTTCAAACTAGATTTCTATTGGTTATACTCTGATTGATCAAAAATAGAATAATTTGCCTAAATTCAAGATACATTTTAATTGTACTGGAAGTCAAAACATTACAAAACAATCTTTTTTTTTCCAGGGAGGAGGGCAATGATGCCTATAGGGAGAAACTCTATATGGGTACATACCTCTAATTATTTTTAGAATCGGTAGGGGAAGAAAGTAGTGCAGAAAAAATTACAAGTTCCTTAATTTGCAGACCTGAATAAAAAAAAAATGTGATAATGTACTAAACTGAGCCTCATACTTGTTGATAAGGAGTATGTTCCCTTGCAAAAAAGCTTGGCAGATGTAATTTATCAAGAAAATCAGCAGAATTATTTTATTGCTAGCGCTCTCGAGCTACTGAAGATAGACTGTACGATGATAATTTCGTTTTATCATAAAAAATTGATATGATCCGAATTCTGAATTTCTTAATTTATTGTCTAACCTATGACTAAAAGTACAAGAAAATTTGGGTCATATAATGCCAAGATTGTAGAGATCAACTGGTAAAACCTAGCTTTCCTTAAAGCTAACCATGTATGGTACATGTACCTTCCTAGATGATTCCGGCAAGCTCAGACCCCCCCCCCTCCTCCCCAGGAAATCTTTCAGAGTTTGTCGGAAAGACACGAGAAGCGATTGATACAATGCAGTAGCACTGATATAATTGTTATTCTTTAATTTTTCATTTTTCCTTTTTTGACGGAAAAGCCCGATTAATGATCCGATTGTTATTGCTAGCGCTCTCGAGCGCTAGCAACTACGTTAGTCTTTTTTACTGGAATACGTATGCTCAACTTCGTGGTAGGGCATTCTGGGAATACTACTGTAGATAAACTGTACCATGTCAATTTCGTTTTTTAATCTGAAAATACATATGATCTGAAGTTTCGCGTTTTGTTCCCTAACCTTAAATAAATGTACAAAAGGTAACAGTAAATGCCAAAACTGTACAGATCAGTTATAATTTCTAAATTCATAATTTAAAAAAAAAACTAGCTATTTTTTAACTATCTTCCTGGATCTTTCCGGCAAGCTCGGAATAACAACCTCGGATATGTTTTTTTTATAAATAGTCTGATGAATATTCTGTATTAAACACTGAATAGCTGATACATTCACCATTCTAAATTAAGACACATCCCCCCAACACTACATCCAGTGTACCACTGTGTATTCCTATTAATAATTATTAGGGACGACCATTTGATTCTGAAAGGGGGGAATGGCAGATTTTGGAAATAAATAATCTGTCCTCAAAAAAGTTGAAAATAAATAACTGTCTTTCCACGACCGGCAAGAAAATAAATAATCTGTCATTGACTATTGCTACTTAACCCCCCCCCCCGGTCCCTCTTTGAACTTTGTTTTTATTTTTTTTGTTTTTGTCTAACTTTTTCAGTGAAGAAGAAAATAAATAATCTGTCCTTGATCATCTTGAAAATAAATAATCTGTCCTTGACTGGCATGAAAATAAATAATCTGACTCGAAAGATTTTGCCAGACCCCCCCCCCCCTCCTCAGAATCAAATGGTCGTCCCCTTAATCGATTCAGCAAATTAATCCAATAATTCAGATATCTAATTCTGTGGTTTATGATAGCTACAGCTAGCTCACCTATCTTTTTTAAAAGATAAGCTTGTGTATTATAACACCAGTGAGAAGTCTTGATCTCCCCTACTTTCACTTTCATTTTCAGAGGTTAAGGCAGACAGATGCATTTTGCCGGAAAACGAATCTGACATGCCACCTCGAGATTCTAACCAAGGAAAGACAACTTGATGTGCTTTGATTTGAGGGGTCACTCACTGCTGAACGAAAATTAGGGACATTGCTATGTGAAGAAACGTTAACATTGCCGCTTATGGGAAAACACCCATATACAGCTGTATGCTGCAACAACACTGCCATATTAAATTGATTTGTCTTTCATGAGGAAATTGTTTTCAATTAAAAAAATGATGTTCTCATGATCTTATGAACTACCATATCTTTCACTAAATAAACTAAATCTGTGTAAAGTTTACAGAGAGATTATCAGATATGGTGACAGATGGACATCTGCTGATGACAGTTTAGCAAAAAGGTCATTAACTATTTGGTTTTTATGACAATGAACATTAATGGACTTTCAATTTCAAAAGAACCAAAATATACGGAAGCGTATTAGGGCCGCAGCAGCATCTTTTATTAATTTGTTTTAACAGATTACTAATTTGTTATAATAGATTACTAATTTGTTATAACAAATTACTAATTTGTTATAACAAATTACTAATTTGTTAAAACAAATTACTAATTTGTTTTAACAAATTACTAATTTGTTATAACAGATTACTAATTTGTTATAACAGATTACTAATTTGTTATAACAAATTACTAATTTGTTATAACAAATTATCAATTTGTTTTAACAGATTACTAATTTGTTATAACAAATTACTAATTTGTTATAACAAATTATCAATTTGTTAAAACAAATTACTAATTTGTTAAAACAAATTACTAATTTGTTATAACAGATTACTAATTTGATATAACAAATTATCAATTTGATATAACAAATTAATAATTTGTTATAACAAAATATTAATTTGTTATAACAAATTGGTAATTTGTTATAACAAATTGATAATTTTGATAAAGTGAAAGTGTATACAGATCTATTGAAGCCAGATGAGATCAGAAATCTTTTTATAAGTTGGATTTGTGAAAATAATAAATGTACAAGCTCTGCAGCTACAGCTTTTGACCAATAATATGTTAATCTGGATTTACATCTTTTAGCATTTAGAGTTTTCACTGTCAAACATTATTGTTATAAAGATACAATGCATCAAATTCTTTGGTTCCTATTTACTTATTCTTAGGAGCTCTATTTGAATTTTGTCCTCCTCCCCCACCAGGGCTCCGTCCTTGACTCCCATCTACCAGGTCATTGCATCCCCGTTCGTATGCTAGGAAAAAATATCTTATCAAAGACATGTTATTTGGAGAGGGAATTTTTCCCACCCTGAATCAACATGTTCATTTAAGGAAGTTGGATCCTGCCATCAAAAGTAATGAGAATTTTTTAACAAGTATATTTTTAGAATTTATACACATAGCTTAATTAAAAATCAAAACAAAAAATGGGGGTCAATGCGCTTCTTTTGGCGCTACAGAGCATTTAGTTTGACCTTTTTGCACTGTAAATACGTCTTACACATAAATCAATTTTTAAAGTTTTTCCTCCAATATTTTTTATTCAAATAAATTATGGGAACAAACACAGCCTTATTTCATCTTGAATAGACACAGTAAAATTTTTGACAACAAAAAAATTTTCAAATTACTCCGCATGTTCAATTATTTGACCTTTTTGCACTCAAAAAATTTCATTTTTCTGGCATTAAAATTTAACAAGCAAAAAAATCATTTGAAAGTAATGACATTTTACTGAATTTAAGAAGAATGGTTAAAAGTATCTTATATATTCAGAAAATAAAATAAAAAGTGGGGGTCTGTGATGTTAATTTTTAGATATTACTAAAATAGTGCTAATTTGAAGCTTAAAATAGGGATTTTTTTTCTTGATTTTCACAATATATTTGCTATATTTATGAAAAATGACGAAAGAATTCTTGACAGTTTATTTGATATATAATTTAGGACCAGTATAAAACAGTTCACTGCACAAAATAACTCTGTGTGTAGGCTGCATGGAAAAATAGGAATCCAAACTTAACATACTTTAAATACTTCGAAAGAGAAAAAATGATCATTTTCTTCTAAAAAACCTTCCGCCACAAAATATAGTTCCTCACTTTATGCTTTTGGTATGGAATTTAATCATAAAGTTTTAACTGAATATAGTTTAATTGACATTGTAGAATCCAAATTTATTGTAAGAATTAAAATTTTATGCAGAATTTTTTAGATATAGGTTAAGATATAAATCTGCTCAAAAGCTCAGGAGCGAACCTCGTTAAGAAATGAATTTAATTTTTGAAGATTCATGAGGACATGAACTACGACGCTTCACGCCGGCATATTTCATGAAGCGCGTTAGCGCTTCATGATAAATATGCCGGCGTGAAGCGTTGTAGTTCATGTACCTCATGAATCTTCAAAAATTAAATTCATTTCTTATATTTACATTATTTTTCTGATGAGTTACCACAAATTTCACCATTCAACTGTCATTTTTAAAGCAAAACAGTTTGCACTATAGTTTTGACGTCAAGTACGGCATTAATTATGACGTAACAATTGAGATATTCATGCTCATCCATGGTAGTTCATGAGAAAATGAACAGCATTCTAATTTGCAAAGAATATTAAGAAAAAATATTTGGAATAGTAAATATTATAATATGTTTTTTTTTCAATATGTCTTTTATTTTATTTCATTTTACCCCCCCCCCCCCTCCCTCTCTCTCTCGATTCATTTTATACATGTACCAAATGATTTATGCCTACTGTTCAATCCAGTTTATGCATCATGAATAAAATATATTTTAAACTAAACCGCCGTTCCTAATGCATAAACCTGAGTCTGATCCTCTGGTGAACCTCCTTGGCCCCAATTTATGTTGGGGGCAATAAAGGCAACATTGATAAAAAATGAATTTGTAGATAAATTATCATAGAAAAATTGATAAACACTCTGTAATAACCTTTTCTGAAAACGAAAATAAACAATATTCTTGAGTGGGTAGTACTTCGTAAAATTTGAATTTAGATACCTTGTGAAATTTTTTCATGTATGTATGTAATTTTTATAATCAAAATACGTGCCTTTTGGAAAAGCCCTCGAAGTCCCACTAAAGCCTTCATAACTTATTATTGGCTGAAAACTTTGACAGTTGTTTCTTCAAATTCATTTGTAATTTGTATCCTGGTTGTCTCATACAGGACTACTCATATATTTTACAAGAAATCGTTAAGCAATATAATTTGTCATAACAATACACACAAAATATTACACATGTGTAAAGAAGGAAAAAATAGATCTTCTCCCCTTTTGACCCCTGTGTTGACATTGAAAAAAGTGTTGATTTGAATGGACGACGTTGAAATCATATTTAATTGTCCGGAACTTCGAATTTTTCTCGAAGGATCCAATATTCTGTATTTCTTCTACATAATCCCTGGGATGCAGCTATTCTTTTAATTGTCTAACAGAGAAATCTATTCCAAGGAACTGACTCAAAAAAAAAAAAAACAAAAAAAAAAAAAACAAACAAACAACAACAAAACAAAAATTCAAAAAAAAAACCTGCAATTAAACAAAAATCAAAGTGCTTTAATCTAAGTTGCTAATTCATCTAAATCCACATTAACATATTGATCAAAAGCTCTCCAAAGCTTATGCTTAACTTTTCATAAAACCGATTTAAAATAAGATTTCTGATCTGATCTGATCTGGCTTCCATAGATCTGTATTCACATTCATATTTTGTAAAAAATAATAATTTTTTAAATCAAATTACTAATTTGTTATAACAAATTACTAATTTGTTATAACAAATTACTAATTTGTTATATCAAATTGATAATTTGTTGTATCAAATTAGTAATTTGTTATAACAAATTAGTAATCTGTTATAACAAATTAGTAATCTGTTACAACAAATTAATAATTTGTTATAACAAATTGATAATTTGTTATAACAAATTGATAATTTGTTATAACAAATTAGTAAGTTGTTATAACAAATTAGTAATCTGTTTTAACAAATTAGTAATCTGTTTTAACAAATTGATAATTTGTTATAACAAATTGATAATTTGTTATAACAAATTAGTAATTTGTTATAACAGATTAATAATTTGTTATAACAAATTGATAATTTGTTATAACAAATTACTAATTTGTTATAACAAATTAATAATCTGTTATAACAAATTAGTAATCTGTTTTAACAAATTGATAATTTATTATAACAAATTGATAATTTGTTATAACAAATTAGTAATTTGTTAAAACAAATTAATAAAAGATACTGCTGCGGCCCTATTACGCTTCCGTAAAAATACAATGTACTAAGGACTTCCTTATACTTTTTACTGTATTTAGAACTTTCTCTAGCCCCCCCCCCCCACCCCAAATTTGACCCCTAGGGATGCGAGAAATGCGACAAAATTGGGTCCAAGCACATTAAAAATAATTTTCCCGCGCAATATGATGGTCTTTTTATAGATATTTGATAAGTATTAATAATTTAGAAGTATGAAAAAAAAATGTTTATTCCCGCACAATATGATGGCCTTTTATAACAGTTATTTGATAAGAATTAAGAGGTACATGTATGAAAAAATACATTTTGTGTGTAATTTATGCCCCCCGAGCCTCTCTTCTTTATCATACAGGGTGTTTCAACAAACATGTCCCGACTTTTGATGTCTATATTTTGCACAATGATAAAATATTTACAAAATTATAACTGTATTTTATAGCACATATAAATGTGATAAAAACAATGCAAAATTATGTCATTATATTTTTTCCATTGAAGTTTTGATTACTTCTTCAAAAATCAGGTTGTCAGGGTTTTTTTCCAAAGTGGATCTATGGATGTTTTTGAAGTAAACAATACAAGCTTCCAAAATTACTAATACTAGTGCATAAGACTTTGAAAAAAAGAAGTACACATATAAGAACCATCTTTCTAGGAAACAGATTTTTTAAATGATGTCAAAATATATGCCATACAGGACTTCAGAGACAATATGAGGATACCGACTTAAAAATATTGCGGTTTTTTTTTCAAAGTGTGTAATTTTTTCAAAGTGCGTTGCCACACACGGCATATCTCAGAGAATTTTATGTCAAAAATTCTTAAGACATTCCATTATAGCTGTTGTCAATTTAGTATTCCAAGAAAATCTTCAAATTGCCTTCTTCGGCAACGAAAAAGAAAAAAGTGCATTTAATTCTTGCTTTTCCACGATCACCATTTTCACATGTAAACAAATTAAAGTATTTTTCTTCATTTTCCTAAGTTACAAGAATTTCTGATACAAGTAAATCTTCAGAACACCTCCTTTATATGATTATTTATTAAAGGCTACTTAAGTTACCTGTTGGGTTGGGCGCGAAACGGTTTATATAAAAAAAGCGTAAACTGTTCCAACCCAGGTTATACAAGTATAACTTGGACAACTATTAAATTTATTCCATATTATTTAATTTTTTATCATTAAAGGCGAAAAAATACATATTTTTCCTTTCAAAAATGCCTTCAAATTCAACAACGTTTAAATGTAACGTCAAGCGGATTGATACGTTTTTGACGTAAGTCATTTTGACGTAGGTAACACAGGTTATACGATATAAACTATTTTTTAACTAATGAAAAGACGCGTTACAACCAAATTAAGTTATACGGGTATAAATGGATGTAAATGAAAATGACTAGATCTATACATGTAATTTTATATGCTACAGCTTTCCGTACAAGATAAAGCAATGCTACTTCGGTTAAAGGTCGTATAGAACTGTGATTACAGGTAAACTTTATTCTTACTATACTTTGTTACAGAATAACAATACTAATAGTGAAAACATGCTATCAGTCGTACAATCATGCATTTTTGAGATTGTGACTCAAATATCCGAGTGTTCGTACCTACTAATATAGCCTACCGCAAAGTATTCATCTGTTCATAGTTGTCAATTCAGTAGTGATTTATTCTACGGAATTTCTAATATATGATAATGCATATTGTTTTTAAAAAAAATGGAATCTTTTAAGTCTATTTAAAAAAAAAAAACAATGTTTAAGCTTCTTGTTTCAACGAAACAAAAATGTCTTTGGCCACAGTGCAGTAAGTACGGAAACACATTTTTGAATAAATCTCGTGCCATTTTAATTATCAGTAAAACTTTGACAAACTACAGTTCTTTTTTGTTTAATGTATGATGTTTTTTTAAAAGAATTTTACAGGTAGAAATGGGGGGTTTTGATTCTGCAAAAGAGTTCTACTATGACACCTTGTCAAGGGGAGGTAAGCACAAAATTTTAATCATTTATTTAGTTTTAACAAAATGAAATAAAAACTCTATTTGCTAATGAAGAAGAAAAAAACAACCCTTATTCCCTAAATATTTTGTTGCCGGTAGATTTTTAGAAGTAAACATATAAATATAATTTTAAAATTAAAACTATTCGATGAATATTTTGTTGATATTATAGTAGAGTATAATTTCTAAATTTTTTAATAGTTATTATTTACTAAATATTTTGTGGATAATGCAGTAATTTAAACTTTATTCGTATAGTACGTTTTCAATCTAATTCACCTCCAAAACTTTACGTATGTCTTGATTTGTTTAACATGTATTTCACAGATAAGAGAGTTGAAAACTGGTTACTAATGGCGACTCCGATTCCAGTGACCATGTTTTTTGTGGCATATATTGCAATTGTTGTAGCTGGTCCTCGTATCATGGCGGGCAGAAAACCTTTCAACATCAAATACCTCTTGTTTCCTTATAATGTAGCTTTAGTTGTTCTTTCAGTCTACATGTTTAAGGAGGTACGGGTTACTTTTAAAATTCTATATTAATAGTAAATACAACGTTCTGTTTCGTATTAAAAAGCAGTTCTGAGTATTATAACTGTTTCAAAAAGGAAAAATAAGTGATAGGTAATTCATATACAATATTGACCGATTTTTAGAGAGGCTAACTTTGTCATTTCTGTTTAAGTAAATTGGTTTTTATAATTGATATGTATACAACTTAATGAAGACAATTTTGAATTAAATCATTTTATTTTAACATATTTCAGTTTCTGATCACCTCTATAAGGTCTAACTACAGTTATTTATGTCAGCCTGTCGACTACTCGGAGAGTCCTCTAGCTATGAGAGTATGTACACATATAGAGATGGTTATAATTTTATAAAATATTAAAAAGGTTATTGCCACAAATAAAATTAACGGTTTCTATCTGATACTCAGTTTTTCACTACTAGGTCTATAGTACAATTTTATATTTTTATGGCAAGGCTTTTACAAATATTGTATCTGACATTTGTTTTGATACGTGGAAATTATGATTCATTAAAAATGATACACATTTACTATTAGCTTACCTCAGAAAAAAAAGGTTCTTTTCAAAGTTTGTCCTTAGTCTGTCCATCTGACTGTTTGTTATCTTTTAATAATGAACATTAGGGTCTGGTCATCATTTAAAAATCATCTTTATTGAAACATTTCTATAACAGGATGACAAGAAACAACTTAATTGATATACATGCATTCCAATGTGACACCGCGTATATGTATACTTGTATACTTCAAGCATCTTCAAGTTACGTTTCCTAGGGTAAATAAATAAATTTCTGAAGGATAAAAAGTCATGCCATTTGTTAGATTTACTTTAAGCCTCATTAAAACTTTAATTAACATTAAAAAATATTCGAATTATATCAAATAGACGGTCACATTATATTACTAGGTTTCATTTATGTACATATTTATTTGTCAGAAAAGTTAGATTACTCAGGTGAGCATTATGGTCCTTGAGCCTTATGCTTGTTTAGTTGCTTTTAAACAACAGCTTTCTGGATGCTAGCACAAACCTATGAAAAAATAAGTTGCCCTGAAGTAAAAATCTACTTTTTTTTTTACTGTACGTAAAATAATCATAAACATTCCTGTACACTGTAGATGGCCAATGTATGCTGGTGGTTTTTCTTTTCAAAAGTGATTGAATTACTTGATACGGTATGTAATAATATATTTGTTTCTTTTTTAAAATGTTTGCATTATTATTATTTTCTGTGCAGTATCCCCATTAGAAAAAATATAACATTAATAGCAAAAAGACAAATTCAAAACTTGGTGCAGTTTCTTTTTTAAGTGACAATATAACATATAAAATTTCAAATTCGTTTACAGGTGTTTTTCTTTTTTAAGTGACAATATAACATATAAAATTTCAAATTCGTTTACAGGTGTTTTTCATAATGCGCAAAAAGTTTGATCAGGTGACCTTTTTGCACGTATATCATCACAGCAGTATGATATTTAACTGGTGGTTTGGTGTAAAATATGTCGCCGGAGGTCAATGTAAGTCTCATATGTTATCTTTTAGTCACAGTATTGTATTTGACTTGCTTTTACGTTTATGGACAAACTTACACCTAAACTTAATCCATTATTATTGAATTAGAAAAGTAAGGTGTCTTTGGTGAATTATGACTGGATAATGAAGCTGTGAAGAAGCAAATTTAATTATTTCTAATCTGATCTGTGAGTGAAATTGTATCATTTTGTTTTTTCTTTATGTCAACCCTATTTAGTAAGATAGAGAATGTCAAATAATATTTCTGCTTACTCTACTTCAGTAACATATTTCAGAATTCAATGCGACAGACATGTCTTTTTTACGCCAGCAGGCCCGTAGGAAGCAATTTCAGTTGGGGGGGGGGGGGGGGATCCATACATTTTCAGTTGGGAGGGGGGACTATCAACTTGACATACAAAAAAGGGGGGTGTCATAAGACTTTTTATTGAAGGGGCACAAACATATCGTAGCTATGTTTTCTATAGTAATCTATATAAAGGCAAAATCATTGGGGGCATGGCCCTCGTATCCCCCCCACCCCCCGGTTACTTCGGCCATGCGTCAGTCAACAAAATGATGATTTCAACTGATTCTTACTTTTTTGTACCCTTAGATTAATTATAATAGGTACTTTACTTTGAAAAATGTTATTCTGAATATTTTTGAAAATTTAATTCATAAATTTTATCTAATAAAAACGTCTTTCTGTTAGCGTATATTAAAAGGGGAATAACTATTTTTTTTTCAACTTAAAGAAATAGAAAATGATCATGAGTTATTTCCCTTTTCAATATGTGTTTGGCAAAATACAGCTGCACCTGAGAAACTATAGATTAATGTTTTGGACTTATTTCATTTTTTGAAATATTTTTTTCCAGCATTCTTTACGGGTATGTTGAATTCATTCGTCCATATATTCATGTATTCGTACTACGCCCTCTCGCTACTGGGACCAAATGTTCAGAAATACCTCTGGTGGAAGAGATATCTAACGAGACTCCAACTGGTAAGTAGTGAACAAAATCGACAGAAGTGAAGATGTTGGAATAGTCTTGATCATCAAGACGCTTCGACTCTATAAAAACAATCGTCTAAATGAACGAGCCGAATGTTGGAATAAATTAAGAGTTATGCCCCTTTTCAAGGGGAGCTAGTCAATAAATATTAACGAGCGCAGCAAGCTCTTACGACAAATCCTGGGCGAAAATTTGGAGTACAGCATATTGATCAGTAGCATAGAATTTTTCGCACTTACGTCTGTATTCAGATTGCATCTCAACTTTTTTATCCCAGGTTGGTTCCTGCACATACAATTAAATAAAATTACTTTGTTTGAATGGAAATTGCAAATAGATAATACATTAAACGCGATTTGTAAAATTTTGTCATTTTTAGACTATTATGGTCATTATGCTTAGGATAGGGGTAAAGATTTTTACAAAGTTATATAGGGAAAAAGTTTTAAAACTTAAATCAAAATAAAGAACAACAGGGTCATGGTAGAAAAATCGATATGCACTCATAGCAATGTGGTGCATATTAAAATTTGTTCAAATATGCCCACTGTCGTCCCCACACTTCTCTCTGTGGGTTCAACTTATCCATGGATATGTAAGGGAAATCTTTGAAAAATCTCGTGAAATAGAACACTTGTGTTTCAGTGTATAATTCTGAATGCAAAAATCCCTACTCCGCCCCCTACCCCAAGGCCTCAGCATATGATCTGTCCCCAATGTTGTAAATTGTATGATTTTTCTTTGTCATTTATTCAATGCATTATTTCTGACCAATGTTATTTCTTTTTCAGATTCAGTTTTGTGCGTTTGTTATCCACACTGGATACAACCTGATAATAGACTGTGACTTTCCGCAGAGTTTTAACATTGCTGTTTTTCTTTACGCAATTTCTCTAATAATCCTATTCGGAAACTTTTACTATAGAGCATATACGCTAAGACAAAGAGACAACAGAACTGCCAAGAAATCATCATAAATAGTGCGACAGTGATGCTGCTGGATGATCAAATTAACTTGCCATTCACTGATAGGTTACATACATGTATACTCTGACTAATAGAAATTTTTGTATGTTTTTTTTCATATATTGTATTTTTTTTGATTTGTTATTATGAATGCCAGTATTCTTTTATAAACAGAAAAAAAGATGATCCAGAGTTTTGTTGTTGTTTTTTTTTTTAATTATGTATGCATTGTGTTTAGAATTTATTAGGAATCTCATCCCATTTGAATTCATAAAAAAAAAGTGTCATTCTTCCTTCAAAATATTAAATGCAAAAAATAAAATTAGATTAAAATTATTTTATTTTAGAAAAGCTGCAGAACATTTATCTGTCAAAAATTTTTCAACCAGAGAACTACAGTTCTGCAGCTAATATGAGAGAAGGGCGAAACAAACAAACCTGAAATAAAGCTTAATACCTACCTGAGAGATTGAATGGCAAGGGGGAAGGAACAAAATTATCGACTTGGAATTTCAGGTCAATATTTGATCATGTTCGATTAAATATAACTGGCATATTTTGCAAGTGTTCTTTACAAAAATTAACAGTCGAAAATTTTGTACTTTTTGTAAAGTATTTAAGGTGTTGCTGAGAAATTTATTTTGAAATTTCAATCTTCACTTGAGGCCGAAGGATTATAAGCGTGATTTTTATTTCATCATAAGTTCTTTTCTATTTTGCATAAAGGAAAAGAAGAAATTAGTAATCTCTTGTGTGAAATATATGGAGATAACGAACAGTATTCAAGCTCAAAAGTCCATTAAACAATACAAAATAGAAGCAGAGCAAACACGGACCTTCAAACATCAGAGGTGGGATCAGGTGCCATGGAGGAGTGAGCATCCCCTGCCGACCGGTCACACCCGCCGTGTGCCCCTTGTCATGATCGGGAAATAACGGAAAAATCCGTCGACAATTCAGTGTGTAAATAATGGCCTAACAATTAGTATGAAAAACGTCAGTCAGCATTTGACTCAATGATAAACTGTATTTGCTGACAAGATCATTGTATCGACCATAGAACTTACGAAATGATGACTTTAAACGAGACAGCTGATATTCTTGTTTCATCAACTTGTTTGTCAATAATTTACCTCGTTTTAGAAATTGTACATACGTATTGCATGTTCTTGCGTATCGAATCAACTGAGAGATATATACCCCGTATGCAGGTGATGAAGGTACATTGCTGCATAAGTAAGGGAAGTTGCATTGACGATTGAAAAGTTAAAGTCATCACGTTTATCATAAAGCTTGGTTGTTAGATTACCATTAACGTCTTTTTCAAGTAATATATCCAAATATGAAACAGATGTGTCAGACTCTGTGGTATCTTTTATCTCAAGCTCACCAGGATATATCGTATCGACATAAGAATGGAAATAGCCATTGTTAATTGACAATACGTCGTCGATATATCTAAATGTCGAGTTGAAGGCCACAGCAAGTATTTTCTTCTTTTCACGTACAAGGTTTTGGACAAATTCTGCTTCATATGAATACAAAAAAAGGTCTACTAATAACGGAGCGCAATTGGTACCCATGGGAATTCCAATAGATTGTTGGAAAACCTGGTCTCCAAAAACCACATAGATATTGTCAATCAGAAACTTGAGCATCTTTTTAATGCCAACTTCAGAGTACTTGTGTGTACAATCAGAATGTTTTTTAACAAAATAATTTTGCAAATGACCAATGACAAGGTAAGTATATTTACGAGTTCCATTTTTATTGAAAAAGCAGCTGTCAATGATATCAAAAAACCTGGACTTTAATTTATCGTGGGGAATGGTTGTGTATAAAGTTGAAATGTCGTAAGTTTTTAAGCTGTTGACTTTGGTAAAATCTTGTGATTTCAAATTTTCCAAAAGTTCCTTGGAATTTTGAAGTATCCACATCTGATTTACACCACTTCTCGAATATATTGTTGCACAGTACTCTTGAAGTTTCTCCTTCACCGCTGTTAATATCTTAGTGAGGAGTAAAGAAAGAGGCTTGGTTGAACATTTACTGGAACCCGTTATGTATCTTTGTTTGTAAGGATTTTTATGAAGTTTCGGAATCCAATAAAAAAATCAAACAATAAAACAAAATTTAGTTAAAAACAACAGCACCGCAAAGCGGAGCATCCCCTCGCAAAGAGCATATCTACAAATCAAGGCAGCATTTGAATCGATCCCGATAAGAAAATGTCATTAACCGTTCGTAAAATTCTATGGCATGTACATTTGTTCTGGCTCTCTAGTGCGAACACTGAAAACAGAAAAAAATATATCACATTCTTATATTTGACAAATGAATTTGTTTTGTTTCCATCACATATTCAAAGATTATGTAGACTTTTAAATATACTTTTAGTCTGATTTATGGAGTTGCATTTTAGTTGTTAGAATTCTTGTTAATGTTTTCCTTCACAAAATTTTATGTATATTCTTTCTTTTTCCGATTTTCTGATCATTTCAATTATTTAGTAAATTATATGTTAAAAAAAATAATTTTAAAAGTTGTCTTGATAAAGTGATTTTAAATAATCCTGTGTTCTAGGTAGCTTAATGATTCACGCTTTTTTTTTTTGGGGGGGGGGGGGGTCTCAGTTGCACACTAATTTTTAGCGGCGCCCAATCTCCGCAATTAGAACTCTTGTTAATCCGAAGGTGTCTGATAGGAAAGTTATGACGATGTATAAATAAGATTGTATTCAATTATAAAAAGCTAAAATATTTTCACAGTACATATTATTATATCTCTATGCAGCACCAATTGAAATACAAAATCATGCTTTAAAGTATAAATCCAGTGATTCATTTTGTTTATAAAAATGTGGGATCATAATGACCCTTCAATGCTTTTAACATGAAGAAAAACGACTCAATCAAAGGCAAAAGATATTTATTAAGAAGTTCAGTTATCAGCGCCAAGAAGAAATTTTGAAAAGAGAGGACAACGGAGCTTTAAAACATCTCAAAATGGATATATCATTTACAATTTCACAAGTTTTGACAGGGAACCCCCGAAAAACAGGAAGTTCCCTGAGAGGCCAAAAGGTTCGAAATAGTTGGAAGTAATTTTGCTCTGGTGATTCGGCAATGCGATCTATCTCGCTCGCTTCATTACCAGAAAAAGAAAGCCAAAGATGAATTTAGAATAGTCAAATTTTGTCAGCAATGCAAGCCTCGTCTGTTTGTGAGGCCAACATTCTGGAAAATTCCAAAGGGTTAGGTCTAAAAGAGAACAACGTAAAATTAACAGCCAAAGATAGCAGCGGGATAAAAGAGCTCGGGTGTCCCCTCCTTGGCTCCAAAAGATTTGTAATTTAGAAATAAAAATGCTTTGGGTAAATTTTATGCCAGTCCATATTCAAAGTTAATCACTGATGTTGACATATTTTTCAAGCCGCTCCATTTCCTTGTGGGCGTTTTCAATTTTTTTCTGCACGATGGCCTCTTCCCTTTTTTGCTGGGCCCTCTCTTGCTTTTCTGCCTGTGTCTTCTCTTGGTTTTCTAATTTGAATTATTAAAAAAACACACAGTTTAATGACAAAATCTAACTTATAAAACCTGTATTTTGACAATATAGCATAATAATTTATTAAGCCTGTTCAGTTATTTAATTTACCTCTCCATTTTTCAAAATCCTCCTTTTTGTCAGTGGTCAATCGACTAGGGGGTCTGGGTGGCAGCTTTAGTGCTGAATCCTCAGTGAGGAAAGTAAGATCGAAGGCCACTCCGCCCTTCCTCTCTGTCATATCTTCTGTGATCATTGTCCGACGTACCTTTTCATACGCCTCCATTTCTTCCTTTCCCATCACTCCTACCCTGTTGTGTTTGCCAAGGCAACTCTGAAAGATACCCATGGTGTTTTTCAGAGTATGTATAAGTTGTACCTAACAACGAAGTTTTTGGGATAGATTATTGTGACGTCATAACTATTATTAAGCCATTGTTATTGTGACGTGATATTGACGGATCTACATTTTTATGTTCTTTTGTTTTAAAAAAAATGGTCTATTTTAAAAACACAATATCGAGGACATAGTAATGCCCCTAACAAAAAAAAATATATTTAACTATTCTTTACTGTAGTTAACTAAAATAATTACCTTTTTTTAGATTTGGGAACTCAATATCACTTTAATTTCACACCAATGATGTAAAATTTTAGAAATAATAATATATGAATATAAAAATACCTTGATTTATTAGGGTTAAAACTTTTGATTTACCATAGTAAAATCTTTTATTTATTTTTTGTTAAGGCCAAATCCGTTTAGTTGATAATTTGTAAACTTCTTACAGAAAATGTGAAAATTTGACTTTCGTCCAAGTCTGTTTCATGATCCATGTATTTCAACTTTTTTTCCGGTATAAATTGGCATAACTTTGCTTTTCAAATGTACTTGCTTGTGATGTTAGCTTTTAAAATCGAATTTTGACCTGTCTTACAACATGTTTAATTTAACAGATTAATGTGAGTCCATCTCAAGCAAACCAAGTATATGTGCAACTTACATGTACTTTCTCTTAGCCCATGCCTCGGATCAATGTTTGAAGGTTGAAACCAAGGTTGTGATCCTAGTCATTAAAGTTTTACACCTTTGATCTGTATTTTTTCATTCATTTCCCTTTTATAAATATAAAGCTGCGTGTTCCTTCCTCGATTCCAATGAATTTCTCTTATATTCTGAAATATCAGGTGAAAGTGGTACCAAAAATATATTTAAAAAAAAATTAAATCGATTTTGTAAATGGCAATCAACTCACTTAATGTGAATCTATCCTTTTTCTTTAAAGTATCGTTAGTTTGCAAAAGTATTGAGTTGTCTTTCTTAAGTCACACTGGCCTATAATATTGTATGCTCTGCAGGGAATTATGAAGCCGAGGTATACAATGTTCAATAATCGCCTTTATTACATTTTCAACAGTGAAATACTGTGATTTATTTATTGAATAAAAGTGATATTCTCTCACAGTGTGAAAGGATATCAAAGTAAGTAAAAAATAATTTCTGGTCTGTCATAAGATAGAGATAGTAACTAAGCATCTTGATAGAGCTAAAACTGCAAATTTCTTCCCAAATACGTTGCTAAAATCCATGCTATGTAATGTTTTCAATCACACAACTGCTAAGTAATGACGTCTCAACCGCTCAACTATGACGTCAAGCTTAGGACACTGTGTTAAGAAAAGACAGAGGCAAAGGGAAAATCAAAGAAAATGTAATAAACAGAAAATTCAATGTTTTGTAGATGAATATGGAATTTATTTCACTCGTGAGACAGGATTTTTTGATATTTTCACTCGTGCTTCGCACTCATGAAAATATCAAAAAAATTCCTGTCCCACTCGTGAAATAAATTCCATATTCATCTACAAAACATTGAATACCCTCTATATATTGTTATATCGCAATGCACTGTGTGTAGTTAAATAATGTAAATTTTATTAAATACGTGTACCTAGTGTACATGTTTCAGGCTAAAGGTAATTGAATCGGGCTCCATTTTACGTCAGATGTTTGTGCTATACTAAGATCTCTAAATATTGCATTCATGGTTTTTCTGCATATTGTAAAACATGGAAACTCCATGTTAATGTCAATAAAACAAAAATTGTCATTTTTTCAAAAGGACCATCACCCAAACATACATTTAAATACAACAACGATGTTTTAGAAACTGTAAAAGATTTCAATTACTTAGGTATTTTATTCTCAAGATCAGGGTCATTTTCAAAGGCTAAGAAACACTTATGTAATCAAGCACAAAAGGCAATGTACGGAATTATAAGAAAAATTCGTTTATATAATCTACCTTTTGATTGTCAGCTAGATCTATTTGATAAAGTTGTTGTTCCTGTTTTGTTATATGGGTGCGAAATATGGGGATTTGAAAATATTGATATTATTGAACGTTTACATTTAAGATTTTTGAAATATATTTTAAACCTAAAATCTAGTACACCGAGTTTTATGGTATACGGGGAGACTGGACGTTACCCGATGTACGTACGCATTTATACAAGAATGATATCTTTCTGGGGGAAACTGTTACATGGAAATGAGAATAAGATTTGTAGAATTATTTATTTACACCTTTATAATAAATATACCAAAAATGGAATCAATAATCCATGGATATCTTGCATACAGAATATTCTTAACACTGCAGGACTATGTAAGGTTTGGAATGATCAAAATTTTCATAGTGTTAAATGGATTGCGACTGCAATAAACCAAAAGCTTAAAGACCAGTTTTTACAAAAATGGTATAGTGATATGAATAATTCCAGTAAAGGTATTACATATAGAATTTTTAAAACAAAGTTTGAATGTGAAAAATACTTAACTATTATACCAAGAAAATTTAGAAATATCTTTTCAAAATTCAGAACAAGTAACCATCGTCTTCCCATAGAGGTGGGTAGATGGAATAATGTTGAAAGAAATGAAAGAGTGTGCTATTTATGTAATAATAATCAAATTGGAGACGAATTTCATTACTTACTGGAATGTAATGTATTTTGTAATATTCGAAAAGATTTTCTGTTAAAGAAATACTATGTACATCCAAATATTATAAAATTCTGTAATTTAATGACAAATACTGACCCAGCATTCTTAAGAAAATTGTGTATATTTATCATCAAAATTTTTGACACTGTCTGTCCTCCTGTAATCTCTGCTCGTCCATAATTATTGTAAATATGTATATATGTACCTCTTGTACCATTCATATGGTTTTTGAGAGAATAAATGAATGAATGGTTTAGAAAGCATATTATTTTTTCAAGCGCAATTATTCAAGTTATATTTTGTGACAGTTTCCTTAATTACTTTTCACTAATTGTCACTAATTTCATATGATTAGGGATTATGACGTTCGTCCCTCGTTGCGAGTTTTGTTTATCCGACGAAAATACTGTTTTTGAACATATTTTATTGACATAAGCAAATGAATCAGAATCAAGTTCTTATAACTTAATGGTTCCTCTCCTTAAATATAACAATTGTCATGCAAAGAAGAAAAAATGCATAGAAATATTAATTTAACAAGTAACATTATTGAAAGTTCTACTCCATAAATGTTTTATGAAGGAGATTGCTTTTACATTTTAAACAGAGTTATTTACAAGTATTGCTGAGTAAAATAATATAGTTGTGATAATAATAATAATAATAATAAACTGATAGGTCATATATTTGTGGAAGGCAGTTTCCAGTTTAACAATACAACTAAGTCGAGTTAAGGCCTTGGGAAGGGAAAGAGGAGGGATGTTAATTAAGTACATTTTTCAGATTTCAGATTTTCTCAGAAAATGCATATTTGCTTATTTTTGACAACATATCTATAATTTACTAGAGAGGTATATACTCAACACACACACACAAAGAATTACCTCAATTCTCAAAGGACTTCCAAGAATACGGCATATGATTTTTGCAAGAAACTCATTTGTAGATTGGTACATTAGCAACTTGAATGTCACATATTTTATGTTCCCGTTTGGTATATAAATCACACCTGAATAAATGATAATGCAACAGATTATAGAATTTTGCCCTCTTTTGAGCCAGTCTAGATGTATATTAGAAATCCCAGCTGTAATTAGTTCAAAAATTTAATGATTTTTAAGTATCAAGTCAATACCGGAGTGTAAACGTCAATGCGTACGGTATTATGTAAAAATCGAGAGTGAAAAATGATCTTTTGCGACTTTTTAAAGGAATGACAACATCGACAAATGTAACGACTATTCCATTTATTGAACAGGAAAAAAATATTTCAAAAATAAATAGTGGTCAGTGGGTCTAAGAACAATAAAAGGCGTCAAAATGCATTAAAGTAGCCGCATTAAGCCCGCGGATGTCCACTGAAGTCGTGATTCGGTGATGTTATTTTATAATGACAGTGCTGTGTTCATGCATTAGGTATTCTTAGCACCAAGTGCCTCGAAATTGAAATAAAAAGAGACTGCTAATGAACTAAGTGATTTCGATAAAATTGTAGTATGGAGAGAATAGAGAAAAATCAGGCATAAAACGAGCTCGGGTAATGACAGACTTAAGGAATATAAATAATTCATGTAGCATCCTCTTAAAAGCAGGACATATTAGATCGCAAAGCATGACACAGTATATGAAGATAAAATTTTTATCAATTATTCATCCTTTCTGTACAATGTTGTAGCATGTCAATTAAATTAAGTATTTTAAACCATGAAAGAGCGTTGTTGTACGTCTCTTTCTTTCTTCTTCACATTGAAATCGTCATAATCATTGGTGTCATCGTCATTTTTATCAGTCTATCCGATGACAAACGACGACAGGACCACCATTCCCTTTGGTCGACAGTATCATCATCACGTTCACAAGATAACCCCCCGTCGATGATTCGAAAAGCAATATGCTCATTATTTGTAGAAACTGTTAGGAGCATCGCATGATTTATAATGGTAGGTAATAAGTTCTGGGCAGATCTCGTTTTGATAACATTAAATTATGAATGACTTACGAGAAAAAGATGTTTATCCGCTAAGAAACGGATGTAAACCGAAATATCCTAATGTTTTGAGTTATGATGCTTCTTCTCTCCCGTGATTTGTGTGAAAGCACGTGCACTTATTTCGTATGGTATTTATTTTATGATGAATGCGGGTAAATAATCAGTTAAGATAACAGGACATCACTTACTTCGCTATAACTGGGTGTAATATATGCAGATAATTAATGATCGAGCATGGAAGAGGGTGCGATGAGTGAGACGACGATATGCTAGATGATAAGAACAGATTAAGAACCATGTCGACACATTCCCTCATCAATCAGAATTGTCCGCTGTCCAAGGCTTTTTTCTTGATTCTTCTTTATGAGTGATTTGAGTTTAATCTCTCTGTGTTTGATAAACACATCTAAAAGACACTCCATAGCAGATGCTTTTTTTATGAGACAAACCGAAGCAGATGCGTTTTGATGTTGTTTGGCAGTTATAGAATACCGCTTGGCAGTCGTATTATGAGAAAATATGCATGGGTTTGTTGAGATTTGCATAACACATGCTTTAAAAATAACTGATATTTTAAATTTAAAAAATTGCATGATATAGAGGCTCTTACGGCTGTTAGGAAACAATTTTTGAAGTCAATTGCACATTTTTGAAAGTGACAATAAGCATGTACCATTGATACCTGACGACAAGATCTCAAAGGAAATAGACATGCTTCTGTTTACGTTACAATCCACTTGCTGAAACTTAGCTTTGCTGGAAGGCTAGGTCTTGTTGTATGAGTTAGAGATAATAGTTCATCAGAAAATGATGAAAATGGTATTGCAATCAAATGATTTGAATATCCTCTTTTTCATTAACACATGCATTCATTCTACAGACCATACAGGGTTTATTACTAGTATTTGAAAGTATTCAACCATTGACAAAGGGGAAATATCTATCTAAATCGACTCCAAGGAGATTTTCAGTTTGTGTAAGAAATAGAAATTAATTTTTTTTATCGTTTGGTTTTTGGTAAATGTGGCTTTACATACTTTATTATTTGCTTTTTTTCTCGCTTTTGTCGCCTCCAAAGCGCGATGGACACATCTTTGTTTGTTCACAATCTGTCTGTCTCGGATGACCCTTTCACATTAGGGACCAAGCAAAATTTATCACAATGATGGGACCGGTACAAACAGGCATGGGACAATGAATTTTTTCATTGAAGAAAACCATGGGGCAAAAACTTTTTTTAGTATTAAGAACCCATAGGACAAAAACTTTTTTAAATGGGTTACGGTACTTAACTCAAGAGACACATTTATTATATTTAAACAAATTCTATCTTTTCAAAAAAATGAACTGTTCAAAAAATTCATAGTATCTTTTAAAGTCAAACAAAGGATACAAAGTTGCAACATAAATCTTCAAATTAATGCTGCATGCAGAAATTAACAAATTAACAAACAAATCTAATAATAAGAGTTATGAACAAACAAATTATTTCAACAAATCATTCAAAATATACTCCTAACAAATTCTAGAGTAATATCTCTAAAATAGAATGATTTTAGGCATTTATGCCTGCTGTTCAATCCAATTCATTTATAATGAATAAAATATATTTTAAACTAAACTTTCATTAATGTTTGAAATAATTGTAATCTGAAAGACTCCTTCGGTTAATATATAAAAGTAATTGTTAAAATTGTGCTTTTTGGGTTTTTATGGTTGCAATAATCTCACGAACATCAAGATATAGCCATAGGACAGTAACTTTTTTTAAGTCTAAAGGCAGGGGACAATTTTTTTTTTCAATATGAAAGCCATGGGACATGTAATTTTTTTTAATGAGATTTGTTTTGTACCGGTCCCATCATTGTGACAAATTTTGCCTGGTCCCTTAAAAATTTCTGGAGACGACATATTTTCCTTGGAACACTCTAAAGTACTTGTGGCGCTTCTATATTTGATTTCATTCATTTTAATTTGGTGTCATTACCATTTTCATTACAGAAGTCCATCTCAAAGTACTAGTGAAATATTTTTAAAATTTTGTGATAAAATATTCCCCTTTCAGAAAAAAGGCTTTCCTTAGGGGTATTTGAACAAATGATTGATTGATGTCATTCATTAAATGTATTTCTTCAGTCATATTGTTAATGGATAAACAATGATTGTCAGAAATATAATGACGTAAATACCCAAACTCTGAACAGCAAAATCCATCTGTTTAGGAAGAATTTGTTCACGACAATTCCTGCTTAATTCCTGATAAGGCAAGGCCTTTCCAAGTTTTTTTTTTCTATGTTTAACATCCGCGTACGCCTTGGTTTCTGACATTCCAGATCAGAAAAAACAAAAAAAAAATATCAGGAGTTCTGTAATTGATTCTTTTGGGCGAAACCTTTGAATCCTTTCAATTTCTTTCTATATTTGTCTAAAATCTGTCATATTAGGTATATATTAAGCATTTAAAACCTTGATTTTGCTAAGATCTCTCTATGAGAAAACTAGATTAATAAAATCAAATAATCCTTTGAATCATTTTTTTTACTATAAAGTCTGAGTTTTAATATTTGGCTTGTTTTGTTTTTCTTTTGTGAATAGGTAGGTAGGTTTTTGAAAGATGGGTGGACACTTAACAGAGAAAAAACTTGGAATGGCCTAACAGGGGAGACCTGAAAGACAATTAAGACCAAGAAAAAAATTCAATTTTCTGGAAGTAGCCTAGGCACATGTAAAAATAATGCAAAATTAGGTCTTATAAGAGTTCATTTAATTCTGAAAAAGTCGCCTCCAGTTAAAGATGACTAATATCAACGTACAAAGAAAAGGGGCAGCGTATTGTCTGATGCCATTGCGGTTCATCCTTCAAAACTATATTCCTTCCTCTGCAACTTACAATTCTAGAATTTAATAAGAGAAGTCTGCCTTGAACAAAAAGGCTTTTTTAATTACAGAATTTAGCACAGTAAATAATGTTGAACATCACCTGAGGACTTATCCAATCAGACCCGTTGCCATGGAATCTCGAAAAAACACTCTGTGATTACTATGGATAATTTGAAAGAAGAGCTAAAATAAATTCAAAAGAACGTGATTTAATTACTTATTCTTACGTTGTGCTTCCGAGTTTGTTCTAATTATACCCAATATTTCCCTGCTTTTCATCTTCTAATGAGTGTCTTGTTAATTTCAGCGTTCGGATATGTGAAATTACCCGAAAGAATGATAGTTTGGAGGAATTAAATCACTCGTATGTCATCTGGTATTGCATTTCAAAAATAAAGCAGTAATATATATACTGTCTTCAAAAAAGTTTAATTAATCTATCATTAATAACCATACATTCGACAACTTTTACATGTACACTGTCACGCTCTTTGATATTTTTCGCTATTATAAGTTAATTTGATCAATAACGTTATTCCAAAGTCAGTCGAGCTGATGTCTTTCATTTGCAAGCCTTTTCGATGATTCCTTTGTTCTAACCTCATTAAGTTCCTGAGAGAGAAAAATCTGAAATGTAAAATTACAGGCATTATAATGTTCAAAAGAAAAAGATTACAAGACGTGAATTCTAAAAATTCAAAGTTTCTTGTTACCCCCATTGTTCTCTTTATCATTAAAATCTTTTAATCTTCTTGTTTTCTGAAAGCAAAGTCAGAGAATACAATTGTTGAAATGTTTTCTAATTATCTTTTTTTTTTTGGATGGAAATAATAGGTATAAAAGAATACAGGAAACTGAAGCCGTCCAATTCCCTGATAACAATCCCAGTCGATAACTCAGGTCTTTTGGAATTGGCTTATTTCCCTCTTCAAACATCTTTTTGTTTTCAAATATTCCAGAGATTTTCTTTTTCATATCGATTAAAGATTGAAATTATCTGAATTTAATCTGAAAGTAGTGAATATGACTCCAAGTAATGTATACCGATATTTTCAAATTATGAATAAAATTGCCATATTTTAGGCCAAAATATCTTTTCATCAGTATTTTACTTTTTTATAATTAAATGAAGACAGCCTGAATTATGTTATTTTACTTAATGAAAATTGTCCTTGATATTTTTGGAGCATTCGATATACATTAACATTATGTATTTCCCTTCTGTTATATACATTTTGTTCAAAGCTACATACTTGCATATATTCTTTCTGTACTTGGTCAAAGATGCATACATGTTGAGTGAAAAATGTCATAGTGACTCTATCCTCATTTACAAACACATTTTCTTTTCTTGAAAATTATAGCATGAATCTGTTTCAAAATTTAACAAAATATTTTCTCATAGTTGGTGGAAGAAACACGGTCATACTCTGGTACATAGGTATATTTTAAGAACACAAATCTCCGCGATTAATATGAATTTCATTAAAATACCATTAAAAATTGTAGAGCTTTTTATCCCCCATGTCCTCGATAAATTTTAAAGCAAAGCTGAATGTTTAATACTGTATATCAATAAGGAATTATAAACATGGCGAACATTTACTCCACATATGTTTCATTTTTTTTTCATATCAACAAAGACTCTTTTATAATCAATATATCTAAAATATGAAGACATACATGTAATTAACGTTGTGTTATGTTGTAAATTTTGAATTTACCGGGACACAGTATATACAAAATTTACAACATGACGATCATGTTGTAAATTTTGTATTTTCTGCCACCCGGTAAATTCAAAATTTACAACACGACAGTTGTTACATTAAATGTATTTCATTTTACCGGTAATATGTACTTTTGTAGCACCTTCCAACTTCGCTTCATCTGAGACACTGATATTGTGCAGTTTAATTCATATACATGTAAACATAAAAAAGATTAGAAAATTATACAAACCTTTTGTACCTTTATGATTTTAAGGTCGTGGGATATCATTCTAGGTGTATAATTTCATCGATTCAATGTCCATATGGTACGACAACCAAAAAAAAATTAAACCCAGACAAAACAAACAAACAAAAAGCAAAAAAAATATAACATCAATAAATTTGATGGCTCATTTGGTATGTGCTTTAAAATGACCTGTGTCACATGCAATAAATAGGATATAAAAGGAAGTAATTTAGTTGTTACAGCTATTATTTAAATAATCGTTAACATAAAAAAATTACAGACTTACAAACAGTTTAAAATGCAAGACAAATTAACTGTTTAGATGTTATTTTTCAATACCATAACATAGAACACTGCAGTTTTACTAATTTAATTTCGTCAAAGAAAAAAATACTTGTGAAGGTATATTATGATTGCATAATATTGATGATTTATTGATGTAATACTGCAATATTAGGCTAGGGAGATTATCTAATTGCTACACAACTGTTTATGAAAATATCATCTCTATCGTTACACAACGGGCGCCTTCACTTGCTCATTATTTATGCATGGATTTAGTTTTCTTATACACCGTGGACTTGCATTATTGAAACAGTTTTTACTTGAGTTCGAAATTGTTGTTCTTTTATACAATGTATATATATATATATATCTTTTTCCTCACTTATTTATATTTAGCAGTATATATTCAATTTTTTTATCTTGATTGAATCTTTGGAAAATGTCATTGGTAAAAACAAGAAAGAAACTAGAGTTTTACAAATCATTGTTCAGAGAAGTTTTTTGAGAAATACAAGCATTACCATACCATATAAATCACTATAATTGGTATATAAAGTTTAATATTTGTCCTAAGCCTTCATGTTATATTAATCAAAAATTGTCATTTGTTGCATATGTTGGCATAATACAACCATATTGATCAATAAAACAGACTGCCTTTTTTTGGATCCATTATCAAAATTGGCATTTTTGTTACCCTTTTTGATTCTTTCTCAAATACAATTAAGTTTTTATCCTATAATAAGAATTTACAATGAGTTATCTTGATAGTCTTCTTTTTCCCCCCTGTATATATATATAAGATAACACAGAATAAGGTATTGTAAATTAAAGCAAAAAATCGAGTCCTTCATTCCAAATTTTAGATTTTAATAAAAAAAAAATTGTGGAAAGACAGCATGGATAATACTGTGACTGTCTGTAATTACGAACAAAAGATGATGTATGCATCATGAACAATATCTATCTACACTACCTATCCTGGATTCCTAAACTTCATAAAATAATTACAGAGATACATTGACGGGTCCAGCAATTGCTCTACCAAATCAACTGCTGTAAAAGGGAGAAACTTCAGATGTGTTGTGCTACAAGCCTACAACATAAAAGTGAAAGTCAGAAATTTTTCTATTTTGTGATTGGTCATCAACAAAATTACTTTGTTAAAAATCACTGATTCTACACACAGGTACTCTGAAGTTGATTAAAAGAATGCTGGAGTTTCTCATTGACAACATTTATGTAATCTTCGGAGACCAGGTCTTCAAACAATCTGTTGGAATTTCGATGGGCACTAATTGTGCTTCTTTTATCTGACCTGTTTTTATATTCCTATGTTGAAGCAGAATTCATTCAAAAACTTCTATATGAGAAGAAAACACTGTGACCTTTAACTCGATATTCAGATATATCGACGATGTATTATCAATTAACAATAGTTACTTTCATTCATACCCTAACAAAAAATACTATAGTTAACTATAGTTAACTACAGATTACTATAGTTAACTATAATTAACTATATAGTAAATCAAAGTTTTCAAAGTGATCACTATAGCGTCATAGTTATCACTATAGTAAATCAAAGTTTTCAAAGTGATCACTATAGTAAATCAAAGTTTTCATAGTTTTTACTATAGTGTCAAAGTGATCACTATAGGAAATCAAAGTTTTCATAGTTATTACTATAGTGTCATAGTGATCACTATAGTAAATCAAAGTCTTCGAAGTGATCACTATAGTAAATCAAAGTTTTCATAGTTATTACTATAGTGTCAAAGTGATCACTATAGTAAATCAAAGTTTTCATAGTTTTTACTATAGTGTCAAAGTGATCACTATAGGAAATCAAAGTTTTCATCGTTATTACTAAAGTGTCAAAGTGATCACTATAGTAAATCAAAGTTTTCATAGTTATTACTATAGTGTCATAGTGATCACTATAGTAAATCAAAGTTTTCATAGTTTTTACTATAGTGTCAAAGTGATCACTATAGTAAATCAAAGTTTTCATCGTTATTACTATAGTGTCATAGTGATCACTATAGGAAATCAAAGTTTTCATCGTTATTACTAAAGTGTCAAAGTGATCACTATAGTAAATCAAAGTTTTCATCGTTATTACTATAGTGTCATAGTGATCACTATAGGAAATCAAAGTTTTCATCGTTATTACTAAAGTGTCAAAGTGATCACTATAGTAAATCAAAGTTTTCATCGTTATTACTATAGTGTCATAGTGATCACTATAGTAAATCAAAGTTTTCATAGTTATTACTAAAGTGTCAAAGTGATCACTATAGTAAATCAAAGTTTTCATCGTTATTACTATAGTGTCATAGTGATCACTATAGTAAATCAAAGTTTTCATCGTTATTACTATAGTGTCATAGTTATCACTATAGTAAATCAAAGTTTTCAAAGTGATCACTATAGTAAATCAAAGTTTTCATAGTTTTTACTATAGTGTCATAGTGATCACTATAGGAAATCAAAGTTTTCATAGTTATTACTAAAGTGTCAAAGTGATCACTATAGTAAATCAAAGTTTTCATCGTTATTACTATAGTGTCATAGTGATCACTATAGTAAATCAAAGTTTTCATCGTTATTACTATAGAACTCAAAGTGTCAACGTTATCACTATAGTTACTACAGTTTTCATAGTGTCAAAGTTATAACTATAATAGTTAACTATAGTATTTTTTGTTAGGGTATATGTCGATTCAATACCAAGTGAACTTAAAATAAATGGCATGCACCACAGAATCTGCTACATCTGTTTCACATTTGGAATTTTAGAACCAAATATGATTTTTAACTGAATATTATACATTATCAAATGAATACATTGTTCTTGCAATTTCAATACATAGAAAAATATTATTAACCTTAATTAATAGCCCCAAATTTGATCATATTTGTGTCTCACAAACTCTGTAATGTAATCATTAATGAGAAAGTATGGAAAATCAAATGTAATCAATTATGTATGATGTCCGGTGCCCATTCTATATTTATTATGCAATTAAAAGTCAGACGGGGACTTTTATCCAGCACTCAATCTATAATAACATTACCTTTAGATCATAACAGAAAATCTGAGCCGTGTATTCATACATTTAATTCAGGCTGCCGGATACGACTAATGGTATCATAATCGTTGTTAATTGATTTCAAATGATTTTGCATCGTTTTTCTCCATTCTATCATCATCGCATAAAAGGATGACACTTCCATGGAAAGCATGGCTAAACATCTTTAGCAATAAAGAAATCTAACAGCTGGTAAAATTGAAAGAATTCTAACGTGGGACAAACATCTGAAGGAATGCGATCAAACGCAAACATGCATCGGAGGAAGCTCTGAGGATGATAAAAATCGACAAAGATCATCATTTGGAGTGTTTATTTCCAATTAAGGCGGTGTCTTTGAAAAATATTTCTCGGATGCTTCTTATACTAAAAACAAGCTTAATTATAGGCTTTGATTAAGGTGACAGCCGATCCCGAAAGGCCCTGATTGAGAGGGACAGAGAAAAACACTGTCTCGGGTCTATCCCGGAATTTCAAATAATTTGGACTGAGACGTGACCGGGTCAACTGTTGTATGGACCTGTCACAGCTGGGATAGATGGTCAAGGGAAAGGAAACATAAGACATAAAAAGGAAACGCCGATGTATAATGCAGACGGGTGATACAGTGGATGAAATCCGATTCTAACTAAGATTGAACACTTCTAATGACCAGTTATAGTATATCTTTCCTTAGGGACATTTTTATTTATCATTCTGTACCTAATAGTCTGTTTAAATTGTGATCATCTAATTATTTTCTTTTATTGAACTTCCGTTGGCTTAAGTGTCACTGATCAAAAAACAAAAATCTAAACACTATAGCCTGATTCTCAAAGCATTTTTCTACATTATTCATCAAAAGGTACTCTGAGAGATTCGAAAGTTTTCAAAGGAAACTACTGTTTGAAAGATTTATATAATCCTTTGCTTTGAAAGTGTCATTCCTAATTTCACACCATAGGCAACTTGCAGCAACAGACTTTGTGTCTGTAAAGTATAAATCAATCATCGTCGGGAAGAAAATTCGTCCCGATTTAATTGAAAAACTCAAAAACAGTTTAATGAAAGATATTTTGTATTGTTCAAAATATTTGATGTCTGCAACGAAGGCAAACGTTGGATCTGCCGTAGATAGAACATGTGCAGTTAATCTTGTTTATCTAATTGGTTTCTAGATCAAGAACAAGTATGATTACATTTGTTACATTTTCTTAGCACGTGTTTAAGATTGCTTTCTCGGTAAGAAACATATAACAACCACACTTGGAAAATATTGTTGTATTATATAACTTTAATTGAAAAGCTACGGGGTATGTCGATCTTTGTGGGTTTTTTTTTTTTTTTTTATAGTGGAGACGATGCCATCCAATCTTGTTTGGCTATTTTTTAAAGGGCTAATTTGGTTTGTATTTTTTATCTTAAGTGTTTAAAAAATCTTTCTGCACCTGAATATGTGGTGATAAATGACTTTCAAAAGGACGATAAAACAGACTACTTTGAGGTACTCTATGCGATTTTTTGGAAATTGATGATTAAAATGACATGTATTTATTTCTTTCACAAATTGTAGAGAAAAAATCTTGCTATAATTGTTGCTGTGCAATTTGCAAACTACGAGAGATGACCGACTGTACTTTGATATTATCACACCACAATATCCTTAAAAGAATCATTAATCAAAGCCCAGGAAATAAATGTTCGATCTAACACTAAGACATAGAAAATGGCGACAGATTCATGTTTTCTGACCAACATGGACTTAGTGAAAAGACGATAAGACGTGACATCTGCAATATGGACAATGGTAAAAAGGGGGATTGCTGCTTGAAAACTTCCCGGGGTTTAATAATCATTGAGGCGTAAAATATCTAATCAAAGCTTTTCAGATCACCACTTATGTCTATTCCACTTCGGGAGGTATCAGATACTATAGCTCTTATTCAGATTATTTGATCATTCAGGCGAAGTCCCACGCAGGCATCTAGATAATGCGACAACTGTAGGTTTTTGTCCAAGCCTCTATATTTTTTAATTATATCACATAGAACTTTCTTTAAATGTTCCGTAGCATTTACATATCTGTAAAGGTCTGTGTACTTCTGAAGTTGATGTTCATTAAGAGAGTCTCTGATAATGCATATTTTTGTATCAAGACATGGGTTTAAAATTTATTAATTCATGAACATCATCAACTTGGTAGTAGTTAAACACAGGAAGTATTATTGCTTCTATTGTGCAAATAATGCTTGCAAATGCTAGACTGTACAAACGGGACAAATACCCCTGTTGGGACAGGCCCGCAGGAACCGGACGACACATTAGTTGCGGTTGTGCCCCCTCAATACGATTGTCTGATAACGTTTTCTTTTTTAATTTTTGCTTGTTTGATTGAAGTTGTGCCCCCAGATTGAAATTGCTTCCTACGAGCCTTTGAGAACACAGGGTGTATTTGAAATAGTGTGCAATGCTATTACAAAGATACTTTCTTTGACAACTACGGTACATACTAAAGATTCTCGAAATACAAAATTTACGTTACATCTTGATAAGATACCGAAGATGCAAAATTTACATTTACTAGTTATCATATTGTAAATTTCGCATTTCCTCTACTTAGTAAATTTAAAAATTTACATGATAATACGACAAGTTTACTAAATTGACAAAACAACAGTCGTTATATTCAGAAGTCTCTGCTTGTATTTTCCCCTTTTTCCACTGGAATAAATGATTATGAGATAGAATGTAATACATGAAATACAAAGTAATCAAGTATAAAAAGTCAGTTGGAACAATATAAGTTGGGAGCAGAGCAAACGTACCTCCAAAAACATCAGAGGTGGGGTCAGTACCACGGAGGAGTAGGCATCCCCTGTCGACCGGTCCTACCCGCCATGTTCTCCCTATGATCGGACAAACGGAAAAATCTGTAGACAATTCAATGTGAATTATGAGTTGTGAGTTCCCTAACAAAAACACCATAGTTTCCTATAGTTAGCTATAGTAAATGCTTTTGATATTTTGTTTTACTATTAAACTTTACACTAGAACTTGTTTTGAGATTTCGAAGCTTGAATATCTTTGAAATTCAACATCAATGATGTAAAAATCTGGAAATAATATGTGAATATACAAGTAATATTTCATTTTTATATCAAATATTTGCTTGTATGACTTGAAGAACATGAAATAATAAGAACTTGAAATCCATAGTAAAAGTTCTTTGATTTACTTTAGTAAAAACTTTGGTAAATTTTTTTGATACTATTGTCTTTCACTAATTAACAATTTTTCAATTGCCAATGAAATATTAATTAGTGAAAAACTCTATAGTAAACTTTAGATAATTAAAGTATTTTCCCCTAGGGTTTGCCATTAATGCCTTTCTCTAGTAAATGTCTTTCTCTACTAAAATATTCAAATATGAAATATGTGTCAGACTGTGTTCTCTTTTACCGGTATTTTGAGTTCAATGGGATATATCGAATCACTTATAGGAATGAAAATGAATATTATTAATTGACAAAATGTCTTCGATATTATCTAAGTGTCGAGTTAAATGCCATAGTAAGAGAATTCTACTTTTCAAATAGAAGTTTTTGAATAAATTCTACTTCATATAAATTCAAAAATAGGTCTGCCTATCACGGGGCTCAATTTGTAACCATGTATTTTGTTTTATAACTGATATATCACATGATATTTCTTGGAATTATATGATTCTCCGTGGATTATTGCATTTCATAAAACACAATGATTGTTTTTTGCGACATCATTACAATGTATTAGCATCATAAAGTATCTGATAATTATAGTATAAAATAGAATTCCCTGACTTTATCAATATCAAACACCAATTTCTAAGCGGTGAAAAGTAATATCAAGAATGGATAATGACTTATTTAATTGTTCATAACTGAAAAAAAGACCCACCCACGTGCAAGGCTCATTTGAAATTCTTATTAAATTTAAGAAATAAAGGAATAGAATCAGGCAAATTAAAAGTATTCATACCTTTTATTTCTTCTTCTTCTGATAGTGATTAAGATATTCAATGAAAAATCTTTGGATTTTTTTCTATAAAAGCTTTACATATGATCGAAGACTTAGAATCTTTCAGATGTTTGATACATTTGCCAATTTGACATCAGCGTAAAACACGTCCTTTTAATTTTCCTAATCTCCATCACTTAGATCAGTTTAAACCTTTACTATCCTATCGATAATTAGTGATCTCAACAATGGAATAAGCATTAACTTAATGTTGTGCCTTAAATAAGGCTTCGTTTGAAGCCTCCTACCTTTTCAAATTTCTTCCAACTGAAAAAAAATTTCTAACGTTGATGACTTTTTGACTTGCATACGGATCTGAAAATATATATATATATATATATATATATATATATATATATATATATATATATATATATATATATATATATATATATATATATAAACGATTCATACTTCTAGGAATGTGCATTCTCATTTGATATATGTACACGTGGTGTATAAACTCTTCATTCATTCCTTGATTTCAGCACTTTGAAAAAAAAAAAAAAAGAATACTAGCACATACATACTCACCTTAAAACTATTATTCCTCGAAAACTGAAATAAGATATTTTTAAGAGCTTTAGTAAAGTAAATTACTCATTAGAATTTGACCATATGTAGATTATATCATGAAAATATTAAACATTGTGTATCTGTAAAAATATACAAAAAATATAACTTTGCTAAAAGACGCGAAGGAATACATTCGAAACTTGAACGATTGGTATGGCTTTGATATTTCGAGATTATATGATATCACGGAAAAGAGGGACTTAACTGGAAATTCTAGGAAATTCACATCAGTAATCTATGAAACATGAAATGTTGAAGTAATCTCTGTGCTTGTCCACAATACAGAATCCTTAAACTGTTATATGTTATTTATCCATATTATGCTATAACTGCCTATACTATAGACCACGAATATAGGTTTTGGTGAAACTCCGTGTAGAACTCCAAAGGCGATTTTATACTTTTGAAACCAACTATTTAATTCAAATTTTTTGTATTTATTTTGTATTTAAACATATTTTATTGAAACATAATCAATAGGATTGGACACAAGTTTTACCAACTTAGAATTGTCCTCTCCAACACAAACAAAATGACATATACATATACACGTGATGTACAACCAACAATGTACAATACAAAAAAGTGCAGGGAAATAAGAAAAGAGTGGGGGGGGGGGTGCAAAGAAAGAAAGGAAAAGGGTTCTGATAGATACAGAATGGATACGCTGGGTATTCATAAAAATCTTTTCGATTTTTTAATATATTTGTGTACGGCTTTAACTATGTTCATATTATTTTGTTGTCCCAAGTTTGAGTCTCCAAATAGAATTGTGTCAAGGTCTATTGTTCCTTTGTTATTTCTTATAGTGTGAAATAATTCTAATCTTATTTCAGCATAATTCTTACAATACAAAAAAAAAGTGTTCAGTGTTTTCATTGGTATATCCACAAGAACAATGAGTGTTATCTGAAAGCCTGACTTTGAACAGGTCTGACTTAATTCAAATGTCTAATATTTCCAAATATCATTATTTCATAGAAATAATGAAGAATCGAAACGCTGTCTCTCAATTGTTTGTAATGTGTATCTTCATGTGTATCTTTAAATCAAAGACTGGTATTTTATTATTTCAACTTAATTTCCTCTGAAAAAAGGAAATACTCAGTTTGCATAATTATAAAATAACGACCAAATTTCATGTATGTATCCATAAACGTTATCTGAACTTTTGAACCAGTATGTTCTTTATCTTTAATCTGTATGCCTGCAGATAAGTATAAAAAGAAAAATCAGTTAATGATTTTGTGTAAGGACTTCAAAATAACGTGACAAAAACAGGTAGCCGGAAAGATGACCAAAGATTATCTCATTTTATTCTTCCTTCGATGTCTGGATATGCTTTTTAGCTTATTTGTATTTTAGATGTTGGTTTCTGAGGCGATCTGATAATGCACGGGAAGATACTGGGTTTTTTTTTTCTTCTAAAGATTAAAAAAAAAATAGAATGCACTCTTTGCAATGGCTAAACCATTGTATGACAAGAAATTTGATAACGTTGTAAAAATGATATTTTCCATTGTCGTTTTGTGTTTAGAAGATTGAATTTCCTTTGTGGGAGTTGAATTACATAAAAATTGTATTTGTAATACTTTCACATTTTACAGGTTCTAATTTTATATTCATTATTGTTACTGAGAAAATATGTGTGATTTTTTTCTTTCTCCTTTTTCAGATTTTATCTTATCAATCCACTTTATTCTTTCTTTTATGTCATGACAATTGAGGCTTTCAGAATGAAGGGAAAATCATTAGGTATTAATGATTATTTGAACTAATTATCTTGAGATGTCAATTGCTATTGTCTGCAATCAAGGCAGTGAAAGATTTGTTCCATTAAACTAACTATCAGAAAACAATATTTGAGATTTTCCTCCCATGAATTTACTTTGGATTTACAGAGAAATATAACGCGAGGACAAAGTAGAAGCAAGAGTAGTCTTTTTATAAGTTTTGTTCATTTAAAAGTTCTATTAACGGTATTGGTTTGCTGTTGGGGCACGTTTATAGAAGATCTATATTTTGTCAAATCATTAGAGAAATAGATGGAAAATAGAAATAACTATGGATTTCAATAAATATTGGCAAAACAAAAGTCATAAGAACTTCGTTATCTCTACCATCTATCGAAAAAAAAAGAAACGACACATCGGCACGTGGTTCAAGTATTCCTGATTTCAAATGTCAGATATTGATGACAATCGATTTTTAAATTGGATGACATTCCCTATCAATTATTGATATTAATTTTCTTGCAAATTGCCAAGATCTTTGAATTGCATGAGGGATTATTATAGGTTTTACATTCACCATACCTTGTCGAACTTTGACGTGCAATTTTCAACAACCGAAAAAGAAACTTAACATCGTTATCAGCTGGGATCAAATTGATATTTCTCACCTGGAAATGGAAAAACTCGACTTAAGAGAACTGCATGTTTGATGAAAATTAATTGGCGTCACATTGTCTCTCCACGTATTTGTGGGGTTTCATGACATTGCTTTATGTTCTAATTGTCACGAGTGTTTCTGACCTAGACTCTCAAAGGATGGAAGGTGAAACAGTTCTTCAACTGATGTATAATTGAATACAAGATATTTCTCTTTAGTGGGGTTTTCTATCGTTTGTGTAATTCCTATGGTATTTGAACCATTGTTTTAGATACTTTTTCTTGTTAGCAATAGAGCAGAAAGATGTTTTAGAGTAACCCATACATAAGATTATCACTGTAATATGCCATTTGATTGATGAAGATAAATTAATTAACAACAGTAAAAAACAATTCAACCATTTTCCAAGATAAAGACTCTCTAGTAATGTTGAACACAAATCGACATATGATACAGGTGTTTAAAATTTTGCAAAAATGCTATATATTCGGTACGGAATTTTTAAACATTGTCCAAAGAAATGAACCATCAAAAAGATAAGAATATAACATAGCAACACAGCGGTGGCAAAGTAAAGATCTAGAGGGGACATAATACCTGAATGATTGATGATGATTGGTGGAGAATAAGAAGCCTACACTGGACAAGAACATGGTCCATCTCTGACCGGAAACTAATCAGCTTTGTTGAACTTGAGCCTCTGTTTCGCCTATTGTACCCATATCCGATTTCAGAATGATTAGATGAGATTCTCCAAAACTTTCTACAAAATAATGATTTTTTTTAAATAAAAGACTATTGATTATATATGCTGATAAGATTCAATTTCGTAAAAGAAAGTTGAAAACTTCAACAAGTCCAAATGAAAAAAGAAAAAGATAGTGCAATATTATTTTGAATACTCAAAGGTGAAAGTAAAAGGTCACTTCATTTCAGGGTTGAAAACGTGTATCTAGACTTGAGTTCATTACGTCTTTTATTCTAGTATGACATGAATGCAAGGCCCTAAGGTACTTTTGAAAATGAATTTTTGGCAATGTCAAACGGTATGGGAGGTATTCAAAATAAAATGTTAATACATATCTGACTGTCGCAGAAAGATGTACTAATGTTAATAGTTCTGCTTATCTATTTATAGATACTGGCAATTGCCACCGGTAAATCAAATGAGTTCAATTATAAGTATACAGTCGTGTGTAATGGTAAGTCAAAGTTGACCTTAAGAATTAGTCGAAACATCTGTTAAAATCGGTCAACAGGGGATGCTTACTCCTCCTGGGCACTTGATCCCACCTCTGGAAATTCCGGGGAGTCCATGTTTTATGCATGTTCACAGATTTGTATTGTTTGAAGATTTTTTAAAATCGATCACTGTTTGTTATCCTCACCTTTTTTTATTTAAAAAGAAAAAGCACAAGAACTTAATAAATTAAGACTGTACTTTGTTCAATTTCATAATCGTTAGGTACAGCAATGTTAATCTTAACATCCTCTTTGGGCAAAATTATTATAACTGTAAAATGGCGTAAATAAGGCAACGAACATTAAAGACATTGCCCTTTTTAATGACATGTCAGCCATAATCTCTCAGAAAATATATACATGCATATTTATTTTTCACCTGCGTTTTTCAAAAAGATATATAATTAAGTGATCATTTAGCTTTTATAACCTCTCGGTTGATAATAAAGTGTCAGTTTTGTCCCGTGTGACACTCTCACAAAGTCTGTCAGTGAATCATCTTTATTATTTTATAAAATATATATATATTTACTTTCTAATGTCACCAAACGTCACATCTTAAGAATTTTTCAACCCTTGTCAATCAAAGCATGACTTACCGAAATAATATTGTGTTACCTCTTTGATAAGGTTTTAAAAAACACCACAAGATTGAATGGAAATTACACGCATCTTTGTGTGTATGGTTTTAATGATTTAATAAATATTTTTCTATTTAGTTAAGGGTTATAAAGGGACATTAACCGGCATTAAAACAAGGATGCGCATAATAGACCCCATTTCAATAAACTGACAGAATAGGTGGAACAGGTAATTCTATCCCCATGCATTAACCTTTAATAATTATTCTTACCATCGATTTCAGCAGAGATAATGATATTACACTTGCTATAACAAAATGAAATATTGAATTTCATACTCATTATGTAAAGCTACCTTACAAAGAGATGAGTCGGTCTTTAAAAGGGACTTTTGAAAAGGGTTGGCACGTAGGGGTGTAAAATTTAGCATATACTTTGTAATTTAGAACTTGACCGTCGTGTATTGTAAGGTTAATGCTTAGTGAGTAATTTCCTATTACTTGTCATGTTAAACCCGGCACAGAAGTATTTGCATAGTTTTGAATTCTAATGAATTCTTTTAACGATAGCATTTGTGTGTTCATTAACTTTAGAATTTTGGGCCATTTATCGCGAATTCTCTATGTATAACACTGGATCAAGATAACCATATATACCTGGTATATGTGTCTAATGCAATTATGACCAGGTATTGCCAAACAATGTGATATATACATGTACGAGTACTTTGTATATATATCGCAGTTCTTAGTGGTAAATATATATTTTTTTAATTTAGTATGAATATAGCATAAAGTATATCAATTGACAAGGTCACGATATCACTAAAAATATCTACATTGTATAGTAAAGCTACAAATGTTTTGTTATAATAAACCAAAGTGTCTTAATTAAATTAACTATTTGAAACTCGAAGTATTATATACTATTATTCCAATTCTCCAATACAATTTTATTAATTTATTTGAATATTCGAATATTATATCCGAAGTCACCATCATTGATATTTCCTAGCAAATCAAAGTCCCATAGTATACCGTGTCACAATAATTCAAAGTTACAAAGCAAAGTACTAGTATATGTGTATATGTATTGATCAGAGTTTCATAGTAAATCAAAGTATTTGAAGTATGTATATATACAATGATAGTCTATAGTTTACTATAGTTTTATTTAACCATTAGAAAATTTTTGTCCTTTTTAAATTTTTATATGAGAAAGAGCGAATCCAACATTTGGGTGCCTCACATACATGTAATACCCGCTTTGTGCAATAATGCAAGTCAAAACATTTAATAGCAAATTTGCCAACATTAACTTCTTTGAACTGCAAAAGAGTTACAATCAAAGCAAATATAACAAACATACAACTTGATTACGAATTGATTCCTCAGAACTGTATCAAAAAATAATGTCTTTAATAATTCTGCGTCCGCTTTCCTGTAGTTTATAATTATCTGCTCTTGAGCAAACATTGGTTATGAAAGAACATTTTTATCTGCCGAATGTCAATATTTGCTCATTCCTGTGAAGTTTTGCTGCCCGTATGGAGTGTCTGGTTGCAGACCCACTTCTTCGATGATCTCTGTGTTTGTATTCAGTTGCCTTCTCTATCCTGCTTTGAATTGTTTTGCTCTGTTTGTTTTATGTTGTCTTCTCAATATGATGATGTAATCAAATGTTGACTTAATCACGCTGGTTTTGTTGAATAGTTTTTTGGAGGTTCCTTTTGATGCTATACAAACCCCCTTCTGTGCTCAGGACAGACAACGTCAAACTACCACGATGAAATGTTCTAAATTAACACAACATTCGCCTTTGCTTCCACGCCCATGGTAACGTCTTGTATAATCATTTGTGTCTTTATTGGAATAATGGAAATAATGCAATTGATCAGGAAGTGCAACGTTTGGTCTTTGAGTTACGTAAATGCCTTGAAAAGAAATCACCCAGAAGAAATACAGTAAGCATTTCAAAAAGAAACATGGTACGGCATTTATGGCAGATCTTTGTATATAACGTACCAACCTCTTCATTCTTGATTAAAAAATATTCTGGGACTTCAATGTCCTTGTTACTACATTACATAGAATATTTGCACGAACATTCATTAAATGCTCTTTGAATTATGTAACAGAAATCTTTTTGGAACTCAAATGTCATGAAGCCAATGCCTTCAAATGATTCTTATCTGTCATAAGATCTCAAGAAATCTTTAAATGAATACCTTTTCAGCTAATTAAAGTAAATTACTGTGTGACATGCAAATAAAACATCATCTTGACATATTGAATCTCAAAACAGGATCTTCTTGGGCGATTTCTAGTGTTTTTTGGATTCTTATCCTTGATTCTTTGACCCAGACGTAAAATCATGTTAATTTCAAAATATGATGATAAAAGAATGTCGGAAATAAGGGAAAGTTGCGCAATCTGAATAGAAGTTAATGAGGATTACTACTTCATCAAGTAGTCGTTCGTCAGAAATATCAATACTGAAAAATCAAAATGTAAACACTTGACCCCTTCAAAGCGTTAAAGTACAATTAGAGATCGGATCCTTCAGGTGGGAAAGTAACACTTAAGGCTTGTTTCTTAACTCGGTTTAAAGCCTTTAAATTCATTTAAACTAACCATCCATGTCTTTCATAGAGAGTTCAAGTGTGTCTTCTTTTTAAATGAGTACCAATTGTATAAATTTACTTCTTTTTTTCAAGTGTATTTCTTCAGTAATAACTCCTTATTGATTCGTGGCGAGTATATCGGTGATTTATATGATAGTTGTCATATCTATTGATGAATGAATTCAAATATATGAGTGGAAGGTACAGATAAAAAGGGAAAATATTGGAAATTCACAAATAAAACAATCACGAGTGCTATGATATTAGAGATCTTCCCATGAAATGATACGATATATATCCTCTTCAAAATCCATTTATCACACTCCAAAAGACGTGTGAAAAACTGATGGATTTGTAAAAGATAAATTCATTATTTTCTGAGATGTGTCGATAAAATTATCTGATAAAAACGCTATGAACTCGTGTCAGAGATAGGGCAGATATCCAAGTACAGTGCAATCGAATCTGGGAGGTACTGAAATTGTCGTAAAATTTCGTCATTAAAACCTAGATTTGGTTTCTCTAGATGATTCTTTGAGTGCTTTGCAAAACAGTATCTGAATATATTCATGATCTTCGTTTTTACTTTTAAAAAAAGTAAATAAAATGTTATTGATTGTTCCATATTAAAAATTAAATTGTTTTAGAATATAATTATCGATAAGTTACCCTCTTAGTCTTATCATCGAGGCAAACCATTTCTTGAAATGATGTTCCCCTTGGAAACACTGTAATATACCTGTGTTGTTTCGACCTTCTTGAAACGATGCAACAAAAAATTTATTTTTCAAATGCATAGTGTATCAAAGTGTCTATCAAATATCCTTTTTATTTAACAAAATTGCTTTCTCTTTGATCACAAAAGAAAAAAAGTCTATATATTGTGATAAGAACCAAGAAATTCACTTCTTAAGAGGGAACAATCATTGAATCAATTTTTTTAATACTTTTTCCCCTTAATTAAGTTAGTATAGCGGAATTAATACAACATTATCACTTTTTTATATGACGATTTTATCTACCAAAGAGGAAACCTGGAATGTAATTTGATCCTTGCCGCTTCATAAAATGACCAATTCTACCAGGTAATAATTGCGGTTAATTAACTGTTTTCTTCCACAAGCCTTGTGGTTCTGCAATCATTTTTCTATATAGTTTTCTTCTAGTCTGCTAAATCTATCACAAGAGCTTTATTCAGTTTCTGATTTCGTCCTTATTAGCCATAAAAACTGTTGGAGTCCAATATTAAAAAATATGTTTTATTTTTTCCTGTCCATTTTTACTACCAAAGAAACAAAGAACACAAGAGAATTTTTCGAACAATGACATTTATGACGTATGTCTACAGGACAATTTTTTTTTCTTTTTTAATGAGGTAAAAGAAGAAAGGTCTGTCAAAAATTCAAGTTAATGAGAATGTGTATTGGAAATTGAGAACTGCTTGCAGTATGGTACATGTACCTGTATCAATAGTGAAATAATTGCTTTGATATGTTGGTCTAACTTGTCTCAATTTTTATTCGTATTGTACTTCCTGATATACTTTATATTAGCAAATAAAATATACAATATGACTATATACAATATGACTATATACAATATGACTATATACAATATGACTATCTGAGTCATGTATATTTTATTCGCTAAAATAAAGTATACCAGGAAGTATTGTATTCCCAAAAAATAAATAAAATAATATAAAATAGACCAAAAAAAAAACCAAATCATCTTTAACAATAAAATGTTTATTTCAAATGAATGCCAAAATTAGGTAAAATAGAAATCAGCGAAATAAAGAATTAGCACGACTATTTATAGTACAAGAGGAACTTCCAGTCTACCGTAGAAATTGGTTGCAACATTGGAGAAGAGATATATAACATCCATCTCACATTTATTGATATTGGGCAACCAATTTCGGGCCACTGAGAAAGGATGGAGATTTACTGGCCGCTGACACGAAAGTTAGATCTATGCGGAGGGAACATCACAACAAACTAGTCCGAAAAAAATGAATTGTTATTGAACATCACTCATACAATACCAAAAAGCCGTAAATAAATCTTTGTCAGTCACTGAGTTGTGTAAATGTAGACGTGTTGTTATTGATATTTGGTCAGAATGGATTTGATGTATGCTATTTAGAAGCAAGAAATGTGTGAATTACTGTCTAAATAAATTTTGCTCTCTCGTATTTTTTTTTATTTTGCGTATCGGTTTGCACCAAAACGCTTTCCAAAAAACATGGAATTTTGTGCTACATTCAGTGCAACTGGAAATTTCAGAGCGGAATGTAATCCAACCTAATTCATTTATATATTTAATCTTTGTGTGCATCTGTAGGAAATTACTTTGAAAAGCAGTAACAATGTAAAATTCTGAAAAATGTTTATTTCAATAGAAAAATTCTACTTTCACGATTAAGTCCTTAATTGAAGCGCTCTTTTTGAACTGGGACTTGTTATGTGCTAGAATTAGCAGTGGATACGTTATTAAAGATAAGATGGATTCAAAGTATAATTCTCCTTCACCAGGATTTCTAGGAGAAAAAAATTATAAATGAAGTGAGTGGGAAAAAATTGTAATTAGATACTCAAACTCACTAGCCCTCAGCTTCAAACGGAAAAGTTATCCAATTTCAGTTTAATTGCTTTCGTATAACCATTTAAAAATGTATAAAATAGGATATTACTTTTTGCAACGTTGATAACCTCGGGTAATGATAGATTTTTCATTCCTACCTATATCTTCCGGTTTCCATGGAAACTCCAACACTTAGACAGAATCCGTATCATTTTAGTTTTTTGAGATCTGATCTGATATGATGCTTTCATTTAAACGCACGTAAATGTCAGTACACCTATTTAACACCAGAATATTTTTTCCTGCTGTCTTGAGACTAAATTGATAATGTTTCTGTAATAATATTCTGCAGTAATTCTCGACAGACAGACATTTTTTTTAATCAAGCTTTAACACATAACAATGGTGTAAGTTTTTACTATCGTTTTGGGAATAAAATCACGCGTTTCTGATTTTTTAAAAAGCAAATTTATCCAGACAGTTTATTAATTAACGAAAGCTAGAAAATGGCCTGTTATTTTTTATTCATTCATGTACATTGTTTCCCTGTACATGCAAAATACCATGCCAAGGGTCGTTGGTGTAAAACCTGACCGTGCCCCTTGTGTTGCCTGTTAAGGTGAGATCAAGGGACATTTCAATGCATTTTGCTATACTAAGCCAGCAGTTGTTGCCTCGGATGATTCAGTTACCATCATGAGGTACGAATAGGCTGAATTGCCACTCAGGATAACTACATACTAGTATATGCCTTAATCTTTATCTGCTTTACCAAATTAAGTATAGAACAATTAAGGACAGTATGTGGATAATTACTTTTCCAAACATTTAAACAAGTTCCCCCTGGAAAATATCCATTGAAGTAGCATGGATATTTTTAACTACACTGTTCCTGCAAGTTTCGACTCTATGCTTCCGGCATAGCACGTGCAAGGTATCCATTATAGAAGGACATCCATAAACCCAATGCTGTTACTCTCTGCCTCATTAGAGTGTTTCACGGATAAACCCCAACTCGTGTAGATTTTATCTTTATCAATAGAGAAAAAAATAGGTACGTTTTGAGGTTACCAATTAGTCTTGTAGGGCTAAATCACGGGTCGGACCTTAAACAATAGCATAATATTCACTTCCGATTTGATTTGTTTTCAGGGGTTGAGATTTATCGTATGATTCAGATTACTAATAACGATAGTGTTCATGAGTCATTCCAACAATTGTCTAATTGATTTACCTGCTAGAAAACAAGAAATTACCACAATATTAATAATATCTTCAACAGTGAAAACATAAAAGTCTATTTTATGAGTTACTTTTTCTCACTTGCGCAGAGAAAAATTTATAAATGTTATTTAAATCACAAAAAATGACAACTGAAAGGTCTCTCGAAGGGACAGGCCTCTTATTTGCTAAGTAACGCTTTCAGACGATGCCGGAGTTTTCACTGATATCGAAGAGACCAGACCATACTGGGAGTTGTTCTAGCGAAGTTCTTGAAATGGTCAATTTGAAGTGATAATGTCGGCTGCTTTTAGCCTTTCTCTGATATTTTTATGGCAAAACAAGTCCATGGAGTTTATTATGCAGAAAGACTACTTCGAGGAATTTTATATGTTGAAATGAGCTCCTTTTTTCAGCAGTCATGGTAGAAATTTCGACTTTTCACTTTCTTCTATTTCCTTAATGTTATATATGATTATTTTTAAATAAAAGCGCTTTGCATCATTACCATGACCAAAATTTTCTCTTTGTATGACTTATACTGAAAATGAGGCACAAAAACGAGCGCACGTAAACTACTAAACTATGAAAGTAAAATTTGATGTCAATATCCAAAACTTGATTCACAACTATTCTTGGGCCAATCTATCTTGAACATTGTACAAGACACCTTTTGCACTTTAATTCTGATGGGCAACAGAAGATCAAATGTTTGAACCCCCACAATGGCTGGTAGTTTGTCGTTAACCTACCGCAAAATTACTCGCAGAGAAGAGAGCTAGTGAATAGTGATACATCACAATTAGCTCGAACACGACAATTTAATGTAGCAGAAAATTTTTCAATTTTTCAAATCGTTTGTAATGATTGTTATGACAATAAGTTTGTTTGCTAATGTTTACTGGATTTGATGACACAATGCCGCTTGTTTGTCAGATGTTGAATAATTCTGTCAAAAGAGCAAAACGATGACGTTGATGATAAAAATTCTAAAAAAAAAAAATATCTCAAATTTTTCATTATTGATGATAAAAGTTAGCTTGCGTTTTTTAAGGTCGATTTATTATTAGGGAAAGGAGGGAATCTGTTTAGATATCGATGTCTTTAAACGCCTCATCAGCTACAGCTGTACGCGCATCTGGAGGGGACTAAAACCCCGAAAACTTGAAAACATCTGACATTAGATTAGACGCAACGACTGAAGTATTTTTCGACATAGTTTGACACATTTTGTTACGTGACTGTTTATAAATAGGGTTAATGATGTTAGCGGGTTCGGTATGTGGGAAATTAATATGTACGAAGTGATGAAAGGTGTGTGTGGTACAGCATCTCCTATACAAACCTGTCAACCGCATATGCACCAAGGGAAAGGGGTCAACCTTGTTTGGGGGGTATTTTTACCTCTTCCCTGGGTTATAATTTACCTTTTATTTCCTGATGAACAGCTAACCTGCCGAACGGTTTGTTAACGACATGATTTACTGCCAAGAAATATAATAATTATCAAAGTGTCCCCATGCAGTGTTAATTGCATTTTAAACAAGAGCATGTTTTGGGTGGTTCCAATTGAGTTCCCCGGTTTTGAATTACGTGAAGTCGAGTATGGGCCTTTTCAGCGGGGATGGATAATTGGTGCTTCACTATGAAAGCTGGACAAATCATTCTGGTTCCTTGCTGTGAGTGACAAAAAACACCTGCCAAGAGTACTATCTTTATTTTTCTTTACCTGGGATAGTGTGACCAGGTAGAGGGAGCTAGGACAATCCTTCTGTCGGCTTTTTAGGCAGCTCTTGTGTCGAGTGATCATGTTGTCGAATATATTACCTTTAATCTCTTTGTTCTGCCCTGCATGTGGATTCTTTGGTTTGTAACCGTGTGACATCACTTTTTAGTAAAATAGAAATTATTGTGGTTTCATTCGTTTTGCACCCTCCCTCACAAGAATGAGAGAAAATTCATTAATAATGACCTTTCTTTTTCACAATAACAAGGAGAGTTAAACATTGTCCAATAAATCATAGTTAATTATTCATATACATCAACAGAATGACTCAGATGAATTAATTTCGCATATTTTTGTTGATGTTCAACACATCTTACAATAAAACTTATGGCGTTTCATTTTAAGGTACGAAATTCACGACCACTGATAAAAAGTCTAAAAACCATTTTATTTAGGATGCAAACATATAAGTGCCGATCAATGGGACTTAGCTCTCTATACTTCCGTTCTGACGTCCGATCCTCCAAGTGAAAGAGACTTGAACATCAAATCGTATTATTTCAGATTTCTTCCCAAATTGGAAGTCCATTTGGCTTTCTTATGGCCTAGCTTGATGACCACAAATATCGGAAACCCAATTGCAAGCTTGATTTACATCGCGAGTTTGAAATTGCTGATTTCATTTGGCTTGCACCTGTCCTCTTTAGAAATCAACTTAAGTTTCTTTACTGCCAAAACATACGCTTTTTAAAGATAGTATTTGCTGAAATAAATAACTGTTTAACTTCCTTTTGGATTAAAACTTTTACAAGAACGGCATCAAGCTTCAATAAATTTGATTTAAAAAGTTGGATCTGCAGTATCTGTTACTGTGCCCCCAGGGTTATGCGAAAATGAGACTTTAAAATTTCCCGACACCAAAAACCAACCAGTATCCTGATTCAGCTTTTTTTATTTACATATAGAAAGACACTGCAATTTGCTTTTAACTTTTATTGATATATTCCCAACAAATTCTTTTCATCAAGAAAGAATTGTCTAAGAGAAAATGCGCTAAATGTGACCCTGTGTTCATTTTTTTTAACAAGATTGCAAAATTTTCTTCAAGGAATGCTTAAACATATATATATATGATATTGAACATATTTGAAGTTCTGTGTTTATATTGAACATATTTGAAGTTCTGTGTTTAGACAATGCAGGGTAAGGTTAAGGACCTTTTCCCAGAGTGTTGACTTCACGGTCTGAATTCAAAGTTGTTCAAAAACAATTAATCAGTATCAAGTGTTCCCCTTCAAAAAGAAAAGTGAAATATTTCCCCGCAGTGAATGACAGTAATCAGGAATGGATGTTCCAAAAAATGTGTGAAAACAACGTACAAAAGAAAAAAACGTCAAGTTGTCAAGATCAAATCGGTGCTTTGCAGCAGCCATGAGTTCTGTAGTGCAGATCATCCTGGTCATTTGAACGTTTTATATGCGGTCAGCCGAAAACTCTCTAAACACTGCGCACTAGAAATTTTTATTTGTAGGATAGTTTTATGGGAATCTACTGTTAAGGTCACAATAGTATTCTAAACATTATAGATAAAACAAACAAATACATGTACATCATTTTATATGTTTTCACAATGCACATGTAAAGAAACAACAGTGGTTCTGTTCATTAATACATCATTAATTGAACTTTTTTTTTCCTTGGGAAATATGGCAGGTACCCTATGCTGAAAATGAGCTAATTAAACTTAATATGTAGTTCTTTCTTTGATATGATTATCTCAAAGTCCCAAAACATTTCCATTAGTGTTTATCGCTTCCTTAAAATACACAATGAAGTAACCATATCGCTTATTATGAGGGGGGGGGGAGAGAGAGAGAGAGAGAGAGAGATCAGATTTTGACATTTCAGCTCCGATTTACTTTGATATTTCTTTAGTCTCTCACTCCTTCAATTTTGATACAAAAAATTTGATTTTCTCCAAAAGACCTCAAGGTATTGTGAAAATCTATTTCACATTTAAGTGGTGCTAGACTTCCTATGAACAAAAGAAAGATGGCGACTGAAATATATTATGTAGACATGCCAGGCCCGTAGGAAGCAATTTCAGTTTGGGGGGGGGGGGGGGGGCACAGCCAAACATTTTTCAGTTGACAGTTGAGGGGGCACTACTAAAAATTTTCTGACAAGCAAAAAAAAAAAAAAAAAAAAAAAAGGTCGTCAACTACCAAATATTCCTTGACAAGCAAAAAAAAAAAAAAAAAAAAGGTCATCAGGCGGTTTTATTGAGGGGGCACATGAGGGGGCTTATAGTATCTATGTTTACTATAGTAATCTATATATCGGCAAAATTATCCGTGCCCCCCCCCCCCCCGGTTCCTACGGCCATGCATGGTGTATCCAAAATCTCGTAAATTCACCATGTTTTAAATCCAGTCAAACATGATAATGGCTTAGTTCGTATAAATCACATCTTCGTTAGTAACCCGTAATTCGAATCTCCTCTAATTATAGACAAGGCCTTTTCTCGGTATTAACTGACCATGCTAATTTTGAAATTTAAGAGGACTAGTAAGAGAAATTTTCACGCGGAAAAGTCTGGCTTTTCTGTTCAATTATTGATATTACAAAGACTCACTTTTACTTTGCATCTGTCGCAGCAATTACGTGATTCTATTTACAGTCAGCGTTTCAGGTGTGTAGGTTTAGTGCAGTTACTTATTGATTTTGGTGATATAGAATTATTTCAAAAAGGACCTTTCAATAATTATCAATGATCTAAATATAATAGACTTTTTTTTTAACTTTTGTATATTGCTTATTAAAATCTGAGGCATAATGTAGCTTTTGCTTTCACTGTTTAGTATATGGTTGATATACAAAGTAGTACGTAATTAACTTTTGAAAATTAAACATATGAAACTATATGCTATGAAAATACTCTGAATTCTCACTTCCAGTGACTCGTTTGATCAATTAAAGAGATTTTTTTTCTGGTCGCCACGACGGTTGCGTCGCCATGGATTGCGATCTTTTTTTCAGGGTCATGCTAATTGACGAAATGATGTCTTTATCACCAACGTTTATCACTTTTTCTCAGATATTGAACCATAAATTCATCATTGACTTCCACTTTACCGAACTTCACGTTCCTTGTTTAACAATGGAATATCTCCACAAATCACTGCAATCTTTTCCCCTGATGTAACAATATTTTTTCGGCTTTTAAGGGTGACAAAGAAAATTATTTTTTCTCTCAATTCTGTGATGCGATCTGCTCTGGTGCTGAGTTATGAATTCTGTGCCATGTCCGCTCATTCTGATTTTTTCCTCATCTGCTCTCGGTTGCGCTCTGTTAGCTTTTATAATAATTTACGAGTGTTGTACCAAGTCCAATGTGTTCTTTTACACAATAATAACTCATTTCCAAATGAAAATTATTTCACTCATCTAATGTTGATTTACGAGACACTAGTAGGGGTATTATGAATTCCTTCATTCGATGCTTTTGTGTTTTCTTTCAAAATCTAAAAGTAATAATCTTCAGGGACGCATTAAATATTCTAGCTCTAAAATATATTTTCTACATCAGGTTTTTTGTTCCACCGGAGCGTGCTTTTTTAATTTATTTATTCATTTGTCAAAAAATGGTTTAATCAAATATTTGGTAAATTGAACATCTGTCTACATTTTAAGCACATTAATATGCCAGATTTATGTACTTAATTTGCATAATGAACTTAATGCATTGATCATCGTGTAATGACATTTTGATATACACAAAGATAGGCTGTCATTTCGCGAAATAAAATATATTTATGCTTGCATTGATTTTCTTAGGTCTTTTGTATTTGCAATCGATTTGCTGACAATAATTTGCATACTTTTTTTTATTTTACATAATAGTAAAAATTAATTTGTGTAGCTGTGAAAATGGTATGCCTTTAAAAATATAGAAATTCTAGATTTTCTCTTCTCTACTTTTCTTTTTTAAAAAAAACAGATATTCAGAATTGTTGCAAAAAGAAGTACTCTTTAAAACTAACAATATGTGTAGTACTTGCATGTGTTTATGTTTTGATATATATCAACAATAAACCCAATGGTTAGGGAACAAAGATTAGAAAAAGAAGTAAAAGAATCACTTGCAATCACGGTGAGAAAAAATACTTGATTGAATTTTCACATCCATTGGAAGCGTCGCTTGGTTGGTTGGCTCGGCCTTCACAATCGTCCAGGTTCCCGATACCAGCGCATCGCAGCGCGCGCGGTTGGATGAAATTTTGTGCTACGCCACTCTTCTCATCGATATAGAAGGAAAAAGTAATTTGGCCGTTTAGTCGCGTTTTATTGCCGCTAAATTCAGCATCTTATCAATCCAGACCGTGTATCAGATACCTATATCGCTAAATGTGTTATTGTTTATGCAATGGACAATAACTGCCTTGGTTATTCCCGATGAGGCTGTATATTTCCCGTCCAATCACAACGAAGAGAGCGGACTCTGCCAATTTGCACTTTCTGCCCGGGGGCGATTTTTCAATGAAATATTTTTGCTGTGTCGCTTGAACTTCATTTGTAAACGAATGTGAGAGGGGACGAGGCGTTTGTGTGTCATTGCAGTGTGGCAAGAAGATCCTCGATTCATCGTATTGTTGGGTATAAAAGCCGTAGTTTTGTCGCATGGTTTAAAGACATTTCTTTCTTGTGCGCTGGTGTGTGGCGGCTTAAACAAAAATGTGGCACACACCTCTAAATGTGTGACAGAATCTAGACGTGTATATTTCATTCCAGGATATATGTATATGTTGTTAGTTTTTGTTTCTTCTTTACAATTCTACGTGTGTTGTCTGTGAACAGAAAGTACAGTGAAAAAACATGGAAGCTCCACCATGGATGTTTATTTTTTCAGTGCTGATGTCCATCACTTCAGGTAGGTTCCGAGTTCACGAGAATGTTATCTTCGTAGGTTAATTGTTTTTATTATCATGGGTTATCTCTCAATTAAACAATGATTCCAGATTAATGGTGTTTACTCCTATCATGAATTACATAGCTATCACACACGACGCTGTTTGAACATTTGAAACGCAACATTTTTGTATCATTTCGAATCATCAAGCACAATCTAAAATTATCTAAAAGCTGTAGAGAGTGAATGCCAGCCAGAACTAATGCGTTTACTGTCTTGATATATTAATGAAATATAAGGGATAATAAATATTGAGCCAAATGAAAAAAAAAAGAACTTAGAGTAAGAACATGATGATGCCGGAAATGATAACGAATTATCAGTGATAAAGAAGGAAGATAAAGCCTTTCAATGTTATTTCAGCGATTGAAGATTAAATTAATCAGAAAAATTGTAACCGTGCACAACAACTAAAAAAATATCAAAACGGATTATCTTTAGAAGTATGTGTTAAATGAGCCCGTACTGTAAACCTCTTTATCAAGGTTCTATGAGACCAGGGTTTAATCGAGGTTTAATGATCTCTCAGAAAAAGCACACAAACACACGAGAAACAGACCTTCATTAGAAACTCTAAATAGCAAAGACAGTACTATGAGAATCCTGAGCCCCTTGACACAAGTGTTAATTCAATACTGCCACTTAAAAGTCGATATGTATCTGACTAGAAATGCCAATAAACCCAGGTAGAATCACCGGAGACTGCAGCGGGTATTACGACAATCAACATCGGGTATTACGAAAATGGCCATTATGTCAGAAACGCGTTTTATCTATTGTTTTCTTTTTTTGTGATTTGTGCGTAATGATGAAACCTGTCAGCAGTGACATCGGAACTCATCAACTATTTATGCTAATTAAGTTATGGGATTGTATAAAAGATCCACATTATATGCACGTATATTCCAATTATGTCATCAAAAACTTCTCTCACAAGCCATGAATATGTAAATGAAAGGATATTTTTCTAGGGAAGAAGGGCTAAATTATAAATTCCTGTTTATGTCAGGACACGATTGTGTATGAAAATGAGGACCTACAACAAGGACTCCTACAATGAAGTAGTATTTTCCTAATTATTCCTCCATAGGGACTTCAAAGACACTGAATTACAAAGGGCACCCCCAGAACAGTGACACCTTTAAACTGCTTGACTTAGAGAGTCATGATTTACACTTGGAAAAAATACAAAACCGCGAACTGAATAGCAACTGATTTCAAATATAAAGTCTTTACTTTTATTGTTTTACTCTTTAGGATGTAGGATATTTGGAATCTTTACTTCGTCACGACAATAGGAGTGTGCAAAAATTCCTATCATGAATCTATTTCTAGAAAAAATATAATCAAGTGAATCCTCGGGTAATTCGGACCTTGTCTTTATTTTGGTCGGTTCTATCGCGTGTAGTAGTGACAGGTTAATCAATTAATAATGGTTCCAATACATATTCTACTAAGAATAATTTTTGTTGTGAGTGATCGATTTTTCTCTCGGTTTAGATGGCCAATTCCTGCTGCTACCATTCTCCAATCTGTAGAAAATCTCTTTTAGCCACTTAACAAAACGTAATATAGCCAGAAAGCATTGATCACCGAATGTGTTTATTTCCAACAATAGCAATAATTCATATGAAATATGACTTGCTGAAAAAGAAATTGAAGAGACTTCAGATTTCGCAAATGGGGAGGAATTAAATTTCGGATGTACAATTCTAACAAATTGAAATCAACCCCGTCATTATTCAAAGCCTTAAAAGTGAACATTGTAATAATTGATAAAGTAAAAAGATAAGCCCATCATGCAAGAAAATAATTTATCTGAAATATGAAATAAATGGCCAAACAGATACCAGTTCTAGTATTACCCAGCTAGGGAAATCTCTAGACAGTTGTAGCATGACTACTGCTCGGAGAGAGACCATTTCACAAATGAAGTTACATTACATTGAGTAAATTCGTTGTCATTTTCTATCTTCATTTGCCGTAAAAGAAAGGCCAGCATGAGATAGGCCTTTAAGTATCCTCTTGTGTAATTAGTGCGACCAAAACATCGAGTAGCCTCTTGGTCGGTCTAATAACTCGAACAATGGGATTGATGAGAAAATTGACCTGAAATAAAATCTTTCTTCTCAAAGAAACTTATTATAGCTAAAGCAAAAGGGAGCAGATTCTAGGGAGGGGATTTGACCCTCTATACACGTTTGTGGAATCCCGTGGGAGAGGGATAGATAGCGTTAGACATAAACAGTATGGTTTATGGTGTTTTCGCTAATTATCGTGTCAGATCGGCTAATTGAATATCTGTGGCCACAGTATGCTTGTTGATTTCACACCTAACAGGTAACAATGTTGTCACTGGACAGGTTTTGCCAACCATGAACAAAGATGGACAGATATGCTTGTTAAAAGCAATTGCCGTCATTAGTCACTAAACATTCGGGTCTTTGTGGATTATCATTCACTGTATGCTTTCGGAATTCTGTCGACAATTTTGCTTTATGTGCATTCAGTCAGGAAAAATTTCAATGCAAAGATCTTTCAGACTTATTGTATGTACAGGTAACCCTTGATGGCTCGAACTTCGATCTCTCGAAGTTCTTGATCGCTCGAAGTGAGTCTCCGGTCCCGAATTTTTCCACTATATAACTAAGCAAATTTACTCTGGGTACTACTAAACAGAGTACGATAGAGTACTTTAGAGTACGCTAGAAAAAATGTGTAGTCTAATGCAATTAAATTGTTTATTTATGTAAATATAACTCGATTAAACATTATTATAAACTAATATTGCAATATTTATTTCAAAATATTTGTTTTTAGCGCTATTTTGACAAGAAAATAACATTCATGATTCAATGCATTAAACTGTTAAAGATAATTAACACTGATCTCGATTAATATTTTGTTTCAGACTTACTAACTTCAACTAAATTTTATCAAAAATTAAATTTATTGCCCTATATAAATAGTTTTTACATTAACAATGAAACATTTCAACATGTTCAAGTTAAATTAGATCGGGATCAAACGATAAACCGTCACCTGAAATCAGAATTTGAAACAACTCCTAAAATAAGGAAAACATACAGATCTAATTTAAAATATATATTCATTATGTTTAACTAAAGTAGAAAAACATAGAAAAAGTAGTTAAATTGCATTAAATTATTAAATTTTACTAGCGTACTCTAAAGTACTCTATCGTACTAGCGTACTCTGTTTAGTAGGACCGATTTACTCTTGATTTCTCGAACTCTTGATCTCTCGAAACCCTTGATCCCTCGAAGTCAAAATGCAGTCCCGTTATGCATATTCTATTAGAATTTACCCTCGATACCTCGAAGTAGCTTTATGTATACAAGATTATATAATTAGCACCTTTACCTGGACATTTAAATGGCCCCAGGTAGAAGACGCGGGTCTCGAGGAACGTTATGTTTATTCAGGTGACACTTATGCTTCAAGGTGATAATTAATTTATAAATAATCATATTTTGCCTATATGCTATTAAAATAATTATCATCGACTGTCTTGCGATAATTTAAAGACGCAGTGTCATTGAAAAGTAGTGATTGATTAAAAGACAAAACACTAATTTAATTTTTATTTCGAATCAGAGTCAAAGTTAAACGAAATATGAAAAAAGCAGAAAGAGCCTCAATGTCGATATGTCGACCATTATTGGACAAATACTTACAGAACTGCGTTCAATGATCATTTTTGGAATAGTCAAAGCTATGTACGACGCTGTAAAATGCCGTTTTCATGTAACGAATGCATGTATGATGTCCATATTACGAAGAATAAATAAATATACATGTAATGACGATATACATTTTTTGCTTTACTCAGTTTAATGAAATATTCATCTGAATTACGAAAAAATATGGTTGTTTTATAAAAACCACGTGCAAAAGGTTAGCGCTGCATGAAAATCATTACATCCGGTAAGACTAATTTTAAAACTTGTCAACAAACCCGGAAAATTCCGGACTCTTGAAAACTCGAACTCTTGATCTCTCGAAGTTTTCCCTCGGTCCCGCGGACTTCGAGGTATCGAGAGTTACCTGTATTGCTCAATCACGATAAGATTCTATGTCCTAAAGTTTCTTCTTTTTTTAACGAAACTCTCTCGTGCTAAGTGACCATTCTGATCGGGTGCACGCACAAAAAATCAATTTCCGACTTCCAGAACAATGCTTTAATCGACCTGAAACCACCAAGATTAACCTTTAATCGCACTAGATTTTGTTCTTTACTTGTTTTTCAATTACAATGTCCGTGATTATCATCTAGTTACTTGGATTTCTTGCCTTTTCCAGCCTCATGTCAAAAAGCACTCTTTTCACTTCTCTCATGCATAGTTTCTATCGCTGCCAAGATACACTAACCTCGAAGAAATCCTGTTTGTTTTGTTCATTAAAAACGAAATATGTGAAGGTAAAAGGGAATTTTTTTGCCATACTAATTTGTACAGTTCTTTTTTATTTAGTTATCTGGATCTCTCACCAAAGTTAAGGCATTAGTAATAAGTTTGCAAAAGGGAAAACATGTCATCGGCCATGATGTTGCCTCTGTTGAAACAACAATCTTTTATTTACCATGTATATTTCTGGGCAAACATAAATGGCTTTTCTTATTACCACAGCTGGAATTTATTAGGGACGCTGAAAATTTCTCCCAGTTTCCCAAAGTTTATTTTACATCTCCTGTTTCTTGTACGAAAACATGGATCAGGATTTCTCTAAGTTTCGTACACAGTAGCACTATGCGCGTGATGTAAGGCACACATTATTATTGTACCCTCCAAATTTACTGCACACGATGGTCGTATTTATGTTAGCTTAAAGAATCATTCTCCTTATTTCTGATAAGACAAGTTTAATATGTCAAAACAAACAAAGAGATGTAGTAACATTTAGCTCTTAATATTTGGCTAAACGATTAAGAGGTGATTGAAGGAGAAATGTAAACACACACGTTTCAAAACTCGTGGAATTCTTGATCGGGATGAGTCTCTCATTAGAAGTCAATAATCGGCTTAGAATTTCGACACATACCCCGCTGTTCAATGTTACGTGAAACTTAATACGTGGAAAACAAAAAAAAAATTCTTTCAATCTGGGCCCAAGAAGTTGTGTAACAAAGAGAGAGCTTTTCTCAGTGGTGTGTGAATCTAACGCATGTAACACAAGACAGCTTGAAAAGCATTTGAAATATTTCTTCTAAAATTGAAAGAGAAAAAAAGACGTGGGAAGAATAAAAAATAAATCAGAAAAAATAAATGTTGAAGTTCTAACTATGTTAGACAGTAATGCTACTGGAAAGACAGAAAAGAACATACCAGCATAGTATTACAAAATAAATATTACATTAAGAGAAAAAAATAACTCATAATTTTTTTAACTATTTTTGTTTTAAATTTATTTTTCTTGTAAGTATCAATTGTTTAAAAATAGCCACAGACCACGAAAATCCTTTAATAGGAAGGGGTCAGTTACAGAATAAATTACGCGAAGCCATCAAACTGATCAATACACATCAATGTGCGCTATCTGATTTTTGTAGGGCTTCTTGTCAACAAGACGTTCATAAAACCGACTGGTTTTCTCTAATGGATGTTGTTTAATCAGTTTTTTTATGAGTCTTCCCCGAGATTTACCTACTAGATTTATTGATTCTCCTCGATACTCATCTAATTCTTTTGTGCAGTTTGTTTGAAAGTATACATTGTCTTAACCAGTGATGTATCAATTCTCCATTTTTTTTTTTATTTTTTTTTTATTTTTGGAGGGAAGCTCCTTACATTTAATCAATAAATTTAATACAACATTGCTTTGTGTGGGATTCTTGCACGGACTTCTCTTGTCAACCAAAGAAGCAGACGTTAAGGACCGCCATTATGAAGACACGTCTTCCTATACCTGATCAAATCCCCTCTAATGCGAATTTGATTAAGATTTTTCCCTCGCTGCACAAAATCCCAGGATAGTTCAATCCGATATCAGTACCTATTGTACTCCTGCAAAGAAAGCAATTGACAGCTCGTGGTATAGTTTCGGGGATAAAAAGTCCTCCCATATAAGGGGAATTATTGCAGGCTAAAAGCTTCAACCCTTACTTTCCTAAAGCCGTAGATGTCGATTGTCAAATGGATGATGTCGTTCGGTTATTGTGACAATAGAAAGGAAGATTAAGCCACGTAGTTTCAGCAGATATTACTGTCAGGATTTTGTGACAGGGAATTAAGCGAAGATTTATTGGGTATAAGAGTCACTTTATGCTAGCTTAGGTTTCATGATTCACTCCTACATCCTGTAGGTAATGCAACAGATTTCTTGCTGGACATAGTCCTTGAAGGATCAATCACTGCAGCATTATCGAATCTTTGATATGTCTCCAGTTGATCTGTACTTGTAATTTTGATAATATAAATGGTGTTATTATAACCCCTGTGAGACCTCGGTCATACAGAAATGTTTTACCTACCTCCAACGAAAACATTCTGTTCATTTCAATTCTTGGCCAACAACATCAGCAAAAAAAAACCCCACTTACATAGATGTTCATCTTATTTTTGTTCACCATTTTGAAGCTTCAGTCGTGTTTTACAACATTTAAATCTATTTTCTTTACGATAATATTCAACGCTACATTCAAATTCAGATAAACCTTTTAATTTTCTTCAATTCTGATTTTTATCATTGCTTTAAAATTGAAAATATAGCTGCCATGCACTGATGATTGAGATAACGATGCGCTTATGTTGATAAAAACGCTTAGTGGCCCCAGACAATGTTAACGCAGATGTGATGTGGAGAGTGGTAATACATAGACCGAGCAGTGAAAAGATTCAAAATCTGTTATCATAAGTCATTAGTTTCATTCAATCAAAGCTTTTATCTACTATTATGCTACCACATAGAAAAAAGCGTAATCAATATTTACTTGAAAGGAAAACTGTGAAATGTACATCATTTCGAATAAATCCCTTGTTGTGTTGACAGATTTCCAAATAGGATTTTTGGTATTAGAGAGAAAGAAAATAATAAAAAGGCATTTTTTTTCTCTATTTAGTCGGAGAAAGTCGAAGATGTGAGAAAAACTAACAACGACAAATCTGTATTCTAAGCTTTGAGCGTTCAGAAGTCGTTTGATAAACCTCTGTGCAGCTAAAAACATTTTAAACAAAAAATAATAAGACTAGCAAATGGTAGGGTGCTAATATTCATTTCTAGACTAAACAACAATTTGTTACGCAGACTTGGTGATGAAAGATGGACACACGGGGTCATCTCCACCATCTGTCTACTGTCACCGAAGTAAAATTGGGACTAATTAGATTGTACCTGTGGTTTACTATTAGTCTCAGCTAATTAGGTTTACCATCAATCGATATGGAGTTGTATAATATCCTTTAATAAGCCCAATGGCACCATCTGTCTTGAACTTCCCTTGCGTTTCCTCGGAGGCCCCTAGCCCCTAGCCAATCAATGCTGCATCCACAACGTACAGCATCTTTAATTGGTTTAAATGGTCCATAAACAAAACGTATTCAGAAGAAATTCGGGATAAATGCGGGTATATAAGTATGATTACTTGTGGCTTTTTTGTCAATTTTTATTACTATGCCGGTCTTAATATGGGAGAGAAGTACAAAGTTATGGCTTCATTGAAGAATTTCCACGGGAACTTTATAAAATTAAGAGATCGTAGAAACTTTATTGAAAATGGTAGATTCATCATGTGAGAATGTTAGATACAAAACGGCAATTGCCATCAGTGGGATATATGTTTTTTTTTTGTTTTTTTTTACGATGGCATCCATAAATACTACAGTGTGGGGGTTTATGCCATATGTTTGAAGGACATATATTCATAAATTTCATCCAGATACTCGAAATTATGATAATCTTCGTTGTCGACATTTGTGCTCATAATTAAGAACAACAGTTTTGGCAATAAATGTTATAAGTTAGTGCATTTTACGACAAATGTACCGTAATCTAGTCTGAGTAATAAAATGGAACAAGATGATACATTCTACGATATCCATACACAAAGCCAGACTGCCAAATGCGTCATTCTTTCAATGCATAATTTTAATTATTATTTATTCTTTCTTTGGATGAGAGAAATTTCTGATAAAGTAGTTTATACAATAAATATACATTTGTCACCCATGTATTTTTTTGTTGTTGTCAAAATAATATGTTGGCGCTCTGACACCTCTAGCCCCTATTTAACCTCCATAAATAAGCAAAATTAAGGACAGACCACGGGTAATTGGAAACCATCTAAACACTTATTATCTTTTTCATGTATTTTCTCTATTTTGTTGCGCATTGTGAATCATTCATATTTTTTCAGAATTAGAAAAAATATTAGACACATGTACGAAGTGTATTTTAAATTTTAGTAATACTGCACTTGGCAATTTTCTTTTAAACTGTATTTATTTGGTATTATGTGTAAGAAGGGTTATTAAATTTGCTGTAAGAAAGCAAAAATACCCCGGAGGACCGACGATGTTGTTTTGTTTTTTCTACCTAAAATAGATTGTTTTCTCTTTAAATACATATAATCACTGAAGGAAAATGTACAGTTCTATTTAAATAAATCAATCTCGGGGGGATTTTCTCCTGAGAGGCAATAAGTTTGCTGTCGTTTTTAACAGTACACTTGGTCTACAATTCAGATTTCCTTTCGTCATGACGTCACTGCATTTCATTAACTCCCTGATTAAGGTTTTTCCTAATTATGGCTTCTGCGAGAGAGACATCATTGCTGTTGAAACCTAAGTAAGAACTGATGAAAGACACACAAAGGAAAATCTCCAATAGTCAACCAGGATAATTTTAGACTTCTTATTTTCTGATTCCAGCACGGACATCTTTGTGGCGAAGCACATAAAACATTCATTATATTCTGTGTATTATATCCGCATGTTATTTGATATTGAAATAAGACGAGACTCTGCATTAGCAACACAAGAAAGTCCTGAACAAAGTAGATTTACAAATGCAAATTAATCGGATTTTGTTAGTTTTTCAGCTATGTATATTCTATCCAACATTACCGGTGGCTTTTTAATGCAGATTTTTTTTTTTTTTTTTTTTTGCCATTCAATCTGGCCTTTCATAATTCAGGAGAAAAAAAACTAACAAGCATTGTTATTTCCAAAGGCGTTGACGTCATATATTTGAACTTTATTGAAATTTTTCCTAATGAAAGGAAGATTAACAGACGCTGCCTTCTTTATTAATTTTTCAAGAACGGAATCTTTGAATTTGGAAGCTTTTATGTTTTTTAATGAAACATCGGAAGCGACTTTTTAAGGCGTAGTGTTTTTGACAAGCAAGTTAGCAAGCCCGCATGGTTCATGTCAGTCCCCGTGCTTCATAACTATAGCTTACCATTGGCATCCTGAAAAACAGCATGACGTAATTTTTGAAACTGACAAAGAAGTTGTAACATTTTTAAACAGATGTAAGCGGATTTAGCAAACTAATTGAGTTTAGGAGAACTAAACGTGTACCACCTACCAGTTATGAAATTATTAACCTAAATTCCCTGAAATTATTTTTGTGAATTGAAGAAGAAGGGCACAGTGTACCTTTATAGCTAAATTTCTTGAAATGAGACAATGAGCGAAGCGGTTGTTGCCATACATCTCAATATAGCAATGGATATTGACTGGTATTTTTTAAGACATAAAATAAAACAGATGATGGGACTTTCTCAGTTATTTTATGGTGGTGACTATTTTCTTTATATTTATCCTGGGCCTACAGTAATCTTGCGGATAACAATCTTTTCTCCCATTTTGTTTTTACGACTATCGTAGGATTCAGACGTTCATTTGAACGCTCTCTGAATCCCCGTGATTCGCTGATTGATGGCTACCGTTAGATCCCCATTTGCAGAGTTTTCAACGTTATTAGTTTATTATAACTTGCTGAATTTTAAATCGGCATTAGATCGAACAATGAGCATTCATTACAAAAGCACGACCGAATGTCTTAACGTTTAATAAAATCTTTTTGTTAGCGAGGCCCAAATTCCCCAGATTTAAGCTTCGACGATACATCTCCAATGAAATCCAGGGATTCATTTGTGTAGATCAATCAACGTTAGTCCGGGTTTGTCACGCTCGTGATAACCTGGCTACCACAAAGATACAATATCTGACAGAAGCAGTGTTCTCAGCACCAAAAATGCTCATTCGCTTGTCTTTATCTTATTTATCACAAAAGACGTACATTGCGACCGCGCATTGATTGGCTCTTGGGATAAGTATTGATCAGAAGTCCATTGCATTCGCGTATTTGCCAAAAACTTTTTCAATTTATCTTATCTTGCCCTTTTAAGAATTGTTTCAGCGTAGATAGAGTTGTGTTGGAATCAAAAAGAGGAATGGATAAGTGATTTTTAAGCGGATGTGTTTACGCATCGGGAAGTATTCCCATTGGAGCAAGTGCTATGTTCTATTAATTTTTTTGCTTATTACCGTCAAATAGGATTCTGATAAGACAGGGCGTCTGAGTCGAGTCTTTTTCCTTGATCTCCTCTCTATAGAGTAGTTGTGAAATGTTTTCTGGTATGTTTTTCTCCGCATCAAAGCCACGATTTCCTCGTCAAGAAGGTTCCAGCTATCAATTAAAATGTACATTTGTCCTAACCAAAGCAACCCATTATTTCAACAAGCTTTGATTTTATGCTCTTTGGAAACAAATGCATCATTAAAAGATACAATGCCCAACATTTTGGAACAATGTATACTGTTAATTACATGCCGACAATTTTGTTCATGTTATGAACCACCCGTTCGAGGTTAACATGTGTTATCCGTCTCAGAACTGGTTTGAGTCTTATTTTAGACACTTTGTCATGAATTCCAGTATACGTGCAATGCGAGGCGCGTCATTAATTCTTATGATGAAAATCTTGTCAAAAGTATTATGTCTTGCTTTATGATTTATTAATATAATAAAGTTTACATGGTATGTCTTGACAAATGAAGAATCATATTCATAGCTCAGGAGATAAACATCTAAACAAATCCTTGCTTAATGCAAATATTTCTTTGATATTCTAGGGGTTATTTTTTTCTTATGATTTAAATACCAGTTATTGAAATATACATGATGTATGAGGGGGGAAAATGTCTCTTCTCCTGCAAGCAATCGTCAAAGTGAAATGGAATGTTACTCACGCGCTCACCGGTAGACTCAACTTTCCAACCGGTGAAGCAAATAAGAGTTTCTAATTATTATAATGACCTCTCCAAACCCTTGTTTCATCGGAAATAGATAGAAAGCAGGATTGTGATTACTATGGCGTGTCTCAGAGTTTTCAGCATGATTCACGCGCATTTTCCTAATCAATAAAGCATGCATCAGGTAGCGCTGCTATCATCGAAAGCAGACGACAAGTAATGGACCCAAATCTGATATTATTCGTGACATAATTGTTCTAAAGCAGAAAAGATATTTTTGATGATACTTTGACGAGGCTTGCCGATGATGGATGCGAATTAAACATTAGGGCAGCGATCGTCATTTGCAGGAGTAATTTATCAGCGGCGAATCCCTCTCAGAACCGAGTTTTTTTGCTTCGATACATAGAATTGATTGGCACAAAATGACAAATTGGAAAACGGCCTTCAGCAAAATTACAACATTTTTCATGCACAGCCTCTGAACATATATTTCATGTCTGGTAAAATAATCAAATGAAGGATTGAATATTGAAAAAGAGATTTTCTTCACAAAAAAGTCCTTTACAATCTACTTAATTATCCAGCCGTGCTAATTGCCTGCAAGTTAATCTAGATTTCTTTTCACCTATACAGTTTGGGCTCTATCAGTATAGGAACCGGCGTCAATATAGTGAAAACAGATACTCGTTTCAATGTAAGCATTTCAATGGTATCTGCATAGTTTTATTGAACAGAAATAAAATGTCGGTGCCTGTTATTTCTTGTGAAGAAGAAAAATATTACCATAATTACATCGTAATGTCTATAGCTGTACTGTTCTTGAACTTCCTATCTTTATTTGACTTTTTAATAGTTATCGTTGCAGACTTAAGATGGTTATGCAATATTTGTCATATAATGTTTATTTCCTAGATAGCATAGAGCCGTTTAATGGACACGTATTCTATGATAATTCAACGGGAAACATAATAATTCATTTTAGGCCTCTCTTGAGATTCTAGTTGGTAAAGTGTTTCCATCCCCGTTTATCCGATTTTTGCGGTGAACAACAATATGCATGTTCCGTGTATCTTTTTAATGATATTGCAATATAACAATTTTTAGCCATTTGCAAACAATTTTTTTTTTCGTTTTCTAATGTATGGTCGAAAAGAATTATATTAAACGTTTAGTTTCGACAGCTGGTGCCGTTTTCTCGAGTAGACTTAAAAAGAAACATGCATAAACAGCTGAGTTTCGTGTCACAGACTGCATAGGTCCAAATTTAATGCATGATTTGAGAGCTTTGCTCTTTTTCAACTCATACTTGGGTGTGACAGTATTGTAGTTAATTTATAAAGATTGTTAACAATCAGTACTCTGCTAAAAAGAAGATCGTTTTCGTGACAATGTGCAATATTCAATTATGGGTTTTGAAAAACAGACGGACATGGAGAAAACTTGAAAAACCACAATCCCATGTGCAGAGTGCAATTAGCTTTGCGAACATTTGTTAACATGTGAGCACGTGCTTTGTTTTAATTGTAAATGGCAATAACATGAATATCTCCAAGCTTTCCTCATAAGAGTGCATGTACAAAGATTTTTTTTTCCGCCAACACGCTCGCTTTATATGGCATTGATACAACAAGGCCTCAATCCACCATGCAAAAGTATTTGCGATTCGCGTTAAAACACGTGTATCCGTCTAAAAAATGTTACAGCAGCAGTTTTTGTCTGCATGTGAAAGTAAGGATGTGAGTTTGCTCCCAATCAATGACAAAGTTTGCCTTGGGGAAGCCACTACTGTGTCATCATGGGGCGCAGACCCTCTCTTAATCACGGCGAAACGTAGCTCGAATTTTCCGCTTCCTTGAAACTTTTAATCATTTTATTGATTATGTCACACACTGTGCCGTTATAAATGATTTTTAATTGACTTTTTCGCTTGAAAATTAGAAACTTAATGAAACTTTGAACGCCTGCTACGGCTTTCTCTGGGTTGCATGTGCCAAATCACTGAATGAAAGTACATACTACTATTCTATTAATGGTTAGATATATTCAAATATATGGTAGGGATGAAAGGAAGGGAAAGTGTATTTCGTCAATGAGTATCTAGAGTGTCGTTTTTGTCCTTGAGTAAATATATTTATTGAAATTCGATGAATGATTTAATAGTATTGCATAAAACGTGAATCAATTTTGTAACGAACATTGGTATAATTGGAATGGAGGGGGGAGAGAGAAAAAGGTGGTTATTAACTAAAATTGTGAATGCAAGCTATTCCTCTAACCTCTTTTCTTCTAAAATTTTATTTAGGAATACTTGACCCCCATATGAAATTATTTAAGGATCCTGATGTGTTTCGACTCTCTTGTGTTCATAGTATTCATACCTGATGTCAGAAGTAGTACTAGTATTCATCAACTTTTCATCGCTTTCTTGCATGTGGAATATATAATTCAAAAAAATATCACTTCATTAAGAACATCTACATGCTCTTGTGTTGGAAGAATAAGCATTTTTTCATCTCTTGGTAGACTCTGATTTTCTTTAATATGATTTATTTATTGGATTTGCCGATCGGGACCCAGGTAGCTTTCGTGATTTCCCCCCAATCAATCCGCATCGCCACTACGACAGGAAGGGTTCACAATCAAGTAGAAGTCAAATTGACACGGACACTAAATATTTCATTATTTCGTCTCTACTGGACGCTATTCTCACGTGCACGGGCGGAAGTTCTCTTACCGAGAGTAATATCTAAAACAAACCGAGTAATTCTCCCAAGATGTCGACCTGTCGTCACATTGTCATTACCGCTCGCCAGAATCGCGCAAAAAATGCGAATTATGAGAATGCGACCACTGCAATATTAATCGATTTCATTTGCTGCGGAATTGCAAATACACATTTCTGGTATGATCCAATTATTGCTCAATCAACACCCGATTGGTCAATATCAAATCACATAATTACTTTGATTACTATAGGAATCGATCCCCGTTCCTCTAAGTAAACATAATTTCAATCAAAACGCCTTATCAAAACCCTTTGTATCGTCGATGGCAAAAAGGTTTATCACACTGGTATTTATAATGCTTGAGTAATGTATCCTTTTTTCTATAAACTGAGAAGAAAAGAACGAACACACGTGTCCATAATGAAATATAATAGATGCACGGTGTAACTTCATACAGTTTTTATAACATTCATATAAAGTATTGTAATTATTATGTTTGTCGTCTGTAATTCTGCATATTGTTAAGATTTTCTGAGATGACAATAATATTTCTTTTTAAAGAAGGTTAATAATTAAGTTTAATAATTACAAAAGTATTTTATTCACTTAAGAGGTTTACTGTAGAGCCAATCATAATTTTAAAACACCCCTTTCTTCAGAAGGTGGCAAAGTTTGAAAATAAAATTCGTTAAATTGACTTCTATGTAAATCGAGTTATCGGATAAAGAGAATTACTTCAGAGTATATTATTAAGCATCTGCTACATCCAGTCAAAGGTGCCAGTGTTTGTGAATCCATTACCCCTCGTTGCATGTGTGTGCACGAATATACAGGAATACATTTCAAATCATATGCATTTTTTGTGCAGTAAGCCGATTTTGTTTCAAATCTTGCATAATTTATGCATTAATAAGTAAATAAATAACCCTTCTCCATGGTTTCTTCTTCGTTTTAAATGACCAAATTGTTGCACTCATTCAGTAAAAAACATTAGCTGTCATTCTGTGATTTATTTCTCTTCCACCATGATGTTAAGACCGCATAAAAACCAAAAATAAAAAATACTGGATTTCAAACTTTTCTATCAGTCTGTATTCAGGTCGAAATCCTACACGTCTCTGAACAATTATAGGGAAAAAACTTTTTAAAAAATTCGGAAACCAGCCCAGTTGTTTGCAGAAGATCGGATGTCTATGGCGGGAAAACGAAGCACCTGCTTCCGTCAGTTTTTATTCAAGTCACTCATCCTTAGAATACGAAGATGTGACTTTTAGTGGCGAAGTCATAAAATGATTTTCTGTGCCACGTCTAATAAACGTCTGTCAAATGCTTCTCGAATATTTGTATTACGTAAACCATAATGAATACTTCAAGAGAATAGAATTTTTTTATTTTAAACATTTCTGTCAGGGGAAAGAGAGACCTTAATGGTTTATATCGTTCGTTAGATGAATGAAATGTGAAGATAGCGAATAGTGATCATGTTCAAGAATCCATTGAAACAATGCAGATTGTGAGCAGAGCCAACACGGATGCCCCGTCCTCTGAAAACAGAGATGGGATAGGTGCCCTGGAGGAGTAAACAGCCCCTCTCGACTGGTCACACCTGCTGTGTGCTCCTAGTCATAATTGGGTAAACAGAAAAATCTGCAGACAATACAATGTAAAAATAATGACCTAACAATTCGTATGAAAGACATATATATTATTTGCTAACAAGGTCATTGAATTGACCATAGAATTTGCGAAATGCTGACTTTAATCGATGTTGATATCCTTATATCATCAACTTATTCCTCAATAGCCTGTCTCGCGTCAGATATTGTTCGGACATAGAACATGCTCTGCGTATCGAATCAACTGGGAGACATAAACTCCATATTCAGGTGATAGTGGTATATTGCTACATAAATAAGGGAAGTAGACGGTAGAAAAGTTGAAGTCGTCACGTATATCATAAAGTTTAGTTGTTAGTTTGCCATCAATGTTGTTCTCTAAATAAATAATTGAAACAGATGTGTCAGACTCTGTGGTGTCTTTTATTTCGAGTTCAATGGGACATATCGAATCAAAGTAGGAATGAAAATGCTATATATAACGTCATCGATATATCTAAATGCAGAATTGAAGGCCACAGCAAGAAACTTCTTTTCACGTTTTTGAATAAATTCTGCTTCATATTAATAAAAAAAAAACATGTTTGTTAATGATGGGATAGTACCCTTGGGAATTCCAACAGATTGTTGGAAGACCTGGTCTCCAAAAACTACATAGATATTGTCAATGAGAAACTCGAGCATCTTTTGAAGTGATGTGGTAGAGATTCTCGATTCATCAAAACCAAGATTTCTGACACCAGCATCAGTTATACTGCAGCAAACCGCCTCAAAAATATATTATTTCTCATAAGACTCTATTGTAGAAATGTGGTTTCCTATATTATCTTACAAGGTAACATTAGAGTAACGAGTTCGTAATTTCAGAAAAATAGCTTTAGAAAATTTAAAGAATATGTATAAAAGTCTATTCTATTTAAAGGCCCATTCGAGTCGAGGTACACACTTTGCATATCTGAATACCACAAATATAATGAATTTTAGAATTCAATAAATAGATCAAATATCAAAGACGAAGGCCGGGTTGTTTCAAAAATCAGATCACGTCTGCTGTCATCCGGTGACATGTTCTTAATGAATTTGCAGAACGTCATGCACTTCATGACATTTTTAAAGAATTTTTTGTTGTTCATATCGCTGAACTCAGAATGGTCCACATAGTTTTGAATGAGACACCTACACTAAAAACGTTGAAGCAATATAACCATGCGTTTAATGTTTTCTTTAAAAAGAAAAACTCCTTGAAAATGATCAAACTCGCCCAATTTTACGGTGACTGGTAAAGAACATGGCACGATTTTTTTTTTTTTATAAAAATTAATTTGTGGCCACGAAATACAATTCTCATACCATGTCCTATCCCAGCCAATGTACAAATTTTGAGTTTTCGTTGGTGTTAAGAACATCTGTAATTGTGACACAAGGGGAAAACAAACTGTTCCTGGACTTGATTTTCATTAACATCCGCTCATATAAACGTAACAATATAACAACTTTGATATAAAAGTCATTTCAACATCTGTTACTGAGAAAAAAACGGAAGCCGTCTGACTTCCAATTACGAGCAAGATGGTGGCCGTTTTATCACTCGTCGCCTTACTTAATCTTTCGTCAAGTTTAGATGTCCTTGTGTATTACATTTTAATTGTTATGAATGCATTTTCTTTGTCTCCTTCACAGATATTATTCTTGTAATTCCTTGGTCTGGGAGCAAATTGAATTCTCCATGTCTTTTAGTATTAATGACTTATTTCTTGTGTTTTGTAGTGTTTGCTTGCACATTTCCAAGGGAGTGGCATGGTTCCTGGTACCAGAACGTTTTTGGAGAGCTGTCCATATCGGAAAGAGAAATCTCCAGAAAGGGTGTTTGCATTGAGAACGTGGGAAATAAATTCGTGGTTTCAAACAGGTATTAATCAACGTCTGCTTCGTCCAAATCATGTCGTCTGCGTCTATTAAGTTAGTTAGCTGGTCCCCAAAGGTCGGAAATTGAATAAGAACCAGTAATTGAATTTTCGAAAAGGAATATACATAGCTTTCATTTATTGTTTTTTGGGATCAATCTGTTTTTTCTAGACATAATAAAGAAGTCAACTGAGTAGACAATTGGTCACTTTGAAAGAATACGTTAAGATAAAATTTCAAGAACGTTAGCGTATTGAAATTGTTACTGGTGTTGCACTTCAGATGAATTGTCTGAACTCAAGACTTGTAAATAATTTTTTTCCCAACTGAAGTATGAAATTTGATGTTATTTGATAAACAAATATTTCTCGTTGGCATTTTTCATTCTTGCACGTGCAAAGTAATATTCCTTGAGAAAGTTCGCGCCAGAGAACCATTTGTTATCATAGCTTTTGTTATATTGAATTTTGAGTATGTGGCTTAGAGTTATAATGGTACGACGCTATGTAGTTTTATTACCACACCATTTAGATAATATTTTTTTTACGAGAAGCACTTTAGATATCCAATCAACAATTGTATAGTTATTTCTGTATCTAAAAATAAAGAGAGATGTAGATTTGAGAGACAAACTAAGATGATCTGTTGTATTTTCGATGGATTTATTCTAAATTTTTGACATTTATGTCAATACAATTGAAACTGACCAGAAAACACACTCACTTATTAGTTTCCCCCAAAAAATGCTATCGCTTACTACCAAGTGTAAAATAAATGTTAAGCGGTTTGCAGTTTTTTTTTAACGGCATCTCGCTTTCGATAACTGTTTTATGATCAACAAAATCTCGTAAATGCCAAAATAGTTTTTTTCCCTCTTTTTCTTATCTTATTGCTTTGTAGCTTTATCTTATTGGTCAATCTAAAAATCTTGGCAGGTTTTTATTTTTTGTATTATTAATTATTTTCAGGGACCAGGAATGTTATAGGTGTCTTGTTATCAACGCTTGGCACCAGAATGTAATTCAATATAAAGAAAGTGAGTAGATTTTCTGTTTTTCTTTTGGTTTCATTTTATGAAGGGTTTTGGGTTCCAACTTTAAATGCAATAACAATAGTTATATGCATGTATATGGCTACCGTGCGCTGAATGACGAATCACAAAGTTTTCAAATAACCCATTACTTAGTTAGAAAACAGTTGCATAATTTCTTGGAGAAAGACGGTTGTACATTACTGAAAGACTGAGACTTACAATATAAATTATGATATTCATAGTTAATTCCATCTAAAAATATTTTTAAAAATCTCTTTGTTCGTCGGGCTTGCCATCACTTTAATTAATTTACAGATATCCTTCCATGCCAGCTGTATTTAAGTAAAGTTTGCAAAATGTCTGACTTCTTTCCACGTGATATGAAAATAAAAATTTACCTGATATATAAAAAAATAAGAAAAATATTGGTTAATTGTCACTTAATGTTAAGCAATTTATTTCACGAACAATAATAAGTGTCGAAATTAAAAGAATTTTAAGAAGTTTAAAACCCCTGCCAATAATTAGCAGCCCATACCACCCAGAGGGATAGACAGTCTTTAAACAAAAAATGTTTTTTCCAGGATCGTATAGCGCACTTCCACTCGGCATTTGTGCAGCATGTTTCCAATAAATCGTTAGGCGTTTTTAAAAGGTTCTAATTGAGTTACCCATTTCTCTGTCTAAGGACATTTATAATACTCGGAAAGTCTCTGGGGTGTAGCGAGCTAACAAAAAAAGATTTCGCATACATATACAGAAACAAAGACGGGATTAACACTTGGTTCTCGATAATTGAGTAATATCCCGAATGGCAGTCAAAGTTTTTTTGTCTTCAAAATGTAAGCTGCGACAGAGAAAACTCGGGGGAATACTATGCTTTTTACATGGCGATGCCATAAATAATTAAAAATGAACAAAGGCCTGAGGGGGAAATGGCGTACATTTGAAAGTTTGTATTAAACTCAGGTTAGATTTTGAACATCAAATTAAGAAATGGAGTGATACATTTCGAAGGCAATATGTTTTCGATTCACTGGAATAATTGAAATCGTCTACTTATCCTCCTTTTGCTGATAGAAACCCTATTATATGCAATTCCATAAATATACTGTAGACAATAAATGGAACTATTATGCTTGATACAGAGAGACATTTTCTGTCTTTTAAGGGCAGATTGTGTTTGTGCAGCAGACATTCTAATAATATAAGTAGATCTTCATACTCTTACATGTGTTGCTTGAGATACTGTAATGAGACTGTGCGTGGTTCTTCCCTATTTTTGTCATCAGTCCGTAGTTCGACCGATTTCTAAGTACCATATGTTATCTATCGCTTTCTAACCGGATGAATGGGTCATAATTTGCATTCGCCATCAATGTAGAAATTATTTCAAGTTATTTTTATGATTTTTTTTCAATGAGATCGTAATTGCCCTTTCAACAGACATTCTCAAAACAAATTATAGGCTATGTGAGATACGTCTCTTCAACTTCGATTTTTGCAACTAAAAGAAATCAAGTTTGAAAAATGTGAATTTGGGTCACTGGGCCTTTGCACATTAGCTGCAAAAATTGTCAATTACTGCAAATGAAGCATAAATACGGGTCAAGTCATCATATACGTCTTGTACATCGGACCATGTCCAGTTAGACACTCTCGGCAAGTCTCGTGCACGCTCTCGAAGGGTCATTCGTGTCGTTTTACATGTGATGTTTGTTCTTTAATTCATTTACACGTTTCGTCAAGCGTTTGACCGACTTAGATTTCCAGTCCATCTTTTTGCCATCAGCACGTGACTAGATGTGAGAAAAAAAAAGGACAGAGCATAGTGCTTTCTATGCCCAGAGGACTAAAACTTAAAACCGTACGCTGCTCAGAAAAAGACAAAATAATTGTGCCCAATAAAGCGATGAAATTAAGCTTCCATGTTAGAGAGATCTTCTCTATTTTTGTTTTGTTCATAAAGCCTCTAGCGAGTTCTGAGGGTCTAATGATTTTGTGGGCTCGCTGGCAGCTGTCCGTCATCTGTCCGTACACTTTGCATATTACTGGTTTTTTGTATTTATTAAGTAGCATTGAGCATAAATCTGGTGAAAGAAATGAGTGTTATACATCAAGATCGGGGACTGATTTCCTCAAAAATCAATAATGGTCCATAAAGTAGTAAGCGGAGATTCATGGCCATTGATTTGTATGTAAGATCAAATTATCGTCTACGATAAAACCTGCACAGCAGAAAACACTTTCGGATGGCAGTGTTTCCCCCTCGATCCAATGTTATACCATAATTACTTTTTTCCAGGCAGTGTATTTCACCAATACAAGATGATAAATTCGAAATAAACAAGGAAAATGAGAGAAATAATTACCCTTAAGATGTTTGATGTCGTAGACTAATGTACGTCACGAAGATATAAGAAATTATCTTTGTTATCCTCTAATATATGTCATCAATAATGAGGCAACAACGGATTGTTGAGACCTTTATTAAAGACGAGAAATTTATTTAATGATCCGAAAAAAGAAATCATACTTTTTAGAAGATTTTTTTTTTTTGGCAGCGGAAGGCGGATGAATTTTATTACCATGTTCCTGTGCGTTTTCAGGAATTTCAATGGAAACGGTTATTGCAAATGTAAAATGTCGAACGATTCTAAAAATCTCCCTTAATGAATACAGACTTATTATAGACCGTTCAATGAATGGTTTCTTTCATCTTTGAAGTACCACACCACTTCCCCTCCTTCATCAAAAATATTCTTCCGCCCACTGGAATTAGTTCGATGTAGATTTTTGCATACATCATATAACCTCAACATTGAATACTGTATCCTTAGATTCATATCACTATATTTTTTATAAAAGTTAAGTTTTTTTTCATTCAATTTATAATAATCGTGTCAGGAATATTTTTGTCAGAGACATAGTATACTTTTGGTCGTTAGCAGTGATACATTTGTTTCTTTCTTTACTCAATTTATACAACATACCAAAAATGATTATTCTGTACGACAAACATGTGTATGAAACGAACTACATTCATGAAAGTATTCAATCTTTGTATTTGTAGGCTACTGTCAAAGGGAGAAATCTTTAGAAGTAGCATGCCGTAGTATTAACGGAGACTATCCTCTCCATACCATAGTCAAAGGTAAAATGATAGTTCTGCATTTGCTCTTTACTGATCAGATATTTGATAAATAGAATTTGCTACACCCAGTAAACTTTGATGTAAACATTTTTTCTTTTACTTCTAGTGCCTGGAAGTCCCGTCAAATGTCCTTTTCAGGGAAGATACTCCTTTTCCTATACTAAAAACGGAAGGGGGCCATGCAGCAATCCTCAGTCTGAAATTCACGCATGCGCTGATGAGTCCAAATTTAAATTCGTTTACAAAGAATGTCAAGGCATTCCAGATACCGAAGAAAAAGGTGCATATTTCAAACATCATTCACAATGAATATTTTCACATTTTGGGGTGGAGGTATCAATTTTGTTGTTTTTTTTAATGAATATTTCAAAAAGACCATTTTCATGAAAGGATTCTTGTCTCGTGAGTTTTTAAGTATAAATGTATCTCAAATAGTGCTACCCATGGATGTCTGGAAAATCTTACCAAACACGAAGGAATTGTATCATTTCAGAGGTTTATTTCCAATGTTTAGCCACTTGGGAGAATGGGGAAAAGTATTTGTATGGAAGATTTAGTGGTTCTGAGGAGCTTTCAGACAGAGCCGATATGTACCGATGTTTTGTGAGTACATTTTCCAGAGCAGTGCATTAACAATACTTATGCTTCAAGGGTTTTCCGTGTCGATAATGCATTCTAAAGAGCACATCTTGAACTTATGTAATTAGTTAAAAGTGCACTATGCATTCTTTTCTCATTATATTGCAGAGCAATTTTCAGTTCTCATTAAGAATTAACGACATAGGTACGGCGTTTATGTTCTAATAAATATATGAATAATGTTATGTGTACATAAACATATTTTCAGATGCACAGCTTATTTGGGTACGGAGGGGATATGTCTATGTCAGCTGATGCTTCCTGCCAAGGGCTTCAAAGCCCCACCGTGGGGACATCTACAATGACTCTAGGTTAGTTCATTCGCATATACAGTCAAGCTTTGTTTTACTTTGCAAGGTAGCAGCCCATTGCTTATAAACGAAGCTCTTATGTTGAAAACGATTACAAATGTAATCAACAAATAATTCAAGTTTATTTATATTAAATGAAGAAATCTATGAACAAATAACACTGAAATCGTTGGGCAACAATCTGACACTGCACACGGTATTAAACCTACTGAGAGTCTCATAAAAAAGTATTACTTCAAGTGTGTGTTGAGAGAATATGTCTTTGTTTATATCGCCCCCTGATTGATACCTGCAGTGATATGTTTGATAGGCATTCTACAAACGTGTTGATTACATAACCCTCTCCAGCTGTGTATATTACCTAGTAAATATTCCCGTGATATATTACCACATCAATTTGGGAGGGACTCTTCTTTTTGCCTTAACCGTTTGATGCTTTCTGATGCTGCATCTGTTTTATGCTACGCATGCCACGCCATGCGGGACCTCTATCTCGTAGAGGAAAATAAATGTTTTTGTCTAGATTCCTCCGATGGCGATATTCAAATGGAAGCATCGCTAAACGTTTTCTTTATGGTTTTGTCGCATTGGAGCCAAGTTCATACATAACTGAGGGATTTTTTTGTAAAATATTGTAACGTTGCGTGCTAACTTTTTCTGAAACATTCATATCCATACATTTCAATATTTTTACCAACTTTTCATTTGCATTTCATCATTTCACTTTCATAAAGCTCGACATACTCTGATATCTGCTTTTTACAGAACGATTCCCAACTCCCCCCATGCAATGTCGATTTCCAGCCATATTTGAGTTTAGAAAAGTTTGGAGAGACCTATCAGGAAGGACACAGTTAGTTGTAGATGATCAGATGCAAGTGATCAGAATTAAGGACACATACCCAAGCTACTCGCTGAACGCAGACGAAAGCGGAAGTAACGAGGTCAAACTTGTCATGCGCTGTAGGACATCTCATAGTGGAATCGGAGATGTTCACAAATATGTTGTATACACAACGACTAGCGAATGGTACTTATCAAAAATGGACTATTTTTTCTTATAGAAATATTTCAATATGGTAAAACTTTTACAGAGTCGAACAATATGTAAATTAGCCCAAAAGGTCAAAGTTGATTAAAAAATACTTAAGGTTCAGTGATACAAATCTAAACTTATGAAGTAATTTTTGAATTTGAATATCTTTATCCATACATTTTACAGAAGAATTAAATTGCACATAGAGGATAATGGAAACTTTTTTGCCGCTATCTCAATTTTATGTACGGAGCCCGAACTGCAATAAATCTATGATTTTGACGTGTTCATGATAAAATTAACAGTTTTCTGGCGTATATACTAATATTTTAGGACGTTCCAACTTTGCAAAAAATGGAATTGAAATGTCAGAAGAACCACATGCTCACATAAAATAACTCTTCTCGTAATATTACAGTGAATCAAAATACAGATGTTTACGAATAAAGCAGAGGGATTCCGATGGCAAAGTTTTGGAAATGGAGCTAGGTAGATACTTATACTGTAAAAAATAAAGTGAATATGTTCTGAAATGCGAAAGTAAAATTTTAAGCAATTAGAAAATGTTGACATCAGTTTTAGATGAAAACTGTCAAGAAAATTAATGTATTCCATGTTTTATTTATTTTTTTTCATTTGTTAAAGGACAACCATTTAATGACGAATTCAATGCCTGTGATGACAAAACTTTCACAACAGGAGAAAAACGAATATTGATTGGTGAGTGATATTTTGTCTTGCTATTGTGTTTTGCAAGGTAACAAACGCAACATATTTTATATATACCACACAGATGTGTTTATTACTTGTTGTCCATTGTTTACCTGAACTCGAATGTAAAGGAAACTTACTGGTTAAAAAATCTGATAAAACTAAATATTAAATAATATTGACGTTTCAGCCGATGACGTAAAACCAAGGAAATGCCCGGCGGATGCAGTTGGTAGCTTTAAGTTCACGGACAAGACTTCAGACTGTGGGGGTCAATTCATAATAGGGTGTAGCACGCCTCAAGAAATTGTTATCCAGAAAAAATGTCCTGTTAATCTTGAATCAGGTTTGTTCTCTTCGCATGATTCGTCTATATGAACTATAAACAAAGTTTAAGTATTTATGCATTTCATAACTTGAACTTATAAAAATTAAAAAGATTGAATTTTACTTTAGAATGTTGAATATTTATCTTTTCTATAAAATAAGTAAGTTGACCTGTTTTATTTCGTAGTGAACATATGGAGATGCTTGTCCGACTGGATAGATGGTCGAACTCACTACGTTATCGTTCAGTCTCCGAAACTACTGAAGCCAGCCATGTGTCTCGTAAGTTTGGATTTATTTAAAGCCATATCTCAAAGCCAATATATCAGGAAAACAAAACACAGAAATACCCCCAAGTCCTTGTTTTAGTTCGTTTTGGTAATCTTCTAATAAAGTAATCAAATATGGCCAGTACATCTTTTTTTAATGTATTTAGTCATGCTATATGCTATTGCTGCTGGTTTTTCAAACTGAAAAAAAAAGTGCTGTTCACTTAGACTGTGCTTTTCTTAGGGCTCTTTGTAAAGTTAATTAGTAAAGGGAATGCTTTATTTCGGATTTTCCAGTCTTTCACAGTCACAAGCGCTGGGATAGACGTACAGGAGGATGAATACTGCATGAGAAAAACAACAGTCAGTAGATCGTCCATCAATTACTTGTTGTTTACACCAAAAGGTTTGTTAACGATTCCTTTTCAAGTCCCCTTGTCCTACTCTCTCTAATTGAAGTTTACGTCCTCTATCCTACGCGTTTATTCCAAGATTTAATGAATACGTCAAAGCATTCTTAATAAGCATGCTTAGTGGGCGATATTAAATTTTAATTTTGTTAATGATCTTTTCAGATGTTATCGAGTTTCTTATTGGGTTTATTTAGAATTATAAACTAATGAGGATATATTATTGTAGGTGAGTGCAATCCAAACACACACCCGTCTATCACTGAAAGTCCAAGTGGAATAACTTCAGATCGAACGAAAATTTCTCCCGACAGAGGGGGGACCAATCGCATTCAGGGATCTGAAGGCATCATTAACGCCGATAACTCCAGTGTAAATCTTTCCTTATCGTTCGTCGTTTTATTTCTATCTTTTGTGACACTATATTTCATGGTCAGGTGATAGTTGAGAGAAAAAAAGTCTCTTTTTATTCTGTAAAATTGCCTCCTGCTCAAGTGCTAAACAAGATGTGACGTCATTCCATTGCAAATCACGTGATACAAAGTATCAGACCAATCAGCATCATCTACCTTCATGTCGGTTCCAAGCCGCAAACATTAGAAAGGAATACTCGTATAACAGCATAATCCTTGAGCTCTTGGCAGGACATAGAGCAAACTAAATGGCATAATCTTTACAAGAAACCTAATATATTTCAAAGGTTCGATTAAAAAAAGAGATCTAGTAATGGACAAACTTGCCGCATTAACTTGCCAATAGTGCTACCGGTTCAAGACCGGAAGTGGAATCCTTGGAACATTTCCGAGTGTCCAAAGGAAGAACATGATTGTGATATATTTATTTTTTTTTTCGTGCTTTTAGTCCCAGTCATGGCGGTACTAAGACGCGGTGCTAAAATTATTTTTGTTGGATCTCATTATTAATTATATGATACAGATCTGTAAATTTTAATTCATTGCAAGCGCTGCTTTTGTCATTCCCACCATATCAATCTAAATTGTTACATTTCAGTGTCATAATTATCAATGTAGTTTGCTGGAATATAACTATATATTTGCTTAAAGTATTAAATGAGATTATAAGTAAAAGTAAAATTCTCATCTGAAATAATACTCGGGAATAGATAACAAAAATAATAATTCTGGATATTTTGCCACACAACGATAAAAAAAAAAATTGCCTACATTCCCTGAAAGTATGAAAGGAATGCTAATTAACCTTGTGTTTTTGACACCTCAACATTCCTGTACGTATGTAACAATATACTGACATTGAAATGGTTTTTTTTGTGTGCAATAGAAAGCAGCAAAACATTGTGCATTATATTCATATACAAGAAAAAAAAATGTGTTATTCTACACCAAAAGCATAATACTTTAAATACTTCAGTAGATTATGTTCTGTAACTATTATTATATCACATGTATTTTTTGCAACGAAGAACCCTGAGTTAATTCTGTTTATCATGATTTGTTCATGACGGATGACAGGGATAGAGTACATGTATAGAGTGGATGTGTTAATCATATGAGATGATTGTTAATTAATATGTTATCTGTATGTGCATGTGAACATTTCATTCTTTTTAATTGTGTTCAATTGTATCCTTCTTAAAATTTCGATGAAAGTTCTACGTTCACTCTAGAAGATTCGGATATCTTGCTATTTTAACTCGAATTATTTGAAAATAAGAAAGCTTAATGTTTCTAACAAAGATAAAATATTCATGTTAATAATTTTTGTTTTATTTTTTAAAAAAATCGTGTCCTTTTTTTTACTACCGTCCTTTTGTACTCCTTAGTTAGCTCGGCCTTTGTAAAATAAACGGGGTTTTTGCAGTATTAGAAAAAGTCTCCCCCCCCCCCCCCCCAACAAATTTATCCTATATACTGTATTTTGCAATCAAATATGACACAAACTTTCAGTATTCAATTATTCAACAGGAACGCCTCTCGTGGTAGCAAAAGTTTTATTTTTAATTTTGTAAAAGCCACTTTCTGTTCAGCCAAAGATCTAATGCTTTTCTTTGTGTTAAGAAATCAGTGATTGCACTGTCATGTTTCATAAGAAGTTTTAACCAGTGCCAATAGTATGAATGAATGTCTTGACGTAATATTGTATTTTTTGTTTTGTTTTTATGAGGAGGTATAAACGCTATGTGTCAGTACTTTCATTTCTGTTGTTACGATATAGAAGGTGAAAAATGAAAGTTGTGACAAATTGATATATTGTAAAATTGTACATTACTTATTATAAAAATGAGATATAAAAAATAAACAAACTACTTTTGTTGTTTTCGAATTACAGGCTTTGAATACATGTATTTTGTAACACCATAATTTATAATACTACATGTACATTGTATTTAAAAGCCTTAAGATGGATTCTATATGAGAATCTTTATAAAGGGGGAAAATAGGGCAGGAAATGTTGATACAAATGTTTTTCCTTGAGTAATATCTTATACTAGTATACTAACGTGCAAAATTTTTTAGGGAAGTGTCACTTATTTGAAATTTATATTCAAAGGCTTTTGTTATACCTTTAAAAATTCTTCCGTATATTAATCTATACTTTAAAAAGTCTAAAAATTTCCAATGTTTTACTGATGCCCCCCCCCCCCCCCAAATGATGTTTGACCGCTGAGTGAGACATTGGACCTGTCAATGAGATATTGGACCGCTTTGGGTTTTTTTTTTTACGTCACTCTGTATGTGAAATCAGTTATATCTTGTCAATTATCGCAAACATGGAAGCCAGCGCAAGATACAACTACAATGTATGTCAAAATAAAAGGTAAAAGGAATAACAAAACATTTATTGACAGTGTTTTTGGGCAAATTGCATTTTGTTGACCCCTCGAACCAAATTTTGTCTTCAGTCGAAGGCAAACAGTTTTGTTCTTGGGTCCGACAAAACGCATGTTGCTCTCGAACCAAGTCAATAAATATATAATACTGCACATGACGTACTGCTATACTTCTTGCTCATTCTTGAAAGCCTATTTTTTTTCGGAGTAGAAGCGACAGGAATTGCTCAGCAGTAGTTTTGGAGTTAAAGCGACAGGAATTGTTCCAGAACTGGTTTTGGAATTGAAGCGACAGGAATTGTTCCGCTTGTTTGACTTTTGTGATGAATCGTTTACTTTTTCTTCCTTATGAATATTGCAGATGACGACACAACACATGGACAACAGATTTTCATATGTATTTTTCCCCAAAAAAATATTTTAAGGTTTTGGAAAATTTTTGATGACAGATAATAAAAATTAGGCATTTGCTATGAATGCACGTTAGACAGGAGATACATTGAATTAATTACAGAATACCATGCATGAATTTCAGGAGGTTATCAAATCTTTGAGTCGCTTTGGTTTTCTTTGGGGTCAACTAATTATAACAATCAAATACAGTAATACACATTTATTATAGAATAAATAATATCAATTTGATAAACTCGAATTGTCTCACGTTCATTAATAACACCATTGAAAATTCTTGGGTGCACAAAGCTGCAGGTATGTACTACATTGTTAGTATAAAAAATACATCATTCCACATCAAATGTCTTGCTGAATTTCCCATCTTTTCCAACTTTGGTTGATAGGAACCTGCCATTAGCTGTTTTAATCTTCTACTATGTTTTCTGACATCAATATATTTATAAAAATTTATTCTTTCTATGTTTTTTATAGTTTTACTTTCCTCAGAGATACATACATTTATTTTTTTTTTAATATTCAAATCAAGATTCGGTGACACATATGATCTTCATTTCATGATTTTATATTTTCAAAACAGAGGATGTGAAAAATCGACAATGGAATTTAGACTGATAAAGGTCGGGTTTCGGGTTGTATATATAGAGCAACTACGAATGGTTTTCTAATCATTCTAAATTTCCGTGTTGTATTTGAGGCCAAAGTGACAGGGTCGTTCTGTTCTGCTGAGTTCTAAGATTGCATGCTTGTGTGTTGTTCTGAGTTTTTGAAATTCAAGTAATGTTTACCGGTAGTAACAGGGAACATCTGCAAATTTTCAAAGCTATACGAAAAGGAGAAGAAAAGGGTAAAATCGTGTTAAACATCTAAGATATGACTGTTTTTAAAATACAAACTGCAAGCTGATATAACATTTAGTATCTATTGACATACTCGAGATTTCATTCCTGGTTTTGATGGTTTTGAATAGGGACAAAAGATTCAATTTGTTGCTCACATTTGTTGTCACAATAATTTTGTCAAATTTCAAAAAGGAAATATATTTTTACCGAATCAAAAATGAGATTGCTTAGAGGTCACGTGATGACCAGAGTTAGAGGTTTCTTGAAGTGTACGTTAGAGATTTGTTGAAGTGTACATACACACTCCATTTTTTAAAAAAAGAAAAATATACTTATACAATATGAAAAAAATAACCCAGTTATTCAGATCAGAACCCATTTTAAGAGTAAAAAATATATATTTAATATGTAGAACATATACTTTATCCCAGATATAATGAATCAAAATCGGATTTTCCTGACCTAGAATATTTAAGTCAGGAAATACGTCCCTGCTATCTAAAGGAAATGCAAACTTATCGAGTAAGATGACCAACTGATTGACTAATCTTTTCATCCTTTAACTTGAATAGATTTTTAAAAATACATTCGGCTTCTGTGAAATAAGTACAAAATTATCGTCGTCAAACTCACATTCGTCACGTTGACCGCGAGAAGCAGTGATTTTTAGCGACTCGTTTTGGAGTCGCGGAGTAAGGAGTTGATCTTTACTTTGCGAGATCGAATCCTATTTTAGGACATGGAGACCCGGTCCTTCGGATGAGACCGTATTAACTGAGGTCCAGTGTTGTAGTAGATGCTGGCACGAAAAAGATGCGCTCAATGGCTATATATAGTTCCAGGTAGAGATCTAAATTTGCAGCCTTCCACTTGCAATTGGTGGCGTCCCAAATGAATGCACAAACAAAGCCCCTCTTCAAATTCTAGAGACTCGTATCTTCATTACCTCATATAACTTTGTGAATTATATATGTCCTGGGCTTAATCCCACTAAGTTTCGAACCTTAATGTACGTCTCACTTTACCTTCATCACGTGCCTATATTGTGAGAAACATCATAGAGATAGATCCACGGTGTAATTGACTCTTTTATTATTGCTACTTACATCTTAATAAAGTAAAACAGGGGATACATTAAAAGTAAACATAAATACCGAAGAAAAAACAATATTTCTACTGCCTGACTTTTCTCCGATTTCATTTAACGTGAATATTTAGAAACATCTACGTTTTAAGTACACATAACACTAGCAGTACTTTCAAATTACTATAAACAGGCTTATGTATGTACAAAATGACGTCTTGCAACTGACTCAAACATTATCCGCTTTCATATTCACAATAAAACATGTTTTATAATTTATTTTTAATTTTGTTTTAAAAGATGCATCATATTTGACCACAAAGATGATATTGATGAGGTACCTATTTCCTCATTTGTACGAAACTGTTCGTCGAGGAATTTATTCAAGGAGATCACATTCGACTAAACATGAACCATTAAGAGATTTCAATTCATGGTTTTTACAATACTGTATAAATATGATTCCAAAACAATGTGCAAGCCACTGAAAAAAATATGTCTTTTTCTGTACCCAAAATAAACCATTAAGAGATTTCAATTCATGGTTATTTACAATACTATATAAATATGATTCCAAAACAATGTGCAATCCACTGAAAATAATATGTCTTTTTCTGTACCCAAAATGAAAGACCATCAAATTAATTTACTAGTATTTTGATCAAACCCAGGATTAAATTGTAATCAAAGCACAAGAATAATTGAAAATGGATCAAAATTCGGCAGATAGAAAAACTCCAAATATGGCGAAATTAATAAACTGGACAGACATGTCACGTGGAATTATGTCTTGTAAAACCGGAAAGCCGGACCAAATCACTGCTCATATTTCCTTGTCATTTCCTAATGTTACTTGCCCATTATTAAAATGTCGTAAAATTTGACGTCCAGTCTTCTCTTGTTTCCATGTATCCATAAAGAGTGATTTGCGGCAATGTCAGTGTCGTTTATCTCCCAGATTAGACCGGTTTACGACCCTCATGGGACTTGACAACACACACGCTTCCCGCGAAAAATTGTTTCCGAGGAAAACGGGCTGGACAAGAATAATCGGATGTGTCCGGAAATAATCTGTCCGTCCAGATTAGCTTATTGATATTCACTTGATTCAAACAATAATACTCACAAATATTTGAATTATACTCATCCATCAAGTGAGATGTGTGTAGAAAGAGAAGAAGAAAATAAATTCAATACTGGGGAATTCTGTTTTAGAGTGTCTAATATGAATTGATACCGACTATCAAAGAACCAAAGCATTACAGGGGATGCATGTATTTTGATCAAATATGAATAAATATATTATATACAGCAGTTTATTTCAAAACAACGATCGAATGGCCCATTTGATAGATTTTTTTTCCGTTTATAATCCGTTAGAAGCTTTCTTTCTTTCTTTCTTAACAATAATGATGAAAACTATATTTGTCAACCAATGTGTCTACCAATAGCAGTTTTTGTTAGATATTTTTCTTTTTCCTCGAATAAGAAATATTTTGTTTGATTAACTTGTCAGTGTTTGGTAGGAATTTCCAATTCAAATAAGTAGTTTTTGTCCATTGTCAGTGTTCAACAATTACATACCAGTCCTATTCTTTTATCCATACATTCCAGGAAAAAAAAACCTGTTATTAAGTATCCGATGTTTGAGAAAAATACTTGAGCAATTTCCTTATTTATTATTTTTGTTTGTTTGTTTGTTTGTATGTATGTACAACCAATGAAGTAGGATCTAGAAGATGATGCGGTATTTCTCAAACGAACTATTAATACTATATAGAAAGTGTCAAATTTATTCACTCTTGTTTGAAAAATTATCATAATTTTAGTCGATTTAAATCAATTCTTCGTATAAAAATCAATAGTTATCGAGCATCCTTTATAGATCTAACAACTCTACAAAAGATATGTACACATGATCAAAAAAAATATAGGACAACTGTATAATATTTTGGTAAAATACTTCTTCGATTCTGAATTGAAAATCCTTCTGTTTAGACTTTTAATTCTTTGATTACGTATTTACTCTCCTTCTGCATGTTTTACATCAGTTCTTCCCGGATCGGACAGAAATTGATAACCGGAAACAGAGATATGAAAGTAAATGAATTTTTGAGACGAACGATTTGAATGACTTATTTTCATAAAGGGAAGTTTGTTGATTTACTGATTGTAAACTTCCTGTTTGAACAGTGGAAAAACACTTATATTACCACATCCGGACTTCAATTCATTTGCAAATGTTATAAATCGGGTTAAACTGTGTCGTTTTGACAGATAAAACAAGATGGCAAACCTATATATACCAATGATGAGGAAACAAAATGGCCCCGTACAAAAGTCAAGGAGTGAAGGAGAAGAAAAGAAAAAATATAGGCAAATACACAGGTATATGCTGAAATTTTTGAGATCAAATATTAAATGCATGTATACCTTGTTTTGTTACCACGAAGTTCAACATTTGATGAGTAAGAGACGCACATAAAACCGAAGTTTACAAGAGGCACAGCAACAACGATACAGAATGTTAACATGATGAGTGCCGAATCTCTGAAAATTTGTCATTGTGTTCTAAAATTAGCATAATAGAAAATATGTTTTAATGAAAAGGATGAAGATAGCAAGCAGTAACCAAACTTATAAGTCAGGTAACGAATACGAATCATAAATAGGGGGGAAACCGGACCCCTGTAAACCCCAGAGATGGGATCAGGTGCCTAGGAGGAAAAGTACCCCCTGCCAACCCGTCACACCCGCCCGCCGTGAGGCCTCTGTATTGATCAGGGAAATTGAGTAATTTGTAATGAAAATTGTATTTAAAAAAAAACAATAATATAAGAATATAAGACAAAAACGGTAGGTTTTATTTCCAATAAAGGTCATTATAAAGAACATAGAATATGGTATGAATCAATATTTTACACATATAATGAATGTTGGTTTTATATACATGTAAATACTTATTCTGCATGTATGCCATTGAATCCTGAAAATATATACCTATTCAAGTACATGTACTGTAACATTTTCATTTTTTGAGTAAGTGTTTTCTTCATTACAATTCATTACAAATAGAAAGTATCCTTAGTTGATCTTAAATCATGAACAGTTAATGTGGATTTATTTATATAATTCATGACTTCAAAGTCATTCACTAAATGCACATTATACTGCGGAGTATACTTATATTTTTCCAACGTGTGTTTATATATAGCTTTATACATAAACATACATATTTCATTTATTCAACAGTATTTATGATTGGTATCATCCCGATCAAACGGAAACGTCTGCAAAGGACTTTCTGGAAAAATATCCTTATGATCCAATGGACGCAGAAGCTCTGTTCTTGGTACACCCGTACGGGAAAGAAAGAGAGGACATCAAATACGTCATTTCCTGCAAGTAAGGACTGTCTATCAAACGACAATTCATCTCATTTACGGAAATGAAATGCGTACCTAAAATTATACATTACAGACTCCTATTGTATTTTGTGAAAAAATACATTATATATTTGGTTAATTTTCTACTGATTACTAATTTTCGTCGTTCTAAAAGAGGCTGTTTATTTGTGAGAAGGCGTGGTTTATATGTATTTCAAAATGACCGTTTTTTTTTTTCTTGATAGATTTTATCATGTTTATAAAACAAAATTTTCTTTTGATAAAATACGTTAGAGAAAACACAAAATTGTTAACGACCTTCCCCCATCCCAAATTCATTAGTTTTTTGATTTTTGATGACATTTATCGTAGGGTATTTCATTATAAAGTTTTATTATTATTCCAATTTAATCATCACCTTATACTTGTATATCAAACTGCAGATGCCGAATATGTGAGTGCTTTTTTATGAAGAAAACCAAATCTGTCTTCCTTTAATTTCTGACATGAGTTATGATTGATAAATCACTCTGACTTTACTTTAGAAAGGTAATATCTCTTAAGCTTTGATGTACTAACCTAGAACTAAAATACATGTTCAAGCATATATTTGCCTGTACAGATGGAAGTTGGAAATATACCAGTACCGTGTTCGCTATAAAGAGGATGAAGATGTGTATTCTGTCCGAAGTGCCAAAGCTAACAGTCTTCTGGACCTCGTAGAACAATATCGACTAGCAGCAGTGGGGCAAGATGGCCTCTTGTCCTTTTATACTAAAGACAGTGCGCTCAACCATCTTATGTACCCTATACCATGGCCCCACAAGTATAAGGATCGGTAAGACAAACATCTGAGCGATGTAAAACATAGGTATTCAAAGATTTCATAGCTCATCTCAACAAATGTTATATTTAAGTAAGGCAAAGTCCCACAATTAACAAACATTGTTGTAGTGTGGATCACTATATATGCAACAGTTTTGCAAGTTTGGTCTTGGTAGCATTCTTTATTACTTGGGAATGGACTTGCTCAAGAAACTTTTTCTGTTCAATCATCCGGAAAATGTAAGTAAGATTCAGCATCTGAAAGAGTCTAGTATTGTGCATACTTAGATGCATCATCTATACGTAGGACTTCTAGTAACCTGGGAATTGACCTCTTCAAAAACTTAAATTTGGCCACTTATCAGAAAAAAGTAGGTTGTCATTAAAGTAACCATAAACCCTATCTCGACAAATTTGCATGGATGAATAATTATAGGGATGATCCAGTATCCGAAGCAAACCTGCTAGCTTTCATCCCTAAAATGAATCATCCATTACAGTTTGTCGAGGTAGGGCTAACGGTCACTTGAGAATAGAACTGCTCTAAAAATGTTAATCTGGTCACTCATCTAGTAAATGTAGGTCAGATCCAGCATCCAGAGAAAGTCTGGTAGTTGCATCCCTAGATGCATCGTCCGTGTAATATTAGTTACCTAAAGTCTTATAGTTATTTAGAAATGAACCTGATCCCAAAATATTAACCTGGCCACTCATCCGGAACATGTAGATCAGATCCAGCATCCAAACCAAGTCTGGTAGTGTGCATTTAGATGTAAGTCTAGGTAGGTCTTAAAGCTAAACTGGAATGAACCTGCTTCAAACTCTTAAACCTGGTCATTCATCTGGAAAATTTAGATATAGGTCAGATCCAGCATCCGAAGCAAGTCTGGTATTGTGTATCCTTAGATGTATCATCTATGCAAGTTTAATCAACATATGGCATGTATTTCGTTGGGAATGAGATCTGCTCCAAAAACTTGAACCTGCTCTTAAGACATTTATCTGGTCATTCTTTGGATGAAAATACATATACAGCATCAAAAATCTGACTGGTACAATGAAACATACTAGATGCATCATTCATGAATCTCTGTCAATACAGGACATAAAAGTATTTGGAGAAAAAATTCTCCAAAACTATTAACCTGGGAGCCAACGCGGAGGGTATTATATAAGTTCTGCTTACTTCGTTGAGGTGAACTTAAAATGTCAATCAAAGAGGGAAAAGTGTGTCTTTCGAAGAAGAAATCTCGCGCATTCACGATGATTATCTCTCTTTATCCACGACTGGCCATAGCATGCATCATCCATGAATGTCTATTGTAAAATATTTCAAGGAACATGAAAAAAAGCAAAAGAGCTTACTGATGTTTAGATACTATTAACAATTATCACAGTCAGCAAATTAGAAGTGTATCTGAACCATCTAATTATTTGATTCTTCCTCCGAATAGGTGCTACCATGGATTGTTGGGTCGCGAGGAGTCGGAGAAAGTTCTACTGAGTGGGTTTGAATCTAGGGACATCAACAGTCCCTTCCTGATCAGAGACAGTAACTCGGAACCAGGGGTTCTGATACTATCGAGCATGTTTGTGAAAAAATCGGACAAATCTCATACCTTCGACCATAGGCGTATCGACTTTAAGGTCAGCAAACAGCTTTAATGGTAACTTAATTAAAATTATAAATTGATATCCTTATTCTCTTCATATTGCAGATTTATAAATTTCTATTGGTTCATGAAATAAAATATGACTATACCCGAAGTTCCAAATAATTTTAGATACTGATGCACGTACATATATATAGATTTTAATCGTCTACCCGGTATATGTTATTTAAAAGCACTGTGCTGTATTTATATCTGTTCAATTTGGCCCTCGTAGGACAACAAGTTTGGGTCTCTGGATTGCATGGAAGACAGTCTTCTAGCTCTGGCTAAAAGCATTGAAGAAAAGTACAAAAATCGCGGCGAGCTAATGGACTTAAAGGTAAATCTACTTGTTAAATATATCTTTTATTAGTTTGTAATAAAAATTTGAAAACATCTCTTATCTTTAAAAAAATCAGTTGATTTTCTTTCAACCACCATGCAGACTTTTATTATTCATACTAATTTTGAACTTTTCACAAATTGTAGTATTTTTAAAAAGCCTATGAGTTTAAAATTAAAAGAAAAAGTGAGTTTGTTATGGGTAGTTCAAAATAAAATTGTTTTATTTTCTATCCCTACCTTTCATCCTCGTGAAATTCGGTATGACATCGTCAATTATCTTTATTTTTAAGGCGCTTAACAGAGAAGGATTCCATGGCGTTGACACAGGTTGTACAAACAAATAGAAGAAAATAAATCATTTTAACGAGCAAAAAATTCGAACTTTATAAAGCATTTATTTGGTCAAGATTATTTTTGCATTTCTGGATCAGAGTGTTTTGGTTTGTTGTGAATTCGCATGAAGTTTTATGTCCCTTTAGTTTCAATAACAAGTAAAGACCAATGTAGGAATGCAACATGAACTCGCCATAACTTTTATTCAAATAACATACATATATTAATTCACAATTATAATATTGCCATCTTCGTAAGTTTGTTTCCATTGTTTAATTATTTCTGTCAATTAGACATACATAAACTAGTATCCAGACAGTCAACGTCTCCTTGTTAAACAATATTACATTTCATTCACTTCCAGAAGAGAAGTACACCCGTTCCCTTTAGAGTAAAAATTTATTCGTTCATTGGTGTTTCGAAGAAGCCTAGCCCGTACTTTAGTTTATTCGTGACTGTTCTGTATTCTGTACATTCTCTGCTGGCTAATACGTAGGCCTCAAGTTTGACATCTGAATACTACACTTTCTGATTAATACCTTTAAAAGGATTACTTGTTTTTCTTTTCTTTAGTAAATTTTATGTAAGAAGCAGCTTTTCAGTGTGCGAACAAATACATATTTGAATCTGGTTCATTACACAACGTACGCGGTTCTCTCATTCAATGTATATATATATACATTTCATATCTAGAATGCTTTTTTCGCATCTGGCTTTTCATCAATCTTTCCAGCATCTGTGACGTCATCTTTTGTTAAACTTGGTTCAGTGTTCGGCTTATAACCATTACTGCATACTTGCTTAACAATATTTAGAGTCATAAGAGAAAATTGTTTTTTTTTAACTGAAGATGTTCTAGAACACCATCTTCCACCAAGCATAAAGAAGATGGATGCGTCAGCCATAAAAATATTTCGTGAGGCTCTAGAGGAGGGGCACGAAAAGTATCATCACGTCCGTGTAATGGTTGTTGGCCATCATGGCGCGGGAAAATCAAGCCTCACTAAACGTCTGCTTAGGGAAAACATGGAAGAGGTCCAAAGCACGGAGGGAGTGGAGATTTACAATAAAAGAGGGCGCTTTCAGCTCAGTGACCACAAGTGGATCAAGTATGACGGCATAAAAGGTAAATGTTTATATTTTTTCAATTGCTAATATGTCGTAATCGTTCGTATTTTTCTGTTTGATACTTTTTGAATGTAAGGATTAGAAACGTTAAAACAAAAGGGAGAAAATTCATTAGAATTGGTAATGTTTCTACTTATTTCGTTTTTATACATAATAAAATTTGGAAAATAAAATAAACCTTTCGCTTTATACAGAGAATGAGAACGAAAAACTTGAAAGGATCGCTAGGTATTTAACACAGCGATTTCCAGAGGGTGTTCCAACATACTTGTCAATAAGAGAAATTACGGAGAAAAATGCTGGGGAAGAGAAGACAAGTCATTATACATATGATTCAAATGTAGCAAACCTGCAAACTAAATTTCCCACGACTTTTCCAAAGCAGAATGAAGTAAAACATGAAAACACACAGAGATATTCTAGAAAAACTGATTTTTTACGCAATCATCCTCCACCATTTAAGCTAAAATCAGAGCTTTACCGAGAATCACAAAATGATCATTATACATGTGTGAACAGAGTCCCCTACAGAAATTCCTCCCCAGCTTCGAGAATATCCGGAATGAAGCCAAATACATCTCTTCTATCTCCCGAATTACAACCGAGAATAAGCAAGACATCACCGAAAACGTTCCCTGATCCTCGTGTGAGTACCTCTAAGAGTTTATCCTCTGATGATAGCGAAGATGAATACGACGATTTTGAAATTCACAACACCCACTTGACCAGAGTTCTCCAAGACCTGAAAATTCAATTCGCTACCTCAAATGAATCGCAAACTCCTCCAACCCCAGAGGATGAGGAAGTAAAGGGTAGCGATTACGTTAGTGGTGAAAAAAGACATAGTATAAAAAGAGGAAGTTCTATTGAAAAGGAACAACAGGCACTGAAAGAGGACCTAGAGGAGGTATGGATATATTGTTTATACATGTATTTATATGTATTCTTCTGATTTGTTTATTTTTTTTTGATCATGCATTCTAATTACAGTTACTTCAAATGTCCTCCAACTTTCTTCAAAACGAGACGGGATCCATCACATTTTGGGACTTTGCTGGACCGACTGTTTTCCAATCCACTCACCAGGCCTTTATGTCCTCCAAAGCTGTTTACCTTCTGGTGACAGATGTGTCTCTACAGATGAATGACCCCATCATGGACGATGATGACTGCCGCTGCAGCTCTAGGCATAAGTCCGTGGAAGGTAAGTGTGATGGAATACCTTTTGTAAAATGACCATTGTTGTTCGTTTTATAACTGTTCATAATTTTTCTACCATAAGCGATAAAAAGGACGTTTTCGAAAGGGTCTCAAATATGAGGATTATCACGTAAATCTAATTGTTATCGTTTTGTTACATACATATTACTTCTTTTTAGATTTTCTAAAATTTTGGTTGAATACAATTCATACGTATTCCTCTGAATCCCAGCGAGGATCCCCTAAGGTTCTTGTTGTGTCGACACACAAGGATAAATTGCAGGTAAAATGATCAATTAACATTCAATAATCTTGTTATAAAAAACAACAATGTTCCCATTTTAAATTTTTTCTTGATTTCGATTAAATAGAACGCCGAGACAGAGATAGAAGAACACCACAGAAATATAAAAAGAGTGGTGAAAAAGAAAATGCTTTCACCTCATCTGGTTCCTGAAATGTTTTGCGTGGACTGCAATGATCCTGATGAGGAGAATTTGGACAAAATACGATCTAAAATTCTAGAAATTGCAGAAAACGAAGAAATCCTCTCACAGCAAATTCCCACCAGCTGGATCTATCTGGAGCGAAAAATCATGGATCTTCGTAAAGAGGGGAAAAAGGTGCTGAACTTTTCGGAAGTAAAACAGTTGAACAGATTTTGTGCTTTACATTTGAAAGATGAAATGGAAATTAAAGTTTTTCTGCAGTTTCATCATGCAATCGGCAACGTGTTGTACTACGATGAAAAGGGTCTAGATGATATCATTATTTTAAATCCTCAGTGGCTAGTGGATGCATTCAAATGTTTAATTACCTCCGACAAGTTTCTTGGATTATCCCCCTCACAATCCCTTCTTGAAGATATGAAGAAAACCGGACATTTGAGTATGGAAAACATCGAAACATTATGGAGCGAAAGAGAAGACAAATCTTTTTTGGAAAATAAAGAACATATCATCAAGATTCTGGAAAGGATGGACATAATCGCACGACCTAAACGTTATATGAAAGACGGAGAGGCAGTTCAAGAAATGACTACTTTTCTTGTTCCTTGTATGATGGGTTTAGATTCACCCACGGTTAGAGCTAAGTGGTTGAAGTCTGCAAACAATATACCAGCTCTGGGATTTTACTTCAAGGATGAGTTCATGCCACCGGCTGTGTTTTATCGCTTGTTGGCAGCGTGTATGGCTAAGTTCCCAGTAGTAGAGCAGAATGATGTCCCTCTCGTATTTGCTAACACTGCAGTCTTCCGACTGGATAAATTCAACTTTCTCCTACTTGGTCATGATGACTTTCTCATTCGAGCTTGGGTGTTGAGAATTCCCAACACCACATACCAAAAGTCTTCCATCCACTTCACTATCAAAAAGTTTTTGGAGGAGAGTCTTACCGTTATTTTGGAGATATATGCTAGCTGTAGTGCTTGCCCGGACCATAAACTCACCAAAAAGTGTGCAAACTGTAGAAAATGCAATGCAAATTTTCCATTTAGAGTTGTTCTTCAGTGTAACCATTGCATATCTCCTGACACAACATTCAAAGGGCTCCATCTATGGGGAGACTTGAAATCAAACGAAAGTGTAGTTTGTTCTGACCATGACGAGGTTCATGTTATTGAGTCCTCCGATATTCTTGCCTTCTGGGAATGCCCAAAAGTATGTCTGAGATATTGCAAAAATTATTTAATGATGAGAGTGTATTGTTGGAGAATGTTGTTCTTAGATTTTTCAAAATTCTTTTGTTCAAATCCGTATACTTCAATTTGCAGGTAGTTCATCCAAAGAAATCATTAGAGTGTAAGTACAGAAAATAGCTTTTTTAGTATACTAAAAATTAATTTTAAATTGTTTGTTTGTTTAATGTCCCTTCGAGAATCTTTCACTCATGCATTGAGTTGTCGGTGGAGAGACCTGTACCCGGCACTTAAGGCTTTTGGGTAGTGAGGGATCTTTTTTGTCCCAGCACCTACTGCAACACGGGACCTCGATTATTCGGTCTCATCCTAAGAACCGGTCTTCGAGTCACATAGTGGATTCGAACCCGCGACGTAAGGATCAATTCCTAACTCCACGACTCTAGCAGACGCTCTAACCACTGCGCCACGCGTGCAACTAAATTCAAATTGTAAAAGTCATGATAATTTTTATTTTGGAAGTGACAATGTCAGACCCGGAGAAGCCAGTGAAGATGTCATATAAAATCCTAGGTCGTCTTGCTAGAAGGGTTTCTAACTACTGGGAGAAAATAGCACATAGTATTGACTTTGATGATAGCTTTGTGGAAACCACTAAGAGGGAATTCTGTCATCTGGAATGGGATTGCTGCTTTCACGTGTTAAGGACGTGGTATGACAAATCGCCGAAGGGACGAGGAATGCTCAAAACATTGGAGGATGTGTTCACAAAGATTGACATTGATAGAGACATTTTGAAGACGGTAAATAGCAATCAACAATCTCTCATCTGTCTGGTAATGAACAACGAATACAATATAAATCTCTTCTCTTCATGAAAATGCCCAAACATTGTAACATGCATCTTTTCCCTTTGTTTTTTCAGTTGAACACAATGGAAATTGAGTGTGGAGGTAAGTCCACTGCAGTGGTTATGATATCATTGAGCCTTAATTTCAAACTGAATTTTATTGCTTTTCTTCTTTAGGATATATTTCATAAAGGTCTTAGCATTATCAAAAATTTTAGAATTTTAATAGCTATTCTTTTGCTCTTAGATAATAAGTATCTTGACAAAAAAGTGTCAAATCGAGGAATCGATGTCATCTGCAACAGACTAGGTAAAAAGAGTGACCAGCTCGCCATTGAGTTAGAATTGACTCCCGAGAACATGGAAAAGATACAGAAGAATTTCCGAACATCCATCGCTCGAAGTAGAGAGTATATAAACCAATGGCGCCGAAAAGAAAACCCAACATATAAAGATTTGCTTCAGGCTTTAGCCGAAATAGAAGTTGACAATTATAGAGAAATTCTGACATTTATTTATTGAATTTGTAGCTCATATTTTTTCTCACAGATCCAGTTAGTTGCTCTCTCTCTCTCTCTCTCTATATATATATATATATATAACGGCAAAAATATAACAATGGAACAAGACTATTTTGAAAACTTGATAAAGGTGTAAAATGATTATATACATTTATCCTGAAAAATTTGTACACGATACTTTTAAAATTCTCTGACTCTTTGATCACTTGATTAAAATACTTGTTCATATATGCAAACAACAGTGTACTTATTTTCTTTTTATGCCCCCGTATCGAAGATTCGGGGGTATACAGTTTTTGCCCTGTCCATCCATCTGTCTGTCCGTCTGTCTGTTTGTCCGCAAAAACTTTAACATTGCCCATAACTTTTGATTGGTTGGAGCTATGGCTTTTGTAATTCACATGTGTATTCCTTGTGACAAGACCTTTCTTTGGGTACCACCATATTTGACCTTTTTACCTTGGAGTTTGACCCAGTTTTGAAAAAAAAATTCCCAACTTTAACCTTGGCCATAACTTCTGAACGATTGGTGCTAGGGCTTTCATACTTCACATGTGTATTCCTTGTAACAAGACCTTTCTTTGGGTACCACCATGTTTGACCTTTTGACTTTGACCTTGGGGTTTGACCTACTTTTGAAAAACTTTAACATTGGCCATAACTTTTGAACGCTTAGTGCTAAGGCTTTTATACTTAGCATATGTAATTCTTGTGACAAGACCTTCCTTCGGATACCAACAACTTTGCCCCTTTGACCTTGACCTTGGAGTTTGACTTACTTTTGTAAAACGTTAACATTGGCCATAACTTTTGAACGGCTGGTGCTAGGGCTTTCATACTTCACATATGTAATCCTTGTGAAACGACCATCCTTTGGATTCCAACAACTTGGATCCTTTGACCTTGACCTTTGAGTTTGACCTACTTTTGAAAAACTTTAACGTTGGCCATAACTTTTGAATCGCTTATGCTAGGGCTTTCATACTTCACATATGTAATCTTTGTGACAAGACCTTTCTTTGGATACCAACAACTTTGACCTTGGAGTTTGACTTACTTTTGGAAAACTTTAACCTTGGCCATAACTTTTGAACCGTTGGTGCTAGGACTTTCATACTTCACATATATAATCCTTGTGACAAGACCTTCCTTTGGATACCAACAACTTTGACCCTTTGTCCTTGAACTTTGACCTACTTTTAGAAAACTTTAACCTTGGACACAACTTTTGAAAAGTTGTTGCTAGGGCTTTCATATTTAAGATGTTTTTCCTTGTGACAAGACCTTCCTTTGGATACCAACAATTGTAATCCATTGACCTTGACCTTGGAGTTTGACCTACTTTTGAAACACTTTAACCTTGGTCATAACTATTGAACGATTGGTGCTTCAGCTTTCATATTTCACCTGTATATTTCTTGTGAAAAGGCCTTTTCTTACGCACTATTAATTTTGACCATTTGACCTTGATGTTTGAATTACTTTTGAAAAACTTTAACCTTTTCCATATCTATTCAATGGTTGCTTCTAGGGCTTTCATATTTCTCAGGTATATTCCTCGAGACAAGACCTTACTTTGGGTACCAACATATTTGATTTGTATTTGAGAAAGTTTAAAGTTTGCTATAAGTTGCCATACGGGGGCATCAGTGTTTCACAAACACGTCTTGTTAAAACAAATATTGTATTTTAATGATAAATTTTCATGTTAGAAATGAAAAATCTGTTTTGTTATCACTATATTAAAGAAACATTATAAACTATGTTTGTTCATCATGTTTCCCTTGAGCATTAACGCCGTTTACTGTCATATAAGAATAAGGGAGAGAATATGTCCAAATCATTGCTTTATCATTAACGTGCCAGAAGTGGAAACACAAGGTTTTGGAATAAAGTATTTCTTTCCAATGACTATCCTAAAGATAATTGTCGTCAATAAACTAAATATAACCCTAACATCAGGAATAAATCAAACTTCCCGTGATTAGAAATAATTATTGTAATTTATAAAGTTAACCTTAATTTATTATGAGGAGTTTCCATTTCAAAACCTTGTCTATTGACATTACAGAATGTTCTGCATCATGAAAACAATGTTGCTTGCTAGGGTTTAACAAGAACATTAATATCAACTGTGTCTGGCAAAACCGTAAGACCTAACTGGGCTTATTCGCAAATTCTCTCTTAGCAAAAATGAAACTAAAGTCGTCACATTTGATACTATACATTTCAAAGCAATTTTATCGAAATATTACAAAATTGGTTTAAATATTTATATTTGAATGAGTGAGTTAGGATCAGACAAAAAATCTTAACAATATTTGAAAGAGTATATATATGATTATAACAAAGTGCAAATAGTGAACCAGGATCAGGAAAACTTTTTTTTACCATAGTAAACATAAAGTTTTCTTAATAATATTTGAGAGAAATTGGTGTATACAATGTATTATCATAACACATATAGTATCGATTAGTGGGCTTGGATCAGAAAATCTCGATTTTATTTTGCTAACATTAAACATTCTTTAAATTATTTGAGAGGAAAGAGTATATATATATATATATATATATATATATATATATATATATATATATATATATATATATATATATATATATATATATATATATATATATATAAAGTCATAGCATAATAGTCGCGGCCATAATAGTAATTAAGGAGCTAGGATCAGAAAACAAAAACCTTTTCTTGAAAATATTTGAGATGAAAGAGTATATACATGTATAAATAATCATAACATAATAGCAATTAAGGAGCTAAATTAGATTAAGGAATGCTACAATTTTGGAGATAAACACTAGAGAGTACCGACTTTTGACAATAGAATTTAAAGCCTAGTTCACACAGCAAGATTTGTATTATAATGCAAGTATTATAATACTTTTGTAGTATAGTGCTTTTCTGTACACACATTTTTCTGAGTATAATATTTTTGAATTAGTAAATTTTCATTTAGATGTTAGATGCTGGTTCCCCCCCCCCCCCCCTTCTTCTTTTGTTGCTGTAAGGTCGAGAACTGACAAATTCCAGAATTTGGACAGTAAAGGGGTTGTTTCTTTAAATTGTAAGATTATCATTATTTTTGGAATCCCCCCCCCTTCACTATTTTGACAGAATTTTTGGAAGGTCGCCCCCCCCCCCTTTTGAAACCGTTGCCACGGGCCTGTATATAAACAAATGATGCTATTATCATTTTGTCAATTTTGTATTTTCTTAAGTCAGAGATAAAAATAAAGTTTATAAGTTATCATGTCAACTTGTACCTCCACCCAGAACATTTCAAATATTAAAATTTGTTAACAACCAAAAGAAAAAAAAAGTTTTTCCCAAAACTTCCTCATTCAATAAACTTCCTCTAAGCTTTCATATCACATATCCGGCACTTCATTTTATAATAATATCGTTCAATGATAACATTCCAGCAGTTGTGTAAAGATGTCAAACTTATACGTTCCCTTCCACAAAAAACGTGGAGGCACCGTACCGAAGACTGGCAGTAATGAAGAAGAAGATAAAATGAAATACAGGGAAATACAAAGGTATGTTAGTATTTTATAAACAAATTTAATCTTAATATTCAACGGCAATGGGTGGTACATGTAGGAGTAAATAGAATGAATGTACACAATTTCCAGAGTCGGGGATAGTTCAGTTCTTCCGAAAAAAAATATTTGGTATATATACATGGTGAACAAACTTTCATCCTGTTCCTTTTCTGCTGATAAAAAACACCTTTTCCCCATCAAATTCAATCTTGAAAGGAAAATTATTATGTAGGAAATAACTTTAATCTACATATGAATGTTTGCATAATTGATATGTTTGTGTATGACAGAAACGTGTAGTTTCTCCGGATTTGATTTCCGTGTCAATAAAAAGTTGTGACATCCTAAATCATTTCCTGCTTTTTGTATTCTCAACTGCATATACATAAAGGGGGAAATAATAAAAATGAAACATCATCTTCTCACCACATGGAGAGAAAAAAATATCGAACGAAAATGTGAAGCTTACGAACAGTGATCAATATTATATCGCTTCGTGATCGGAAGGTCGTGTGTTCGAATCACGGCCGCGACTGACCTAAGTCGATAAATAGCAACTATTCCTTCTCCAAGCGCTCGGCACTTTGAAGTGAAAGTTGCAGGTCCTTCGGATGAGATTTTAAAAACCGAGGCCCCATGTCACGGTAGGCGTTGGCACGATAAAGAACCCTCACTGCTCAATGGCCCTAAGACTCAGGGCATGAGTGCCGAGTAAATTCATAGATGTAATTTCCATGGTATGTTTTCGAGCAATTTTAAAAGGTCACCAACCCCGCAACCTACCTTAAAAGGTGGATAAATTTGAATTTTGCTTTTGAAAGAAATGCAAGGTTAAGAAACGGTAATCATGCTCAAAGGTCCTATTAAACAATACGACCTGAGAGCAGAGCAAACATCATAGATGGAATCAAGTACCATGGAGGAGAAAGCATCCTCTGTCGACCGGTCATTCCCACCATGAACTCCTTGTCATGATCAGGTAAACGGAATAACCTGTGTTAATTCAGTATGAAAATTATGACCTAACAATTTGTATTAAAAACATCTGATAACATTTGACCAACGACAGATTGTATGCAAACCAGGTCATTGTGTTTACCCTAGAATTTGCGAAATGTTGACTTCAAACGATATTGTTGATATCCTTGTATCATTAATGTAATTATCAGTAGCCTGCCTTGGGTTAGAAATTGTTCAAAAGTAGAACACAGTCTTGCGTATCGAATCAACTGGTAGGCTAAAAAACATATGCAGGTGATAATGGTTTATTACTATATAAGTAAGGGAATATGACTAGAAAAGCTGAAGTCATAACTTTTATAATAAAGTTCATTTGTTAGTTTGCCATCAAACTAAGGATTTTTTAGTTTAACCAAAAAAATGAAAAAAATGTGTCTTTTTGCTGTCTTTATTTCGAGTTCAAAGGGACACGAATTTTAAGCAAACTTATATCCATTTGTGATGATTTGCCCATGAAGAACATGAACATCGCATTTCCAACGGTGAGAGTAAAATAGGCTATCCACTTCATTTCTATGTATACATGAATCAACAATGTCAGTCGTGTATACCATAAATAAGCATCTGTTAAATTTAAAAATTATTACGGTAATCAATGTCTATACAGTCAAAGATATCATTGCTGTTTGACAAGCTCATCTGTCTTCCAGCGTTTAGATTTACTTTCAATTTCCACATGAATATTAAGCCATTATTGGTCTGAGAAAACTAACAAACATAACAAATTACAGTATGTCTAATCTAATGCAAAAACTGTTTGAAAAAGAATCTTGTTAATTTTTTAAAGTGTCCTGATCAACAACATTAAATATTTCCTTTGCAGTAAAATAATGAAAATGAAAATTATTATTATTATTATTGAAGTGTCATTATGATAGATGTACATGTAATAATGGTGATGTTTTTATTTATTAATTCAAGATAATGACCACTCTGTATAGTGTTCAAACACAGACACCTTATGTTACTTATTTTTTCTTAAAATAAAAAATATACCCCCTACCTATATAATCAACCCTTGTTGATTATATAGGTAGGGGTATATTTTTTTTCTTAAAAGAAAAATAAGTACCGTCAGGTGCCTGTGTGTTCACATTTTTTTTAACAGAATATCTAATAAATGGCTTTTTACCCAATTTTATTGAAGGAATTTAACTTCTTTATTCTCCTTTTATAAGTATTTATGACTGGTATCATCCTGACCAAACAGAAGATTCAGCTAAGACGTTCCTGAAAGAGTATCCATACGAACCAATGGATAGTGGATCTCTCTTTTTGGTGCACCCGTACGGGAAGCACAGGGAGGACATCAAATACGTCATTTCCTGCAAGTAAGGGTGGAACAACTCCTGAAGCTGATACACTTTTTGATATTATAACAGAATTCGCTTTCTGGGGATCTGGTGATTTTATCAATATTAACACAATTAGTGCCTTCCTTTGCAAATATGTTCATATGCCATATAAACATGTAAAATATACATTTAATGTATGATTGAATACTAGTAATATTTATTTCTCTGACTGGCTGAGATCCGACACTGTAGAAAAAATACCATACATTTAATGACTCAGTTCGTGGACAACATGCGTTTTGTCGGACCCAAGATCCAAACTGTTTGCTTTCGGCCTAACGGCCTCACGCAACAGTTTGGTTCGAGGGGTCGACAAAAAGCATTTAACCAGAAAACAGTCAATAAATGTACCTTTTATTATTATTATTATTATTATTATTATTATTATTGACAAACATGTACCTTGTGTTGGCTTCCATGATGTAAATTTCCCTTACCTGCACTAAAACTTGGTCAATTTTGTCACATTCGCACACCAACGAATGCAAATAAGATTTAACTGATCCCGCCCATCGTGTGACGTAAGCGATCCAACATCTCATCGACAGGTCCAATATCTCACTCTGCGGTCAAACATCATCGATTTTTTATAAACCGATCAGTTAAACATTGGAAATGTTAGCTTTTTATGCCCCCAGATCGAAAGATCCCGGGGGTATATTGTCTTTGTCCTGCCTGCCTGTTTGTCTGTTTATCTGTTTGTCTGTCTGTCTGTTGTCAACTTTAACCTTTCCCATAACTTTTGATTGGTTGGAGCTATGACTTTCATATTTCACATGTGTATTCCTTGTGACAAGACCTTTCTTTGGGTACCATCATATTTGACCTTGGAGTTTGACCCATTTGCAAAATTTTATGAGACTTCAACCTTGGCCATAACTTCTGAACAGTTGGTGCTTGGGGTTACAAACTTCACTTGTGTATTCTTTGTGACAAGGCCTTCCTTTAGATACCAACAACTTTGACCTTGACCTTAGAGTTCGACCTACTTTTGAAAAACTTTAACCTTGGCCATAACTTTTGAACAGTTGGTGATTGGGGTTTCAAACTTCACATATGTATTCTTGTGACAAGACCTTCCTCTGGATATCAACCTCTTTGACCCTTTGACCTTGACCTAGGAGTTTGGCCTACTTTTGAAAACCTTTAACATTGGCCATAACTTTTGAACGGTTAGAGCTAAGGCTATCATACTTCACATGTGTAATCCTTGTGACAGGACCTTCCTTTGGATACCAACATCTTTGACCCTTTGACCTTGAAATAAGAGTTTGACCTACTTTTGAAAAACTTTAACCTTGGCCATAATTTTTGAATGGTTTTTGCTAGGGCTTTCATTCTTCACATATGCAATCCTTGTGACAAGACCTTCCTTTGGATACCAACCACTTTGACCCTTTGGCCTTGACCTAGGAGTTTGACCTACTTTTAAAAAAAACTTTAACCTTCGCCATAACTTTTGAACAGTTGCAGCTAGGGCTTTCAAATTTAACATCGCCATAAGCTGCCATACGGGGGCATCAGTGTTTCTCAAACACATCTTGTTTAGTATAGATTTATATAGGAAACAATTTTTAAAGGTAATACGTTATGTTCACCTGCACATGACCTTCCAGATGAACGTTTGGATTTATTTTTCTACACTGGACCAAAAAAGATTGTAAATACTAAATTGATACAAACAGTTTTGGAAAGTTATTTTACTTGCACCTGACTTCCACTTAGGCGAACATAACATTGAGGCATATAGAATCTGGGGTGGGTGTGGGGGGCAGAGGGCCTGCCTCCCTTCCCACACTTTTTATCTGAACATATTTTTATGCCCCCGAGATCGTTGTTTTTGTCCTGTCTGTTTGTCCGTTTGTCTGTCTGTCTGTTGTCAACTTTAACCTTGCCCATAACTTTTGATTGGTTGAAGCTATGACATTCATATTTCACATGTATATTCCTTGTGACAAGACCTTTCTTTGGGTACAATCATATTTGACCTTTTGACCTTGACCTTGGAGTTTGACCCACTTTTGCAAAATTTTATGAGACTTTAATCTTGACCATAACTTCTGAACAGTTCATGCCTGGGGTCTTAAAATTCACTTGTGTATTCTTTGTGACAAGGCCTTCGTTTGGATACCAACATCTTTCACCCTTTGACCTTGACATAGGAGTTTGACCTACTTTCGAAAACTTTAACCTTGGTCATAACTTTTGAATGGTTGGTGCTAGGGCTTTCATACTTCACATATGCAATCCTTGTGACAAGACCTTTCTTTCAATACCAACAACTTTGACCTTGACCTTGACGTTTTACTTACTTTTAAAAACCTTTAACCTTCGCCATAACTTTTGAACAGTTGCAGCTAGGGCTTTCAAATTTCACAGGTATATTTCTCGAGACAAGACCTTTCTTTGGGTACCAATATTTTTTTATCTTTTGGCCTGTATTTTGACTTGCATTTGAGAAACTTTAACCTTTGCCATAAGCTGCCATATGGGGGCATCAGTGTTTCACAAACACATCTTGTTTTACTTTTAGTTTAGTATAAACATGTTCATTGAAAGGCTGGTCCCCCTCCTGCTAATGGACCTAAATACCCCTCCCCCGAAATAAAATGTAAAATAAATTGGGAGAATTATCCTCTTTTTTTTGGGGGGGGGTGTGGTCAAAGATTTTTTTCGGGTAACTTGGCATTTTTTTCCTTATAATGCCCCCTTTCAAAATCGATTCTTTTTATGTGCCTGACATTAATTTATTTACATTGCATCTAAAACAGATTTAAAAATGGATTACTTAATGAGACTGTATCATATAATCAATGAATCATATAATTAAAAAAAAATGATTGCTGTTTTTTAGGTCAATACGATTCGAAGTACAATATTGTACTCCTCAGGTGGCTAAATCCTCATATTGGCCTCAAAAACAGCAATAATTGTATAGTATTACTCTGTTGGGTATTTTTATCCTATGAATAAACGGAATGTTTCAAATCATGACATTTATCAGATTATACTTTTTCTTTATATCTATTGGCTTTTAATTTTTCAATAACAGGAATTCCCTGAATAGACAGGATTTCCTTGTCTCGAGAAATAGAATTATTATCTTAATATGGAAAGTTATCGTTTAAGGTCTTGATAAACAGCAAAGCCATGATTAGTGATATTTATGTGGAAGCATCCTTGGGTAGTGTAGATTCAAGTTTGTTCAAATCATGATCCCTAGGACTAGAGTGGTGTCACAATGGGCGAACAAAGTTTAAATTAGGAATGTATATAAAAAATCTTTAAAAATCATCTTCTCAAGAACAGCAAAGCCATGATTGGTAATATTTATATAGAAACATTCTCAGGTAGAGTAGTAGTAGTAGTTTGTTCAAATCATGACCCAAGGGAATAGGGAGGGGCTACAATGGGCGATCAAGTTTAACATACCTCTGTAAGTATACATAGGAAAAATCTTCTCAAGAATAACAAAGCCATGATTAGTCATATTATTATATGATGAAGCATCCTAAGGTAGTTTACATTCAAATTGTTTATATCGTGACCCTCAGGGGAAGGGAGCGGCCACAATGGGTGATCAAGGTTTTACATGCGAATACATAGGATAATCGTTAAAATCTTCATCTCATGAACAGCAAAGCCATGAATAGTCATATCTGTATGAAAGGTAGTGTAGATTGAAGTTTGTTCAAATCATGACTGCTGGATGTAGGGTGGGACCACAATGGGGTTTTTACATTGGAATATATAGGAAATATCTTTAAAAATCTTCTTCCCAAGAACAGCAAATCCATGATTAGTCATATTAATTCAGAAGCATCCTCGGGAAGTGTAGATTCAAGTTTGTTCAAATCATGTTTCCCGGGGGTAGGCAGGGTCACAATAGAAGATCAAACATATAGAAAACAAGATGTGTTTGTGAAACACTGATGCCCCCGTAAGACAACTTATAGCAAAGGCAAAACTTTCTCAAATGCAAATAAAACATGTTGCCACCCAAAGTAAATTCTCGAGAAATATACCTGTGAAATATGAATGCCCTAGCAGCAACCATTGAATAGATATGGAAAAAGTTGAAGTTTTTTCAAAAGTAAGTCAAACATCAAGGTCAAGGTCAAATGGTCAAAATTAATGGTGCCCAAGGAAAGATCTTCTCACAAGAAATACACATGTGAAATATGAAAGCCGTAGCACAAATCGTTCAAAAGTTCAAAATGGTCAAAATTAATAGTGCGTAAGAAAAGGCCTTTTCACAAGAAATATACAGGAGAAATATGAAAGCTGAAGCACCAATCGTTCAATAGTTATGACCAAGGTTAACGTTTTCCAAAAGTAGGTCAAAATCCAAGGTCAAGGTCAATGGATTACAATTGTTGGCATCCAAAGGAAGATCTTGTCACAAGGAATGGACATGTTAAGTATGAAAGCCTTAGCACCAACTGTTCAAATGTTATGGCCAAGGTTAAAGTTTTCCAAAAATAGGTCAAACGTCAAAGTCAAGGTCAATGGATTACAATTTTGGGTATCCAAAGAAAGGTCTTGTCACAAGAATTACATATGTGAAGTATGAAAGCCCTAGCACCAACCGTTCAAAAGTTATGGCCAAGGTTAAAGGTTTTCAAAAGTAGGTCGAATTCCAAGGTCAAGGTCAAAGGGTAAAGTTTGTTGGTTTCCAAAGAAAGGTCTTGTCACAAGAATTACATATGTGAAGTATAAAAGCCCTAGCACCAACCGTTCAAAAGTTATGGCCAAGACTTAACGTTTTCCAAAAGTAGGTCAAACTCCAAGGTCAAGGTCAAAGGGTCAGAGTTGTTGGTATCCAAAGGAAGGTTTTGTCACAAGGATTACATATGTGAAGTATGAAAGCCCTAGCTCCAACCGTTCAAAAGTTATGGCCAAGGTTAAAGTTCAGTAAAATTTTGCAAAACTGAGTCAAACACCAAGGTCAAGGTCAAAAGGTTAAATATTGCGGTACCCAAAGAAAGGAATACACATGTGAAATATGAAAGCTATAGCTCCAACCAATCAAAAGTTATGGACAATGTCAAAGTTTTTGTAGACAGATAGACGCACATGGCAAAAACTATCTTCGATACAGGGGCATAAAGAGTTCTAAAGCCATGATTAGTCAAAGAATTATTGAAGCACCTTCAGTTAGTGTAGATTCATTTGTGAACAAATCATGCCCCCTTTTCCTCGGGGGAGGAGGGGGTATTTAATATTACTTCTATATTGAATCTTTTCAATGCTACACTGATTTCTGCTTTTTCCTATCCAATTTGCTCGGGTGAGCGATGTGGCCTATGGACCTCTTGTTTTTTAGTTATTGTTAATCTATATTTGTATAAAAGTATTGTTTTTAACCATTCAGATGATAATGGTAACGAATGTTCATATTCTTCTACGTGAACCTACGGTTACTTAAAATATTTTGCCTTTACTTTTTTTATATTGCGTACTGTGCTAACATTAAAGGTGGAAGATGGAAATATACCAGTACCGTGTTCGCTATAAAGAGGATGAAGAAGTATACACTGTCCGAAGTGCCAAGGCTAACAGTCTCCTGGACCTCGTAGAACAGTATCGACTAACGGCTGTAGGGAAAGACGGCATTAGATCCGTATATACTAAGGAGACGGCCCTCTCCCACCTTATGTATCCCATACCATGGCCCCGCAAGTACAAGGATCGGTAACATTCATTTTTAGAAGCTTTTTATCATGTGGTCAATAAGATCTAACTATTCATAGATTTCGTAAATTTCTGTAACCTAAAGTCTTTAATAGTATCAACAATTGTCAACCATGCATTTGGATCACTATTGGTAAGAAAAGTTCCCTCAACGCTTGAAGCATTGTTTTGTTCGTCCGTGTTCGGTTCTTTGTTTGTTCGCTTGTTCCTTTTTGCTTTGTTTCGTTTAGTTTTATTTTATTTCATTTTGTTCGTTTTGTTGGTTGGTTGGTTTTGTTTTTCTTTGTTTTTGTTCATTTGTTCGTTTTTTAAGGGGGAGGGGGATTTTTAAATATGTGATATATACATATTTTAGAAGTTAACTTCCTAGCATATTCTATCAAGAGTTATGTGATCATCGTCGGTGGAAGACGTTTTATTAGCAAGAGATCTTTATCAGTTATCCCTTCTTGATTTATCTTATAATTCACAAATTACTCTTCACTAGTTGTTACCATGGATTGCTTGGTCGTACCGATGCAGAGAGAGTTCTTCGGGAGGGTTTTCAGAAAAGGAATAGCTACAGTCCCTTCCTGATCAGAGATAGTAATTCGCAACCAGGAACATTGATTATATCGAGTATGTTTGTGAAAAAATCAGACAGCACCAACAGATTCGACCATAGGCTAATCGACTTCAAGGTTGGTGAAAAAATGGTGACCAGAGGATTTAGGTCACAACAGCAACATCAAATACCGTATAGCCGGTTTTTTTTCGCGTGTTTGAAATTTTGCGAAAAAAGGGTAGATTTGTACAGTTTTTATTTACCGTAAGTCAATTTTTACGATTAAAAAATGGTAATGTTTTTATGGCACACAATAACCGACATAATTTCTGCGTGTTTTATTTTTTGCGAATTAAAAATGATCGCAAAGATGCGAAAAATAGATCATCGCGAAAAAAAATCCGGATATACGGTATGCTGCATGAAAGGAATTGTTTGAATTCGGGTGTTTGCATGCATTGTCGATCATGATGAGGTTTCAATATATTTTATATATTTTTCTTCTTCAAAAAAGTATCGAATCATGAAATGAATTTAGAAGCTACCAAGAGTGTTCGTTGACTTTTTAACGTATACACAGACATGTATTTAACACTAATTTTCCGAATGCCATTTAGCATTTTACACTATAAGAGTCTGCTCCAAAGATTTTTTCTCTGGATATGTCTTAGGAGCTGGCTTTTATTTCTTTAAGTTTAAATATTAATTTTGTTCCTTGTAGAATAATATGTTTGAGGCTTTGGAGTGTAAAGAACCAAAACTTATGGCCCTTGCAAAAAGCATCGAGGAAAAGTATAGAAATCATGGAGACTTAATGGACCTTAAGGTAAAAATACCACAGTACAATTAACGAGATTTTCTATGATATTCGTATTTACATTGTTACTTTTGCCCAGCAGTTCCATTATCCTCAATTGTCATGTATTATTAATTCCGTTTTTGACGAGAGAGTTCAAGATTGACATTAGAATGAGTGTTTTACAGTTAGTACATACACTGTAGTACTTTTCATATAGTCTCTAAACCTGTCTAATCATTTCTTATGTATGACCTGTCAGAGATATCATCAGTATTTGTTTTTTACTGTTTTTTAAGGTTCTGAACAGAGAAGGATACAATGGTGTTGACACAGGTCAGTAGATAGTATAAAGTAACTGTTTACCCATAGGCGCTCCATCTTAATCAGTAAATAAAACATAAAGATGTACCCTTATATTACAAAATTAACAAGGCCTGCAACTCCCACCATTTGGACCTGTGTCGCTGTGTAAAGTTCTGTCGTCCACGATAGTAATTTAAGCCCAGTTATATACTGTATGGACGATTTAGATGATTGTATAAAAAAATAAAATAATGTACATGATAAAAATAATCATCATAATATTGAATGATACGTAAAAAATATTGTTAATTAATAATTGATAAATAGATGTTTTGGAGCACCATCTTCCACACAGCATTAAAACAATGGATGAGTCAGCTATCAAAATATTTCGTGATGCACTAGAGGAAGGGTTTGAAAACTATCATCATGTACGCGTGATGGTTGTTGGTCATCATGGCGCGGGAAAATCAAGCCTCACTAAACGTCTGCTGAGGGAAAGCATGGAAGAGGTCCAAAGCACGGACGGAGTGGAGATCTACACCAAAAGAGGGCGCTTTCAGCTCAGTGACCACAAATGGATCAAGTGTGACGACAAACAAGGTGATTTTGCGATTGGCTAATTCTTTATATATTTCTAGGTATATATATCGTAAGTAATTCATAATTTGACGAGGTTGAAAGAATCACTTTAAATTTTCAATGACGACTATTGTTGAATGGACACGGTTTTATTTTATTTTATTTTATTTTTTATTTTTTTTTGAATGTGAAATTTTACTTATTACACCAACCATTCATATGAATTGTCTTTTTTATGCATTGCGTTAGAGTATTTGTAACACAACCCTCAGAGCAGATAGGTAACCATCCTCTCAACATTTCATTAAAAAATCTTCCACAGCAAAAAGTTATTATCGAAATGAAAACCTTCGACTGCATTTATTAATGATGAATAAAGCGAAGTAAAAAAAAATTCCGAGGGGATGTACGTTACCCTCACTCGTATGTCAGCGTCCAGCAAAGCCCCCGTTTAATCTCAACCTTTTTTGTGATTTCTTGAAAGTCTTGTCTATTTGAGGACAATCTATCACTTTTGCCACTAAAATATGATAAGAGAATCAAAGATTTAAGCACTGCCGAGTTTGATAAGAAATATTTATCCGTTAGCCTACAAATATGGTCCTCTATTGTGTAAATATTTTAAAAACAGTCTTTAGTTTCAAAACAGAATAAAATATATATATATAGATATTTTGTAAAATTGTACCCCATGGAATTCCCATACCGACTGTAAAAATCGTAAAAAAAAAAAAAAAAAAAAAAAAGAATATTAGGTGACTATCAAATCAAAATTTTAATCAGATACATATACCTAAATTCAAGTTTCTAAGGAGGGTTGAGATTTTTTTTCTTCGAGTCTCCGGATCAATTTTCGAGGGAAATACATCCTACATCTATCGAACACCAGTTTCGCTCAGCAAGAGGAAACTGTTTGTAGTTCTGTAAAATATGCAATTAACAAACCTTAAAATAATCAATTTTGTTTGATCTTTGTCCATTTCCTTTCTCATATAAAAATTAAGTACAAAACTTGTACTGTTTTATTTTTCTAAAGATAGCAAAATTTTTATTTACCAAGTTGCTTTAATATTAGCAGGTTACATTGTATTTCTAAGTGCTTAAGAATAGGTGGGTGACGTACAAGAAATATTGCATGTTACTTTGTCAAAGCTTATAAGCACCACAACTTAAGGGGGAATGGCATTCATTAACTACTTATTCTTTTGCTGCAGAGAATGAAAACGAAAAACTAGAAAGAATAGCAAGGTACCTGACACAGAGATTTCCAGAAGGTATTCCTACATATCTTTCAATAAAAGACTTCCAGAAAATGGAAACCGAAGAAAAAAAATCAAGTTATTATTCCGATAGATCAAGTCTAGGAAAACCAGCTGCACCATCTCGCAGCACTTTTTCTGAAAGAGCTGATAAAAGCCGACCTATTACAATTCCAAATAAATCAGGGCAATCTGGTACGTCTTATGTTCATTCTCCAAGAAGTCAAAGGACATCAGTACCCCATAGAAACCCCTCTCTAGTATCACGAAAGGCAGAAAAAGCACAGATAACAGGTGATTATTTGACGCCAACTTCATCACCAAGGTCGTTTCCAGATCCACGAGTATCCGTTGTTAGGAGCAAGTCGTCCTCTAGCGATTCGGATGATGATGATACTAGTGATGATGACAGAAGTTATAGTAATAATTTCACCAGAGTTATTCTAGATCTTAAAAACAAATTTGCTACATCAAATGAAAATTCCATTACAACCCCTGAGTCTCCTGATGATATAAAGGATAGTGACTATGTTGGAAACGAAAATGACAAGACTGCACAAAGATCGTCTTCCTTTGACTTTGATCACGTAGAAAACGCACAGGCACTCAAAGAAGACTTGGAGGAGGTATGAAGTATTTTAGATATTCCTGCTTTCTTTCCTTTCGTTTGATTCCAAGATTTAATTAAAGTTGTAGATGGATACATCGCTTTTCTTATAACAGGTACTGCGTATGTCCTCCAAATTTCTTCAAAACGAAACAGGTTCCATCACATTTTGGGACTTTGCTGGACAGACGGTATTTCAAACCACTCACCAGGCCTTTATGTCCTCCAAAGCTGTTTATCTTCTGGTGACAGATGTGTCTCTACCGATGGATCATGTCATCACAGATGATGACGACTGCCAAAACACCTCTGGACATAAGTCTGTGGGAGGTGAGGTTTTTTTTATAACCACCAGTATATGTGCATATAAGGGACTTGTGACTTATACACATCTCCGAGATTGAAATTAAAAAGATGCCTAAGTTTCTCATAGACAATATCTATGTAGTGTCCTATACAAAAATTTAGAATTTTTCAATTTAAATTTGTAAATCAGATGGAATTCCCATGGATACTAATTGTGCCCTGTAATTAACAGACCTGGTTTTGTACTCATATGAAGCAGAATTTATTCAAAAACGTCTATACGAAAAGAAGTTTCTTGCTGTGGCCTTCAATTCGACTCTTAAGTACATGTATATCGACGTTTTATCAGTTACTACATAGATTCCTAAATATACTCGAGGAATTAATTATCGCGTAATTTCGCGAGAAGGAACACGCGCGAAATAAAATTGCTCGCTTTTATTTTTATGGGGCTGAAATTCATGTAAAATCTCTTGATTAAGCGGCCACTCGCGAATTATTGTTCTCGCAATTTGGCAGCAAAGAGCCATTTCGTGATATTAAGTATTTGCGTAAAATAAGGAATCTACAGTAACAATATCCAGTTTCATTCCTACATTGATTTTTTATATTCCATTGAACTCAAAATAAAAGACACGAGAGTCTGACACATCTGTTTTGTATCTGGGTGTTTTACTAGGGAAAGATTTTGATGGCAAACTTACAACTTAATTTATAATACACTTGATGACTTCAACTTTTCTATCGCCATTCTTCGTTATTTAGCAGTATACTTCTTACCTGAATATCCCTGTTGATTCGTAAGCAAGAGCACGTTGTATGTATGAACAATTTCTAAAATGAGGCAGGATATTGACAAATAAGTTGATGATATAATGAACTCAACAATGTTTGCTTCAATGACCTTGCAAATACATGTACAATCTGTCGTTAAGTTGAATGTTGACCGATATCTTTCAAAAAAATTGTGAGGCCATTATTTTCACACTGAATTTCTGTTTACCCGATAATGACAAGAGCACACGGTGGATGTGACCGGTCAACAGGGGATGTTTATTCTTCCATGGCACCTGATCCCACCTCTGTTTTTACATGTCCTTCTTGGCTCTGCTCATAATTTGTATAGTTTAAATGGACTTTTGAGAATGATCACTTTTTGTTATCTTAACATTTCATCTTTACCGTTCACGGTAGCTCAGTCGGTAGAGCGCTCGCTCCGTGATCGGGAGGTCGTGAGTTCGAATCTCGGCCGCGACAGACCTAAGTCGATAAAAAATAGGTAGCAACTGTTCCTTCGCCATGCGCTCGGCACTTTGGAGTGAAAGTTGCGGGTCTTTCGGATGAGACCTTAAAAACCGAGGCCCCGTGTCACGGCAGGCGTTGGCACGATAAAGATCCCTCACTGCTCAATGGCCCTGAGTGCCGAGTAAAGGTCAAAATTTGAAGCCCTTCACCGGTATATGGTGACGTCTCTATATGAGTGAAAAATTCTTGAATGGGACGTAAAACAATATACAATCAATCAATCAATCTTGGCGCAAGTCTATGGGAGGCAAAATGTGTACTTCGCACGTTTTTGGGACCTACAGGTTTTGTTTTTAAGAAAGACACATTAATACAGTTGTCAAATTTTGGACACAAATCCCAGTTTCTACAAAATTGATGTAAACATTCATTATATGTAGCAATTCAAGTCGATACTCTTCCTCACATTTCTAGCCTTTTTAATCATGACGAAAAGATGTGTTTCTTGAACATATATTCTTAAGCATCTACGGAGTATAAACATTTTTGAAGGAATATATTGGACAAGGCTGCATTTGCCACAGAATTGCACCTCATTCGTTTACAATATTCACTTTAAATATCTAATAAAATGGGTGTTATGTTTAAAGGGAGATCGAGATTACTTTTTATTTAGTGTCAAAAAGAGGACATACAAATAGAAACTTGAATTTTTTTCCCAACCTTTTCTTATTTTGTAAATTGCTTCACTTAACATAGGACGTTTGATTACAGACTTCCTGAAATTTTGGTTAAATACTATTCATACATATTGCCCTGAATCACAAAGGGGGTCTCCAAAGGTCCTAGTCGTGTCAACGCACAAGGATAAAACAAAGGTAAGATTATCAATAAACTTGCTTATGATAATTTCTCATGAATCCGGTAACTCTTTGTAAATATACTCAAATGTATCCATTAGAATGCCCAAAAAGAAATCGAAGAGCATCACAGAGAGATAAAGAGAGTGGTTAAAAAGAAAATGCTTTCACCTCATCTTGTTCCTGAAATGTTTTGCGTGGACTGCAATGATCCTGATGAGGAGACTTTGGACAAAATACGATCTAAAATTCTAGACATAGCAAAGAGCGAAGATATCCTGTCACAGCAAATTCCGACTAGCTGGATCTATTTGGAGCGAAAAATCATGGATCTTCGAAAAGAGGGAAAGAAAGTATTGAACTTCAAAGAAGTAAAACAGCTGAACCGATTTTGTACCTTAAATTTGAAGGATGAGAAAGCAGTCAAAGTTTTTCTGCAGTTCCATCATGCAATTGGCAATATGCTGTACTACGACGAAAAGGGTTTAGATGATATCATTATTTTAAATCCGCAATGGCTTGTGGATGCTTTTAAATGTTTTATCACCTCTGAAAAATTTCTGGGATTGTCTCCTTCGGAATCACTTCTCGAAGAAGTGAAGAAAACTGGACATTTGAGCATGGAAATCATTGAAACATTATGGAGTGAAAGAGAAGACAGATCCTATTTAGAGAATAAAGAACACATCATCAAGATTCTGGAGAGGATGGACATTATCTCACGACCTAAACGCTATATGAAAGGCGGAGAATCAAAGCAAGAAATGACAACATTTCTTGTTCCATGCTTGATGAGTTTGGATTTATCACGACCTAAACGTTATATGAAAGACGGAGAGGCAGTTCAAGAAATGACCACTTTTCTTAATCCTTGTATGATGGGTTCACCCACGGTTAGAGCCAAGTGGTTGAAGTCCACGAACAATATTCCAGCCTTGGGATTCTACTTCAAGGATGAGTTCATGCCACCGGCTGTATTTTATCGCTTGTTGGCGGCTTGTATGGCTAAGTTTCCAGCTGTAGAACAGAATGATGTTCCACTTGTTTTCGCAAACACTGCGGTCTTCCGACTGGATAAGCTCAATTTTCTACTACTTGCTCATGACGACTTTCTCATTCGAGCTTGGGTGTTGAGATTTTCTAATACCCCATTCCAAAAATCCTCGATTCACTACACTATCAAAAACTTCTTGGAGGAGAGTCTTACCATTATTTTGGAGATATATACTAGCTGTAGTGCCTGTCCGGACCATAAACTCACTAAAAGGTGTGCAGACTGTAGAAAATGCAATGCAAATTTTCCCTTTAGCATTGTTGTTCAGTGCAGCCAATGCATATCGTCTGACACAACCTTCAAGGGGCTTCACCTGTGGGGAGACTTGGAATCAAATGAAAGTGTGGTTTGTGCTGACCATGACAACGTTCATGTTATTGAGTCAGACGACATGCTTGCTTACTGGGAATGGCCCAATGTAAGTTTTTACTAAGGTCAATTCGTAAAATATAAATACATGTACATCTATATTTTTTTTGTCTCATGACATACTTAGTTCTTAGGTTCATGCATTTTAGTCGATGTCATTTTAAACCTCTAACCCTCCACCCACCACCACCACTATTCACGAGTACCCACACAACTTGTGAATCATTATTAAATTTACTGTATTATTTTTGCAGACAATAAATGCAGATAATTTGACATCGTCTGTAAAAAGTAAGTAATGCGAATTATTTACCTAGTATCAGAAAAATAAGAGTAACAATCAGGTCCTTTGCAGATAAAAAAATCACTTTTTTCTAGGATCAGTGTCTGTTCTCGAGATGCCAATAAAGATGCCATATAGGACCCTAGGCCGTCTTGCCAGAAGAGTTTCTGGCTACTGGGAGGAAATAGCTTATAACCTTCAGCTTGGTGACAACTTTGTGGAGACAACCAAGCGGAACTTCCCTCACCTGGCGTCAGATCAATGCTTTCACGTGTTGAGGACGTGGTATGACAAGTCTCCAGAAGAAAAGAGAATACTCAGGACATTAGACGATGTGTTTGCAAAGGTCTACATTGATCGCGAAACTTTGCAAACGGTAAAAAGTACACGTGTTTGTACCTATAATTCAGATGTCAACTTTAAAAACGTTTTAAAGTGTAGTATATGTCAAGAGTTTTGTTTCCTTTTTTGCAGTTAGAAGCAGAGGAACTTGAGTGGGAAGGTAAGTTGGTCATCTGCAAAGGTTATCTAACCAGCTGTTATTGGCGATATTTACTCTATTAGTTTGAACTTAACATGGTCTGGGGAAATAAATTCCACGCCCTAAAAAAATCTAACCTTTTCTTTCTGAGTTAGATATTTTGTTTTATGAAGAGTTATTGCATCTATATTGAGTCAAACAGAAAGAAAGATCTGATTCATGTTGAGATAGTTCTGAAGTTTTCCGAAACATTATGGTCATTTTTAGTAGTGGTAGTATTGTTCATTGGATCAATAATATGATGTTGATATAACCTATATGATATATTTGTATGTGAATGTTGGCTACACTGATCAGTACCAATTTTGTATGCATTTCAGACAAAGAGCGAAGAAACAGTAACAGACTTTTTTGTTTGAATGTTGTTTAATGTCTCTCTCGAGAATTTTTTCACTCATATGGAGAGGTCACCACTTGCCGGTGGAGAGCTGCAAATTTTTAACCTATACTCGGCACTCAGGGCCATTGAGCAGTGAGGGATCTTTTTCGTGCCAGCACCTACTGCGACACGGGACCTCGGTTTATACGGTCTCATCCGATTGGACCGGTCTCCACGTCCCACAGTGGGATTCGAACCCCGTGACGTAAGGATCAACTCCTTACTTCGCGACTCTAGAACAGACGCTCTACCACTGCGCCACGCAGGCGACCAGTATCATAGTAATATTGTTTAGCGGATTATAGTCTTTAATAGTCTGACAAAACTCTTCATTGAAATTGAAATTAATTAAATTGATATCATTTTTTGATTCGCTGTAGCCGTTCACCACTTATCAGATGCATCCGGAAAATAAATGTAACCAATTGCGCGCACAAGAAGCAACATACTGCTGTGCTCTTGTTAATTTTTCATATGTTTTAGTTTACAATATATGATAAAATGTTTTCCCTTTGTTGCAAACAGTTCATATATAGTTACAAGTTATGCTTTCAATACTGTTTAAGAAAAAGTTAATTTGCACAAAGGGTTTTTCTTTTGAAGAAATTCAATTTAAGTATGAGTTTTTCAACTGTTCGATACATTTTCGTGTTTTTTCTTTATACTACATGTAGTAAGTTCGAGAAGCAGGAAACGGATATCTGTGTATCATGCTTCCTGTTCATTCCCTTTCAAGTACATACTCACTAAATCAGATATATTTTAAAAAGATCAGTCCTACATTTTAAACTCTTTTTTTTATTACAGATAACAAGTATCTGGACAAACAAGTTTCAAACAGAGGTATCGATATCATCTGCAACAGATTAGGTAAAAAAAGCTACCAACTTGCCATTGAGCTGGGGTTAACTCCCGAGGAAACCGAGCGTATACAGATGGATTTTCGAACATCCATCGCTCAGAGCCGAGAGTATATCAACCAATGGCGCCAAAAAGCACAGAAGCCAACATACAAAGTTCTACTTCAAGCTTTGGCGACAGTAGATGTTGCTAATTATAGAGATGTACTGACACATATTTACTGAGTATTATGACGTCCATGAATTTTACTCAAGGTGTATTTTATAAATACACGTACATGTATATATTTTTAATTTGAGAATAATTTGACATATTTTATTCATGTACCAGAATATCTTTGTTGTATACTTGAAGTCGCACAATCTCTCTGTAATTCCTAAAAAACAAAAACCAAACAAACAAACAAACAAAACAACACACAAAAAACAATTCAGGACTTTTAATTTTGAACAAAACATTGGCAAAAATTACCATTAACATAAAATAAAGTATAATATTGGTAACTCAGCTGTTATAAGAATTTAGGCAGTGGGTGCTTACTCCTCCTAGGCTCTAATCTTCCAGAAGTCCATGTTATTTGCCCTGTTCACAATTTGTATTGTTTAAAGAATTATGACATCGATCATCTTCATCTTCACTATTTTCATTTTAACCACCGACCATGAATCTCTGCTGGAGGACAGTCTGTCTCCGAGGATACTTGTCGCTCGGTTTATATTCTGCTATGGACATTGAAAAAGATTCCATACTGGCTGACACGTTGCCCTTTATAAAAAGTTGTCATTCTGTTGAGTTTGTGAGGGGCACACACTCAAACAGAACGGTTAGTTTTCCTCGAATTCTCCTTCGGTTCATTATACTAGTATACGACATATACATACCATAAATTTTATCACATGAAAGATTGTAACGTTTCAATCATAGATATTTTTTATAATACCTAATTTTCTTACCCATGCATTCTATTCATGTTTTTTTTTTCATGTTAATTGTCTATGGAATTATATGCAATATCAATATTTATGTTGAGAAACGATGGGATCACTGCACAAAAGAATATCGGGACAAATGGTTTGAAATAAACAATGGAGGCCATCAACACCAATTCCACTGACCATTTTATATTAATATAAAAAAAAAACATCGGAGGAAAAAAAAACAATTTATATTTTCTGTCAGAGAGAGGGAAGGGGGCATCCATAACAGAGGATATACAACTGAAGTTAAAGAACTGGGCACTGCGCTCCCATATGAATTGCAATGACCATATCAACAAAGATGGGAATCGAATACACTTTTATTGAACAACATTCGTATCTTTCAGAGAAACATTTGGAGCACCCCTACTAATGTGTTCGGAACCTTTTATTTTTCGGTGTTCTGCAAATTATAATACCCAAGGAGTTCGCAGTAGCTCTGGTGAGATTTATTGAGATTGTTAATGGAATTAGTATCTGAATCATTTAAATATAACCATAAAATTTCAAAAGCAGGTCTATGTGACCTACTTTTGAACCCAAGATGCATTAACTAAATAAGAGGCCATGGCCACAACGCTCTCCTGAGTAACTAGGGCCCTTCTTGTTCTTCATCAGCAGATTCTTTTTCCTATATATATTCATGTAATACTTGATCCATTGTAGGACCATCCTATCCCCGCCGGGGGGGGGGGGGGGGAGGTAATGATTAGAACAAACTTGAATCTATGCTATCTGAGCACCCTCTGAAGAAGGTGTGGCCTTTCATTTGAACAAAATTGAATCCCCTTCACCCACGGATACATGTACACTGTGCCAAGTTTGGTTGAATTTGGTCCAGTGTTCTGGAGAAGAAGATGAAATTAAAAAAAAGTTACGACGACAGACAACGGACAAATTTTGATCAGAAAAGCTCACTTGAGCCTTAAAAAAGTTTAATAATTCTAAGCCTCTTATTATCACAGGTACTTGTGGACAGGAACCCCCCCCCCCCCCTCCAATATGCCCCACAGGTCAAAAAATATTTTTATGTATTTTTTTCATAAATTATTCTTCTAGTACACATTTACAATGTATTCCATAAGAAAAATCCAAAAAAATAACGCAGAATTAACGTTTTACTAAAAAATCATACCCGCGGTATTATAAAATAGAGAAGGTAAGTCACTTCCATTTGTTTACACTGGACCCCTCTTGGATATCAGGCTCAAAATATCATATACCTAATACATGTCACCGAAATGTGTCATGATATCTTGTTTCGGTAGATATTTTTGTCTTTAATCGTGCTATTTAATTGCCCAGGCATCCCATAATAATCCGAGTATTCATCGTCAAATGTGAAAAATGCTACAAGATTTGGAAATGTCAGAGTAGAAATTACGGAAGTGATGCAAAAACGACACCTAGCGTGTAACTCTCGAGTTCCGAGTGTTATAGAACTAAGGGAAAAGTCAGAGGTCTACGAAAAAGTTCGGGAAAATTTTGATAAAGAAGTCGAAATTGATTCATTAGAATTAAATTCTGCTTAAGATTTTCGAGATGAGCGAGGGTAGTCGTCAATATTCCCTTTAAAGGATGTTATCATTGATACCAAGTAGCGGTTTAAAAATCGCTTAAACATTATAAACTTGACATGTAACCCCCCCCCCCCCCCACTCCACCTCGGCCGCCTTCCCCATCTGCGTGGACATGGAATTTTCATTAAATTGTGTCTGCGGAAAGGTGGATATCCGTTAAATTAATGTGGTAGTAAATATAATATTTAGAATGATAAACTAGTTTTAAAAATAAGTAAAGACAGAAATGTGATTATTTAAAACTGTACAAAAAAATCTCTTTGTTTCACCATTTGTTATGAATTCGCTACATGTATTTAATCAATATTGATTAATTTGGGGACGGGGGCTGTGCAACGTCATTATAAGTTACAGTTTTGGAGAAAAACAAATTGACCGGTTGATGAATGGTTGTACAACCCATGCAATATTTAAACGTCAATTGCTACGTAATACAAGTTGCAATTATCTAACTATGACTGTTAGAAAAGACGTACCTAAAGAACTTTTTTAAAAGTCTTTATTTTATAGAAGTTAAGCTTCCGTTTGTTCAATTAAAATAATAGCAGCTTGATATATATGTAATCAAGGCCAGAAATAAACTCAGCAGTGCGACGCGAAAGTAAAGAAGAGCATGAAAATTATTTTTTTTTTTAAAATGGGGTTCTGATTTTCATTCTTAAGAATTAATTTTGAAAAGACTCACATTTAAATTCCTTGGCAAATGATAATCATCGCATAAGAATATTAAAAAATACACATAATTATTAAGCTTAATATTATCGGAATTGATTGCAAGCATGTCCATGTAGAAGGGGAAGAGGGGTTACATATCTTGTAAGTTGTAAATTAATGTTTAAGCGATTTTTAAACCGCTACTTGGTATCAATGATAACATCCTTTAAAGGGAATATTGACGACTACCCTCGCTCATCTCGAAAATCTTAAGCAGAATTTAATTCTAATGAATCAATTTCGACTTCTTTATCAAAATTTCCCCGAACTTTTTCGTAGACCTCTGACTTTTCCCTTAGTTCTATAACACTCGGAACTCGAGAGTTACACGCTAGGTGTCGTTTTTGCATCACTTCCGTAATTTCTACTCTGACATTTCCAAATCTTGTAGCATTTTTCACATTTGACGATGAATACTCGGATTATTATGGGATGCCTGGGCAATTTAATAGCACGATTAAAGACAAAAATATCTACCGAAACAAGATATCATGACACATTTCGGTGACATGTATTAGGTAAATGATATTTTGGGCCTGATATCCAAGAGGGGTCCAGTGTAAACAAATGGAAGTGACTTACCTTCTCTATTTTATAATACCGCGGGTATGATTTTTTAGTAAAACGTTAATTCTGCGTTATTTTTTGGATTTTTCTTATGGAATACATTGTAAATGTGTACTAGAAGAATAATTTATGAAAAAAATACATAAAAATATTTTTTGACCTGTGGGGCATATTGGAGGGGTGGGGGTGGGGGGGTTCCTGTCCACAAGTACCTGTGCTTATTATTCAAATATTTAGATATAGCTGTGGAATCTCAAAGTAGATCACAGTGACCTACTTTTTGGTTAACATACTTCGAGAACCCAAGATGTATCAGTTGAAAAAGTTTGATGATTATAAGCCTCTTATTATTTGAAATATTTAGATATAGTCTTTAAATTTAAAAAGTAGGTCACCATGACCTATAGCTGCAGAACTGTAGCTCTCCGAAAAAAACATTGACAGACCGGAGAGCTACAGTGCCACCCATAGAAAAAACTGTATATTTATTGTGCACAAAAAGTTGTGCTCGGTTCTGGATTTATTTCTCCAAATTCTTACCTTGATCAACTGCACATAAGCTTGATTTCAAAAAATTCCTTAAACCTCTATCGACTACTTTTATAGTTGACATCTTTACGAAGCACGTTTAGCCGAATTCTCTAGCCACCCAAAATGGCAGTAAAAACAGGCGAAATTTTGGATGGTCTCAATTTCAGGCCCAGGAGGACTATTAACAACGGTTATAGGAAATGTTTTGATGTGGAATTAGTGAAAGAATGTGTTAGGAACAGCGCACTTTTTTGTGCGCAATAGATATACAATTTTTTCAATGGGTGGCACTGTAGCTCTCTGGTCGTCCATCCAAATTTTTCAGACCAGCGAGCTACAGACCTGCAGCTACATCACCTACTTTTTGGTTGACAATCTTAGAGGACTCAAGGTGCATGAACTGATAAAATCTTATGATTCTAACCGAATTAGTATCTGAAATATTTAAACATAGCCATATAATTTTAAAAGTAGGTCACTGTGACCTACATTTTTGTTGTAATACTCTGAGGCTTTAGGGTGCATCAACTGACAAGGTGTAATGGCTGTAGGCATCAGTGTCAAAATATGTCTCTTAAACAATTTTTAAAAAATTCAATGCCTGCAACATTCAGAAAGTTAGTCACTGTGACCTACTTTTTGATAAATATGGCCTAACGATGCATCAACTTACGATTAAGGTTTGGTGATTCTAAACTTCTCACTATCCAATATAATGACCTTAAAAGTTTTGAAAATGATTAGCCATTAAATTCAAAAAGTAGGTTACGGTGACCTGCGTTTTGGTTGACACACTTTAAGGCCCCATGATGCATATCAGGCTGACAAGTTTTGATGATCATATGGTTTAAAGGGTTCATGATATGCATCAAAATCAAATTGAAAATAAATACCTGAAAAATTCAAAAGTAGGTTATCATGACCTACCTTTGACTCAAAATGACTTGAGGTCCTAAGATGCATCAACTGACAAGATTTGATAATCCTAGTTCTTATAGTGGGCAAAATATCAAAGTTTTAACAAAACATCATTTTAGGTCAAATGTGAAGTGATCTTGAGACCACGCCCTTTGCCCTAGGGTGATATATTGAACTTTTTTTTAATCTACAACATAGCCTCATCCTTATCCGGAAGTTTTGTGATAATCTGCCCAGTGGTTCTTGGGAAGATTTTTAGCAACCACTACTTTTGTTTTTATTACCCTAATTATCTCCCCTTGTTTAAAGGTCACATCCCTATTTTAAAAATAAATTAGAGCCCTTAGGCCAAGGATACTCTATGATAAATTTGACAAAATTTGGCCGATGGGTTCTTGAGATATGGCCTATATTCCAAAAAGTTGATGCACAAACGGCCATAGCATTCGCTCTTTGAGCCTTTGGCTCAGAAGAGCTAAAAATTAACAGGCAAATGAGCACCGAATATCGTTATGTTGTAAGTAAACTGGAAGTGGAGTATGTTAAGGTTCCAGCTCACAAAGCTTCTAACGATATACTAGTAGTCTTTGTTTGTAAAACTCATTATTACAGCTGCATCTTTGAATAACAGCTTTAAGGACATACGCAACGTAGTTTGAGCTTTATTGTCTTTTCCCCTGAAATTGAAAGAGTTCCAATACTTAAAGGAATTGTTTGCTACGTTTTAATGCCTATACATGCTGTTGTACACTTCTTAAACAAGTTTGGATAAAAAAAAATATCTAGAATATATGTTTAATAATTTTTGTATATTTTTATTTGAATTATACAAATATTTTCATCAAAAGATATCTTTTCAAAACCCCTGGTTATGCATGCTGACGTTTTGTCTATGAACATCTGATGGCTTTATCATATTAAATTAAGAATATCTAGAAAAATTATCAGTAGGTATGGTACGTTGCGTATTTCCTTAATTAATTCAACATTTTGTAATCCAATTTATACTTTCCTTTCAAAAGACGAAATTCTTCAAAATCACCTTACGTTTTTTAAAAATATTAACATTCCAGTCATCCACAGTGAATTTGATTTACCGTACCTAATTCCAAAACAGTAATCCTTACAAATAAAGATACATTGCAGGGTCCAGAAAATGTTCTATCAATCCTCTGTCTTCACTATTCACAAAATATTAACTGCTGTGAAGGACAAACTTCAATTGATAATATCTATGTAGCCCTTGGAGACCAGGATTTTCAGCAATCTGTTGGGTACTAATTGTGCCCCTTTATTAGCCGACCTGTTTTTTTTTAATATTCTAATGAAGCAGAATTTATTCAAAACTTCTACATGAAAAGAAGAAAACTCTATTAGATATTTAGATACACTGTATATAAACGACACTTTATCATTTAAAAATGGTTACAAGTATTTTCATTCGCATGTCGACTCGAAATATCACAGTGAACTCGAAATAAAAGACACTGCAGTGTGCCACATCTTTTTTAATATGCTTTAATATTTGGATTTTGACGTAATGGACATTATGACAAACGAAGCGACTTCAGCTTTACCATCGTTATGTAATAACATTCCACTATCACCCGCATATGATGTTCAGGTCTTCCAGCTCATTCGGTACGCAAGAACTTGCTCAGGGTACAATCCATTTCTAAACCTGGACAGCCATTCGCACATTTGCAAATACAATATATATTTGGGACGAATTTTAATTGACATGTTCGAAATCAATTGTTAGGCCATTGTTTTTCTTATATTTGACTATGGTCAGTCGACAGGGGATGCTTATTCCTTCTAGGCACCTGATCCCACTTCTGGTGTTTCCAGTGGTCCGTGATTTGTTTAAAGGAATTATGAGATTGATCAATGTTCGTTATCCTCACCTTTTTCATAAAACTTCAAACATAGACATACTGCACTTAGTAAATTGATATTACGTCCATTTCGCTCCCTAGTGACGAAAATCGAACTTTAAAATTTTCCTCGAAGGCAAGTCCAATAATAAAATATGTGACCAAAATAGTCTAATCCAAAGTAAATCTGATAGATGAAGATATGCTGCCCCCAAACGAGAGAAATAAAACGGTCAGGGATCAACAAAATATTAAATCTGGTACTTCTAGAACTCATAATGTAGATCTATTTACATGTACTAGCCTGTGTGTACCAGTGCAATCTACTCTCTCATTTAATTGTTTCTGTCACCTAACTAAGCAATACAATAGTACTTGAGCAAATAGGCCACTTTACGCAGAGTAAACTAGTGCAATCCCTCTATGGCCTCTCTTTATCTTTGAATAATATTTTAAAACATATAAATATAAGATATTTTTCTCTCATTTTTATTTATCTATTATTTTCAAGTGTATCTGATCATTAAAAGCTATGAAAGTACTTTTTGTATTTTATATCAAAACATTCCTGTATAATTCCTATATTCCACGGACCTATCAATTACATTATTTACAGTGATTAATTATCATAGTTGAATAACAAAGGGGTACAACTTGTCTCAATTTGAAATTTTCCGTAAATGATCAACAGAGCTATGTCCAGAAATTAAGAATTTCACAAATCTGGTAAAAATACCCCTGTTTGTTACATCTTCTTTGCTTCCTAGATGCCCAGCAGTATTATCATAAGTGAAAAGCGAAGGAAAATAACCTCCAAGAAGAGTATAAATTTCTCTCCCTTTAAGGTCATTGAGCCCTCCCCAGCAACAGAACACTTGCCCCAGTGATCCAGAATTTCACAAATTTGGTAAAAATACCTTTGCTCATTACAACTCTGTACTCTATTTGTCTCCTAGATTTTTAAAGAATTAATGCAATTTCACTATAATCAAATTAATCAATAGAGTCTCACCCTAATAACAGAACGCCTGTCCCAGAAGCCATGAATGTCACAGTTTGGAATTAGAGGCACTTTTGCTCATCATAACCATGCTCTTAGTTTATCTGCTAAATTCCTGGGAACAAAGATTTCCCAAAAATCATGTATTTTTCACTATATTTAATAAAGCCCCATCCTAACTTCAGAACCCGAACCAGGGGGCTATGAATTTCACAATTTTGGGGGAAAAAAACTTGCTCATCATAACCATTTACTAAGTTTGTTTGCTAAATACCCTGGAGCTGAGAAGATTTTCAAAGAATTAATGCATTTTCAATGTATACTGAAAGGAAAAAGAAACGCATGCAGGGTAAACTTTTGATGAGATTTAATGACAATTTTTACATGTATTTTCCAATATTGTTATCTTACATTTACACACATCTTTAATCAAGAAGTTTAGAAAATTTCATTTGATTTAGACGAATAATTAAAGAGAATTTGAAACTCATTTAACGGTACCCCCACAAAAGTGAAATAAAAAATGTCGTCATTACCTCCTATTTGGGTGAATTAAAAAAAAAATGACCAAACGCATATTTATCAACCCACACTAAAAATACAGGCAATGAAAATAGATTTCTATGTCTCAGCATATGTCTTTCGATAGTGTCTAAATACCTGCCAAATATCTCGTTGATATCTCAATTAACAAAAAAGTTATGCCCAAAAATGATGCTAAAATTGTCAGGAGTGCAACACCTTTTTGTGACATTTTGAAATTTCAATATTTTTTGGAGATCTGTAAAATAAATAATAATGCTTTATGTTGAAAATAAAGACTTTCCTGATAATATTCAAAGTATTGAGCTTTAAATGTGGGCTATAGTAACTTTTGTTTAATCAAGTTGTGGTCATGGCTGATGTTTAAAAAAATGTTATACCATGTCAGGAGTGCAACAGAAAAAATGTAGTGTTGCCAAAAAAACATCAATTGTAAAATTCTGAAAGAAAATTAAGACAAAAAAGAATTTTCTAAGTGTAAAACAATAACTGATATACATTTTAAAACTTAAAATTGTTATATAAATCACAAGCAGCATTAATTAGAGTCAAGTATATGTGCATACCCAATAATGTCAGGAGTGCAACATTTGATGTTTTGCTCTCAAGCATGAAAATACTATTATCATTATATGATTTTCTGATTTTTATTTTGGAAAAGAAAGACACAAAGAACATTTTTACCAAATAGATTTATTAATTACTGGGTCTGTCTGTGCTTCAGATCTACATTTCTATGGTCAGGAGTGCAACACATTTTTTTAAAGATTCAAGTTGTGTGATGAAAACACTTCTATTCATGCTTAGACGTATTCATTAATTAATAATGATCTTTTTGTATAATTTAATACTAAATTATTGACAGTTTTATTATTAAAATCCTTCCTTTTTCAATTTTATCAATTCAGATGTGTTTTTATCTTTTTTGTGATTTTTTAAATGAATGTTAAAAATAAACACACTAAAAATTGTCATAAAATTCAAGTAATTCCTCCTCAACTTCACTGAAACAACAGAACAAGTACTTATGTAATTTTCACCTCACAATTCTACTTTAAAGGTCCCAATGCTTTTGGTCAGGAGTGCAACAAATATGTTAGAATTATAAATCATCCAATAAGAATAAAAATAAAGAAAAAATGATGAGTAGAATTTTTCTGGTGGGTTACTGTGTTTGTCCTCTAAAGAAAAATATGCTATAAAATATATTTTATCTTCTAAATATACATTTAAGCTAGTTTTTTGGCATAAATAGGGAATAATTCCAGATAAAATGTGAATTTCAAATACTTTCATCTGTTTTAATTATAAAATATCAGACTGTAAGTATTGCACAATTTCATTACCACTTGATGTTGCCAACACTTTATGAATTTTTGTGTTCTACGGTTTTAATTTTTTAATTTTACTGCAGTCAGGAGTGCAACAAAACTGCTTTATAATACCAATGCTTTTTAACTATCTTTACTAAAAAATGCGTTGGAAAAAAATGTTTGATACTATTTTATGTTCAAAACACTATGTCTATCAACAAATTACAGAAATTTTCTTGTCAATTCAGGGAATAGTTTTCATCATTTCACATATAGTTTTATATACAATTTATATATATTACACTTTGCAAATAATCATGTGTTAAGGTCTTCAAAATATGAAAAACCTGCCGTAAACGATCAAAAATATCAAAACGACAAATTAATTTACAAAGTAAGAATGGGTTATTGTGTGTTATAATTTTTAAAACAATGATAAATAAAATACATATCAGATGTCAGGAGTGCAACACAATAATGTAACATAGAGTCACTTCAAAATCTAGTATTTTTTGTAAGAGAACTCATATATAAAAATTCTTTTTTGGCTTAGATGTAAGGAATTGGCTTGAACGGACAAAAAAGTGAAATTTGGGCAATTTTATTGCTTCATATTTTTTTCATATTAAAACTTTTCAAACCAGAATTGAAAAAATAATGTAAAATGACAATCAAAAAGTCATATTTTTGTCACACATACAAGAGAAGACACTCAATCAAGGTCTAGATTTAATCATTTATACCCCTTTTACCATTTTGAAGCATAAAAAACTATAATTTCTTGTGATTATGTATTTTAGAAAGTCTTTTAAGGTGTAATGATATTTTCTTTTTTCAAAAGAAATTTTACTAACAAAAATTCTGAAACTTTTTAATCCAATTGTCTATTCTATTGCCACTTCAGGATTTTAAACTAGAATGCATGTGCAATATGATGATATAAGTGAAAAATATGTCAGAAGCAGTTGAATTTTTCCAAAAAATTTCAGTTTGGTGGTCATTTTTTTTAATTCACCCATTTCTCTCTTACGTATCGGTCAGCCTTAATACTCCTGTGCATGGAGGTCTTCGGTGCATTTATCTTTCTCATAGGGATATTATCCAACCCTTCCAACAAGATAGCCCTTAGCTTGTAAAGAGGCGCTGGGATATTCTGACGCCTTTTTACTCTACAGGCCAGTTAGTCCCATATATATTCAGTTGGAGACAAAGGTAGAGTGTATGGACACAGTCGAGTAGGTTAATGTGATTTTTTGCTAGAAAGTCTTAATATTCACAGCCAACATTGGATGGGGGAGGGGGGGGGGGGGTTAAATTTGCTGACAAAAATAGGCATACAGGCATCACATGCGCGTTTGATACGAACACCTCCGTAAAGTTGACAATCGCAGACTAAACTCGTGCAATCGGTTTCTTCCAGTTTTGGGGTGGAAGTGAAGACTGTGATTGCCTTCTGTATTAAAAGCGGTTTTGGTGGTAGTGACGTCGCGATTACGCAGGTGGTATGACATGGCCTCGTTACGCGCTGTCGTTCCCGTCGCGGCTGGTCAAAATTCCTTCCACTGTTTCTCTGGGGACTGATAAGATGTCTTATGGTAGAAAATCCACAACAACCTATTGTTGCCTTTGTTTGTTCTCAGGCAATGCAATTGCCAGATAACATTGAACTTCGTCAGCCGTACCATTTTTGTAAGAAATTCAAATTGACTTTAAATAGCGAAAAACAATGTGTATATCTCCAGAGTATCAACTTGTATTACAAATTTTGCTGACATACCTGTTATCGCCAATCTGCACGTGCTCTTGGTTTTTTACCACTTTCCCTATGTGACGTCATACCTTTTATGGTTGAGTAATTTCGAACACCAATTTAGATGCAAACTAAACAAAATACTTCCCAGACAAATTTTCATAATTTTCGGTCAAGCAGTAAAATAATTATCGAATAGTAAGTTACCCTACGTTTCTTTTTCCTTTCAGTATATAATCAATACCCCCCCCCCCTCCCCTTAAAACCAAAATCCCTGCCCATGGCTTTCACAATTTTGCAAGAAGCACCTTTTCTCATCAAAACCATGTGTTTGTTTGCTAAATATCCAGGAGCGGAGATTTTCAAAGAACAAAATGATTATTGTCAATAATACCAATACCCCTGAACCAAGGGCAATGAATTTCACAATTTAAGAAGAGGCTCCTATGCTTATCAAAACAATGCACTTCGTTTGTTTGCTAAATATGCAGGAGCAGGGGAAAAGATTTTCAAATAACTTTCACAATATGATCAATAGAGCCCTACACTAACACAAGAACCTCTGACCCAGTAGCCATCAATTTCACAATTTTGGAAGGAGCGACCTTGCTTCTCATAACCATGCACTGAGTTTGTTGCTGTAGCAGAGAAGATTTTCAAGAATTAATGCATTTCACTATATGATCAATACACCTCCACCCAATACCAGAACCTCTTACCCAGGGATCATGAATTTCACAACTTTGGAAGAGGCACCCTTGCTTGTTTTAACCATGCACTTGGTTTGTTTGCTTAATATACAGAAAGACAGTAGACTTTTACAGAAAGACTGCAAACAATAGTACCAGTATAGTTCTGCTGCCTACCTGCAAATCATTTTTTCAAAAGTTGAATATGTTCAAATGTTCATGGACAGTGCACATTGATTGACAGAAACAGGTAGCGGTAGGTCACCTGAGCGACTAAGATGATTCAACATCGAGTTTCAATGTTAACTATTCAATAATTATAATAACTGTGATTGAAAAAGACAATTCAATAAAACAGAGTAAAAATAAATCTTAATTAGTTTAAACAAGTTTGTGCAAGAGTTCATGCAAAAATTGATTACAAATAGGGAATACGTGTTTAAAATACAGACTTACGTTAAATTTTCTTCTGTCCCAAGAACATATAAGAGAAGTCAAATATATGTTCACTAGAATTTCTTTATCTCTTTAGATTGCCAACATCTATCAAATTTCAGATAAATCGATAAATAACAGTATCATATCCGTCATATCTGCACATGATGTTTTTTAATATACCTGTAGAAAAAAAGCATTGAAACTGTGACAAAAATCTTACTAGACAAAACAAAAGAATGTTTGCAAGATTCTGAAAACTGTAAACTGATTAATCCACAGAAATGTGTAATTATTAAAAATCTACGACTTAATAAAATTTAGATTTTTTATAGCAAGATTTATGTTGACACAAGAAAATTTCTATTCCTAGCATTTATAGTAAATTTTGATTTTGCCTTGATTTTGTTCTATATATCGAAATCATGAAATTTGAAACCCCTTGTAAAAAACGTTTTGCATATTAATTATATTCTACTATAGCATTGTATCTCAAAACTGAATGACAATTTGAGATAACAGTTAAATTGTGATCTGGAACACGTTACATTGAATAACTGTAACATGTTTTAACAAGTGAATGGATCTAACCTTGTTATATATAGTTTGACTGCAATTGGTATTTTTAATATGGAATTCCAGTTCTTTTAAGCAATTCACCTCTAGACAAAGTAATATTGTACCAACATGCAAGTTTGGCCTTTGCTAAACAATTTACGTAAATAATGCTGCATTAAATAAAAGGAAAAAAAATTTCAAATTTGATTGATCTTTAATATCCATGATGAAAAGAGAATGAAATGTCACTAGAAAACAATTGCTGTTGAAAATTTACATAAAAGTACAATGTACCTACTCAAACCCCCTAAAGATGACCAACAACAAAACATACTACAGTGAAACCTGTCTAACCCGACATGGACTGGGAGAACCAATATTGTGTCGGAATAGACATAAACTGTTGAATTACACAGTGTTAAGAACATGGAAAATAGTAAAATGGTAATATAAACAAAGGTCAGAATTCACAGGGAAACAGTTTGCACAGGTGTCAGATTAGACAGTTTTTACTGTACATGTACTTTCAAAATTTACAAAGATGCTATTCAAAATGCAAAACAGTAATTTCATATCTAATGGTATATAAACAAAAGAGTAATACTGAAATAAAACACAAGCACCATGATGGGGATTTATAGCTATGACTTAAGTTTACGAAAGTCCAAGGGTATTACAACAATGGCCACTGCTGGGAAGGAGTACATGAAAGTGCAATTACGAAAATGATTAACACATATTTGATGTTCAAAATACCCAAGTTTCAAACATATCTTTTTAATTCAGCTTCTGAATAAAATCTTATTAAAAAATAAGAATTTCTCAATTTACTTTGTCAAATTTATTATCCCATTCCAGTTAAAATTTTGCACTTAAAAACAAAATTAACAAATGTCACACTGTCTGTTTAGCTTGGCATTCACTACCATTTCTCTTACCTTTCCGGTTTTTCTCATTTTTTTAATCGGTAGGAAAAATTTTATGCATCATATCAATACATGTATATAATGTATAATATATTGATTTTTCAGACTACTTGTATTTATTCAGAAAAAAATGGTTTCATCCAGCATAACAATCAAATGCTTTTATGATATATGTACATAGATGAAAATTTTTACCTTCTGTTTTTAAGGTCCAAAAGAATCATGATCTATTTATGACAAATAGTAAGCTACTTTTAATTATCCTTTATTCTCCTGGGAACTTGCTAAAAAAAACTATTTACTCCCATAAAATATTAGGGTGTAGAATTACAATACCAAAAAATATACTGATTAAAAACAAGGACATACAGAACTAAACTTATAATAACATTTTATGTGTTAAGAAAATGAATGAAGAATGACTGAAAAAAAATAGGATTTCCAAAACAATGTTTTGTGTATCACTACATAAAATAAAATACAAAATTACCTAATTCTAAATAAACAGGCAGTGTTTAGTGTTTAGAAGTGTTTTCAAAACTTGCAAGATGATTTTGCATTAACAAGATTTAACAACACTGAGATTTTTAACAAAGACACTTGTAATTCACAATATCACAAATGAAACATCAAAAAAGGACTTAATGCTATGCTCTCTTTTAACAAAGAATTATATTCCACAGAGATTTCAATAAAATAAATAATGCCATAAATTCAGATTATTTGACAATAGAGAGTTTTATATATACTAAGTATAAAATTAATAAAGAAGGATGCGTTTCTCCACTGCTTTCCGACATATCGGGCATTCTGCCATTCGATCCCCACACATTTGACATGTGCCGTGGCCGCACAGGAAAATCATGTTCTTCAGACGATCCATACAAACTGGACAGCTGGTCTAAAAAATGAAAACAAACACTATCAGAACTAAGTTTTACTGAATCATACTTATTAACTATAAGATTTATCAGACTATCAAACTATAAGAACCAAGTTTTACTAAATCATACTTATTAAATATAAGATTTAACTTCAAAAATATTTTCATACTCAAAAGAAAACCAAACCTCAATTTTTTACAAAGCAAAAAAAAAAACCAATCTGCTTACTGATGTAATGTAATTTGCCCTTTGTAGTCCTTGTGCTCTCAATTTTCAAGATAAATTATGTGTACAAAGCAAACCTGTATATTCTAACATTTTGGATCCAAATAATACAGTGTTGCAAATTGAATTAAAATTTTAAGATGGTTTTGGCAGCCTATACATGTATAACAGATGGATCCTGAGAATGACCTTCTTTTAAAGAATCAAGAAAAAAAATAATACAATTTTAATTCAGCCTTTCTTGACATATGAAATTCTTCCCCTTGTGGTCAGACAAACCATCGTACCTGATCTTTGATATCCTGTAATTGTTGCTGTAGCTTCTGAATGTCTTTTGTGTTGTCACGGGAACCATTGTTCATGATGCCAGGGGGCTGAGGAGCGGGAGGGGCTGTTCATAACACAAATAACACGTCAGTATTAAACTCATCATGTCAGTGACTCATAATATAAATATCAAGTCAGTTACACAAATATCGTGTCAGTTACACAAATATCAAGTCAGTTACACAAATATCACGTCAGTTACACAAATATCAAGTCAGTTACACAAATATCATGTCAGTTCTCCAAACTTATCTATCAAATAAAAAAATTCATCCTTCCTTCTGTTCAATAATCTTAGACTAGAAAATTAGAAAGATTTACATTTGTGATACAGGCAAAAATGACTTACGAGTTCCCCCACAGCACACAATGAATGGCACAGTCTTCTCAATAGATGATCTACATTGTACACACTTCTTCATCAACTGACCACAGCCTGAAATCAGAACAGTGTTTATGATATTGATTCATTTCTTTCACTTGCTGATAATGGCCATTAAATTTTTTGAAACATATACTATTTGAATATTTTACATGAAATGAATTTCTTTTCAGGTTTTCGTGCCTCCTCAAAGACTTTGTAAGTCGTTCTTCCAGTTGTTTCCCCTTGTATGAAAGCAAAACAAAAACTCCAAACTTACCGTCACAAGCACACATATGACCACAAGGCAAGAACAGAGTGGACGCCTTCTTATCTGAACAAACAACACACTCCTCAATCTGAAAAAAAAACACACACACACAAAATTACAATCAGTCTTAATTAGAACAAAGACATTATATGATTATGATGACAGAAAGTCATTTTTTTTTTATAATTCTTTATTCTCAATATATGTATTTTCTTTCAAAACATTTACCTACATATTTATTTATCTCTTTTAAAGTAACTTGTCAAATAACTTTTCAAATACTCTTAGACAGTTAATACTAAGCTATGATAAACAACAAGTTACCTAAAGTGTCTTTTAAAGTAATTTGTAAGATAACATTTCAAAATGTTCTTTGACACTTAATCCTATGCTATGATAAACAACAATAAGTTACCTTAGTCCTAGACTGGACCTGTTCTTTACACATTAGACACTTTTTGACCCGTGGGGAGCACAAGGAACAAGTAGCAATGTGTCCACAGGGTCCAAACAATGTGTCCCGCTTCAGGTCAGAGCACACCATGCATTCCTCCAGAGATTCCTGGTCATTCCGTAGTATAACCGTGTTGGAGGCAGTGCCGTTAGGACTGAAAATGGATTCAAATTGGTTATAAAACAGAAAAGGATCTAACATAAAATGGACGAAATAGTAACATTTTTATAACCAAGAAAATATCTGAATCAAATGTCATGCAATGTGAATCCCTACACAAACATTTTTATTTGTCTATTTTCACTCAGCTGAATTTTGAATACATTGAAAACATTTTTTGATAATATATTAATTTATAAGTTTGAGAATAAAAAAAATTACTAGTCTTTTTTTAAAAAAAAAACCCAAAAAACCTCAAAAAAAAACAGAGAAATGTACAACCATACAAAATCAGTCTTTCCAAATGACATTCGACCTTTGTGGCCCATGACCTTCACGTCTCACTAACATGACCTCCCAGTTTGACTTCCTTACCTGTGTCTCTCCTTGTGACATTTAGCCAGGGCTTTACACAGATTGGGATCAGGACACAGGTCTAGTGGTGTCTGTCCCTTCTTATTCTTGATGTTCAGATCTGCTCCGTTGGCAGCCAGGAAGCAAGCAATGGAAGCACTGGACTTCTTGTCAGCGCCAGGGGTCCCTAATCCCATTAAAAGCTAGAAAAAAACACACAGGCTCCGGGTTAGTAAACAACCTCACAAAAATGACACGATCATGAAATGGAATTTTATCACATGTTGCACATACATGTAACCGATTTCTCTAGACATGATGATAAACTGAAAAGATTTCCAAGATTACAAGTTCCAAAACTCATAAAAAAAATGACTGCATCAAAATGTATTTTCCCCATTATCAGACATGATGTCTGTATTAATATGTCATCATTATGGATCAAAGATGTCTTTCCTTTAATCATTAGTGCATTTTTTTACTTGTTATTATTGAAAAAATATGTTAAAAGCTTTTATCCCCTTTTATATATTTCTTGAAGGTCATGCTCATTTGTGTCATTAAGTGCTTCATAGAATACACATATTGCTTTTGTTATTCCTCTTTCCAAACCCCATAAAAATTTACAAAAATTCTTTACATTTTTTATCCCCTTTGATGACTTCAGTATCACAATAAAGAGGGTATGCCTTACCCATACCCATCAAAAACTGGAACACAGACTGCAAAGGCCAAAATCAAACATGAAGCCTTCCAATGTATTTAACTCTGCCATTTACAATTAAAACAAAAATGTGGAACATACTTTGCCTACATCCTGCATGTCCTGCAGCTGTCGGAGTTGGGACAGGGTGTGGTGTCTAAGGGCCTCATGTAGTGGTGTGTCTCCGTCCTTGTCGGGGATGTTCATGTTACAGCCCTCTCTCACCAACAACTGGTGAAATACATTTAAATTTTTAAAGACAGATGATACAAACAAACATTTTTATCAAAAACAATGAAAATAACAACTTAAGTCGTGCTTAGATAAGTAAAATGAATAATTTTAACCACATAGATTTTAATTTTTCATTCAAAAATATCACAATAATGTCCTATAAAGTGATTTAAAAAATGTAAAGATTTATAGGGGTCATTGCAGAAAGGTAGAATTTTGAACATCACAGAAAGTTAACAAGTTCTTGATATTTTAGAAATTTGATATTTGCATCATTTACATCCAAATTAGGTCCAAAAATATATACCAATCCAGGCATCCTTTTTTTTGTATCGTATCATCTGTCCTTAATATCTCATAGAAAGCGGAAAAAAAAGTTGGGAAAACATTTATGTGACTTTCTATATTTACAATTTTACTCTCCTGTTTTATGAAAACATAAAGACTGCTTTCTGTCAAAAATCTAAAGCAGTTGTGAACATTGGAGATTTTTTTCAAGTGAAGAAAAGTTACTTTAGGGTAGACTAACATTTGCACATTAAACATCTTGTCCACCATATACATGTACATTATAATACTGCAATGAACGACACAAGAAAAGAATTACCATACCTGGTGATAAAAAGAACACTAATGTACAGAGCTTGACAAACTCTCAAAGCTATACCTCACTTCAATCATATGAATTTGTTTGCATGTCAAATTGCCATACTACTTTTAGTATTGTTTTTGAAGTACCAATTCTTCAAAGTGCTATTTTATTCAAACATACAGGCCTTAAAAACACACATCCGTATGTGTGGTGTTACATACCCTGACAATCTGTGTGTGCTGTCTTTCCACTGCTAGATGTAAAGCTGTTTGAAGATTTACATTCTGAAGATCCATATTTGCCTTCCCCTGAAAAATATTTCCAATGGTACAAAGTCTGTTCATGATACTCTATACAGGGAAATTTTCACCCCTGTTTCATATTCGCATCTTTCGCCATCTTCACAAGTGGGTGAATTTAAACACGTGTCAAAATGGGCAAATTCCAAAAAAAAAAGAGTTATGTCTTTAACACAACTTTGTCTGGTCAAATTTAAAATGGGGCAAAATCATTAGCAAGTGGGATAGGTTGAAAAGAACACGGGACAAAAATAACACCGTATACAGTAGATCACTGCATTTTGACATACATCCTGTGACCAGAAAAGTTCTTAGCTATTTACTTCAAGAACGCTTTTAAACATGCATATAAATAAGGAAATTTTGCATTCAACACTTTATCCATTTGAATTATTACAGCACTTCATGTCAGTAATAATCATTTCAGCATACCTAGCTTTACCAGTACTTTAATACCAAATAAGTCAATCATTAAAAAAATAAAAACTTTCATATAAGTAAAGAGTTTGATTCATTCTAGAGGAATGATTTCATACATTTCATGACTATTCATGCAAGTTTGCTGGGTCAAAAGTCAAAATGATATTAACCAATGAAAAGTCTTGTACTGATAACACCATACCTGGTGGACCAAGAGCTCTGCCACTTCCACATGGTTATTGAGAGCCGCTAAGTGGAGAGCAGTATATCCATCATCCTTCTTCTCATCCACAATCCACGGTCGTGGAATTTTAGATAGAAGAATCCGCATAGCACTAGAAAAAAAAAAAGCGAACAGATTTTATTCTTTCTTTTTTTTCAAATAATTTATTATATAATTGTGATCTTATAAGAGAACATAAATTTGAGACAGGAATACAATTAGATCTCTATCATCAGTACATATTTCTCAATCAATCACACCGCTTTGGGTAAACTGAAAAAGTTTGCAATGCTTTTTCTCACAACTTACAATTTGATTTTATACCTGGTACATAATGTTCATGCAGTCTTAGATTTCAGTAGTAAAGCATACATATGACAAACTAATTTTGTTTACTTTCACATTACTTTCGTAGATTAGCTAACTTATAAGATATACTATGTGAGTATTCTTTTGGTTTGTATGCAATCTGTTGTACACTATTAGCAACATAAATATCACTTCCAATGTCAAATTAGATAGCAGAAGCCTACAATTAGATTTAATTATCCTTCCCAAAAAAAGCATCTGTGTGATATTTGTAGCCCATGATGCTTGTAAGGGATAATAATTAAAGATAAGGAAAAAAACTATCTACAGATTTATCTATATTCCTCACATCAATCTACTTCTAAAATATTTTCTTCATTCATGTGTGAGTGCATTTTATCAATGAGTCAGATAAGCAGTGTGACCTACTGACCCCGATTGTGGTCTGTTCAGGATAACTCTGTCCAGATTGACCTGGACATTTACAAGGTCAATTGCCCCTGTATCACACAGTAATTAACCTTATATTCAACCTCAGTAACCTATAGCCTTTGCACTGCATCTTAGTTCCACTCACAATATCTACATTAGCTTATAATAAGTGTATAAATAAAAAAAAATACGAACTTATCAATAATCCCCCTTTCTTTTCACTTGGTAAAATATTTTTAATACCCACAACATCAGTCCTCTTCCCCAGTGTAACATATTTTCATACCCACAAAATCACCCCCCCCCCCACCGGTTAAATGTTTTTAATATCAATGGTGGGCCTTCAAGCATTTAATCCTCATCGACCCCCAGATGTAATGATCTGATCTACCAGAAGTTATACATTTTAAAACAAATTAAATCAAAAATGAATTCTGTTTGAAACTAAATTTATTCTTTATTTATGAGACTGTGGAACCACGAAAGTACAGAATTTTAATCATGGCAAGAGCTCTAGACTAGTCCTTGACATAATAAAAGTTTCCTTAAAAATCAGTTTTATAAGATACTGATAAAAGAACCTGATGAATGTAGCTACAAATGCATTTTCCTCGCATGTGACTGTGATCTACATCTAATTCCTGGCTGCTTTAATTATCATTTTATCATAAATTATTGTAAAGAAATGATCAAAACTGCTTTGATAATAATGTCAGCTAAAATTACACTTCAATGGCTAAATAAATTTCTTTTAGATCATCTAATATCACACAAGTGGTCTAAATTTTGGCAATTATCTCTCTATCAAAAATCAGCAAAATCAAAACTGTTTAAAACATCTTCCTTTTTTTAAAATAACGAGAATGTCCTTCACATAAAAAAAAAGGCAAGGTGCATTATCTTCTCCATTAAAATAGTGTAAATTTATTTCCCATGATAATACACAAGTAGCAGCACACAGTAGCAGCAGTGAACAGAAGTTCTAAACAGACAGGAGATTTATCACTCCCCTAAATCTCAGATAGGCCCCCCTGCTTCCCTGTAAGCCACCAGACATTTCTAATTATGGCTCACAGCTTCAGCAGTGCTCTCTCAACAGAGAGACTGGCTTCTCATTCAGCTTGGAGAGAAGGAGAGAGAGAGGAAAAAAATGTTACTATGGAAACCATCTCTCTCTAGGCAGTGATGTTCCGACCTATATTGATTTTGCTGTTGCATTCCAAGTAGTTTTTGTACTCATGGGGTAGTTTAGTTCCCCCTTCTACCAAATAAAAAATGCAGGCATCATAGAAGGCGCCTATTAATTACCAAAAAGGTCACTAGTCTGTGGTTTTCGTCACTGGCAAATTACAATAAGCTGAGTTGACAAAAATAAAGAATAAAGCTGACCCAGTAATGATTTTTTTTTCTCCCTCAGCTGTGTCACACAAATTGCAAAAGGCATTTTTGCATCATCCCTAACTATATCGGACAGCAGACTGCACACAGTGTTTCTATGACACAGGGAAACCTGTTCTGGTTTCCACAGTAACAAAGGAGGTAACCAATGGATATAGGGCACCATGTACTGGTAAGAAGTTACGACACACATATATATATGAAACATTTCTGTAGAAGTTGAGACATTTTTGTCCTATGAAGTCTCTTGCCTACTGGATCAATAGTTTTCTGTTAATACTCTGTTGTGTGAAAAGCTTTTACATTTACAATCTTCATCGAATGGGCTTATTTTTCCAGTAATTTAATTTTACTGCTGATTAAACTGTTGCTATTTGCAATATATATAAAATGGCAATCAAATAGATTGCTCTATTTCAAAAAAAAAAGAAGAAGACTAAAACATCTGTATTTTGAATGATAAAACAGTTAACCCATTGTATTATGTAATCAAATCATCCGTCAACGGCAAGGAAAATATAGAAAGTTATCACAAAATGAAAGAAATCATGCCCTCTCCAAGATGATTGATATGACCGAAATGAATACTTGTTATCCCTAATCAAATTGGTGGCACTAAATACCAGGGTAGTGATACGTCAAACCAATATTTAGCAAATGTTGAAGGACTTCCTCTGAATCTATTGACCATTCCTCATAATCAGGCATTGTCTGCAAGCTCTTGCCTATACTCATCCTTCCCCTTCTCCATAACATGCTTTCAAGCCCTGTTATTGATCTCTCATGGCTTTTAGTCAATTGGACTGCCAAAGGTAATCAATGTTTATACTGGTCATCATGTTACAGAGAAAATTCAAACTGTTCCTTGTGACAGCGACAATGGCCGGGGTAGGTTCTGAGGAAAAACTTCTAGAATCAGGTGAGTGAATCCTCGAGGGTCTATTTATAGGATAGAGAAGTTATGTGTTACAGAGAGAACTGCAGATAATGAAAAATCCGATATTTAATATCATTAATCTTTTTTGAGTGTGTAGCTGTCATCAGCATTACTGGTGCCTCTAGAACAATTGATTCTGAATTTGATTTTGTGTCAGAAATTAAGACAAAGATGTCAATCTTCGAGGCTCCTGTTTAAACGGACTTTGGACACTAATCCTCTGGAATGACAACCACTCTAAGCCTAATTTTCACCTCTTAAGCATGTTAAGTGCTTACTTAAATAATTAATACACACTATAGTAACAACCTTCTATAATAACATGGCAGACAAGAATATATTTTGTTCCAAATTAAGTTAATAATCAACATGCAACTAATTCAGGGCCACATGCAGTCTTTTCATTGCTAGCATTTTAGCTTTACAGAGTAATCAAGACAGTCATTACCACTACAAACATGAAGCCTATATAAACAATATAGTACTCTGCAAGTTGCTTGATTTTATTTTTAGATAACCAGTCTGAGTAATATTTACACCAGTATTTGAAATGATGAAATAATCTCCTCCTCTGATCATCAATTACTGTATTCTTTTAATGATGGACCATGATTGCCTAATATGAAGAGCAAGAAACTGTATTATCTATTTTTTGGCTATAATTCATGAATATTCCTAAAATATGATTTCCATACAGATTTTATGTATGAAGAATTACTGATGACAATAATAAATGATTGTGCCAAAATAATTCTTGGATTAATTTTACACTTTAATTTTGAATATGCCAAAATGAGTACAAGTAGTGTAGTATGCTTTTAACAAATCAGCACTATACAAATATGAATGAAAGGACTTTTCAATTTTTATGTACATGTATGATACTTTAAGACATCAAAAATTATAATTCTGTCATGTCATACATATGACTTTCAAGATCAAGTTCAAATACTTGAAATTTGATTTTCAATTTCAGCAATAGATGCAATTCCCTCAACCTCAGCAACAGACGGTATAATAGGGTTCCATAGAAATGATCAATGATTATCATTATTTTTGTAGTCTATAATAGAGGCACAAAACATTTCTAAAGATTCTTCAGGACCGAATATTACAGAAATGAAAAATTCTTCAGACACCTTTTAAAAATTCCAAAGCATCTCATTCCTGAGAGAGATTCACCACATCTTGGAATATGCTCTGGTATCCTGCTGAGATATATCTCCCGAACAGAAGCTAAAGATCACATGATAGCATACAATTTGTGTAGACATTACAGACTCCACCTGCTCTCAGTTTATCCACTGTGGAGATGATCCCTAACAAACAGATTCCCCAAACCTTATCTTCCTCCAAAGAAAAAAAAACCTTTACAGTGAAATTTTTTTTTTAAAAAAATTGAATGTGTTTAATTCTAGGGTTAGATGTTATACACATTTACTGGGCTTCAAATTAATACTTCCAATAATCTTCTTACATGCACAAATTTTGTAGGACTTTTATGTCTACATGTTTCATCTGATTTAATATTTAATTCTCAGAAGCAATCAGCTTTTTTTTTAATATCTTTATCCAAGTATGGGATGCATTTTTACAAATTGCCAAAGCCAATTGAAGAAGGGAGGAGACATACTGCTAGGTTCAGCTCGAATTTCTCTCAGAATTTTTCAGTGATTTTTTTTTCCTGCACAGTGCCAACCAATTTACTATATGGCCTTGACTTCTAATTTCATCTTCAGTTAAACTTTTAGGTCCCTGAAGTGCACCATGACTGCTTTCTTAAAACACTAGGTACCTTTCCAAAATTCAGAGTCATGCACTTACAAATTTATATGCACTGATATACCCCTTCTAGTATTAGAAATGCTTAAAAATATTAAATTTTACTTGGGAAAAAAAGAAAATATTTATATATTAAATATATTATTTTGATAATGTGTACACAAAATAACTGATGAGTTCTCTCCAGTTTGTAAATCAAACAATTTCAAATGGAGAGTATGTACATGTATTTATAATTATTTAAAACATTTAAAAAAAAAAAAAAAAAAGTATTTTTTTATTAGCTGAGTTGAAGAATATTTTTTTTTTAGAATCTTTTTTTTATTCTTTCAGGATGAAGTCTGACACTTGATATGGACATGACCAATCACCTTCCCATCATCAGTTCTCCATAAAAAGGTGTGGTATAATGTTATACATAAATAAAAGCTTTTGTTTAAAAAAAAATTCACACAGTAAAAGTACTTGACCAAATATCTTTAATATGGTCAACATTCCAAACCAGCATAATAAAAAAAATTATAAAAATCTTATTTCCCACCACAGGAGTCAGATAAACTTGTACTGTTTATTCAGTGCCACACTCCCTCCCTGTCAATGCTTGTTTAATGCCACAGTCCCCCACAGCAGGGTAGCCCATACCCAACAGGAAGTCTGTCACCTACTGTGTACACACAAAGCTACACCCTCCAAGGAAGTGTCTCTGACCTTTGTGTACTCATCAGCAATCAACACACATGGTAGACATATACTTCTACCACATGTAAAGACTAATGGAGGAAGACCCAAAATCCCAGCAGGAGTGAGAGAATGTGTTCTTACCAGGACAGACTCTTCTCATAAACACTGTATGAAGATCCCCCCCCCCCCCACTCTGAGCTGACAAGAAAAACACCTGAGTGATTGTGTATACACAAATTCCTTTTTACACCTTGCTGGAGTAAAAATAACATTGTTGATGGTGATGGGGGGTCTGCATACACAGCTATTAACCCCAGGAAAAAAGAGAATTCAAATCCTTAATATATTTTTCAATTGATATACAATGTCATAAATTATCAAATATAAATAAGAATGCAGTGCCCTATGCTAATATAAACCTTCAATATATTATTTTTTAATATTAAAAATATTTTCAATGAAAAATTAAGCAAATATTTTTATCCTTCCTTTTTTTAAAATTAAAAATAATTGAATCTAGCAAGCAAATAATCATATATGTGTACATGGAATTATGTTGAATGTTCATTTCTTACCAACTATAATTTCCAAGAATTCCAGCAAATTCCTAAGAAAATTTTATTGAATTCACATACGTATAACTTTATTTTTACAAATATCACTATTAAGGATAAATAATAAAAATTTTAGAAATTGTTAACTTTAATATTGATTAAAGAAAATTTTTAAATAATAAAACAATAATTAAAAAAATCAAAAATTCTAAATTGTTTGCTTTATTATAAATTTTCTTTTTTCACATACATCATGAATACTTCATTTCATACATGATCAAATTCATTGAGATTTTGCAATGCCAGCTGAAACATCAATGATCAGACCTATTCTTTAAAAAAAAAAAAACTAGAAGATATATAAAACTCAGATTAATAAATTTACATATTCAACTGCAGGGAATGTAATTTTTTGCTTTTCATTGCCAGCTCATCAAGATATGCCAAAACTCCTTGAAAACTGCTGTTCAACCACAGGCACCCACACAGATTTCACATTTCTTCAAGAAACTGCATCAAAGCGGAGCTTATCATCTTGGATTTACCGCCTTTTTGCAATCCAGCTGAGAGCTTCATTAGAGATTTCAGGAAACAGATTAATGTTGCCCCTACCCATGTGAGAAAGTGGCATATCCTTTGTTGTAAGAACAAGATACCTACATCCTGTCAGAAGACCAAGCCAAATCTTGTTTAAAAGGGGGCTCAGCATATCGAGCAATCTGATTGGCCAAGAAGAAACCAGTTGCATTATGTGGTAGCAGTCAAATGGGCAACTGATCTCATGTGTTATCCCAGAAGAACTTGAAGTTAGCGTTGGTTGGCATTAGTGCCAAGTTTTCTGGCGGTCACAAGGGTTAGACCACATTCTCTGCCAAAATCTATATAGAGGCATTCATTCGGGGCTCAGATTCTTTTTTTGCCCTGACTGGCAGCCATTGACAAAACTGATGGACTTACAATCGACAAGGTTTCTGATGCTGAGGACACGCAAGCAACGACTATGATCTCGGTCCATACTTCTTTGCTATCCCATATGTAGAACCTGAACAGTTATGGAATGTAAAGAAGTATGTATCCTGCTCATGGATGATCAGCCCACTTTCATCTGCTGTTGTCCACCATGGATTCTTTAAATGTCTGTTTTCTTCTGAAAGGATTTTTCATTTTTGTTCAAATTTTTGGTTTTTCATTTTCTTTTGGACTTATTTCTAATGTTCTCTCCTAGTTATGTTAATCTTGTCTGTATTAATCAGGTAAGTGTGTGTGTGAACCATTTTAAATGTAACTTAACATCTGCCAAAGTTTAAATGCTTTTAATTTAATTTTTTCAACAATTTAAAATTCTTATTAAAAGCATTAGTCTTTTGAAAACTGTAAAATTTCTGTGCGTCTGAGATTGTAGGAAGCCATTATTAAGCAGGAGTTATTGGGCCACGTTTCCTGCAAATGATGTAAAACATATGTTTCATGTCTGTAACATTTCTCAAGGAGTACTCCTGTTTGATAAGGGTAACATGTGTAGGGGTTCCCCCTTGGAATGATGATAAAAATGGTCATTAACCTTTCATCAGAGGTCAGGAGAGAAAGAACTAAATTTAGTTCACCATTAATCCTACTTTTTCTTTGTATTAACTTTTAACTCAAATCACTTGAATTTTTTTTATGAATCTGTTTTAAAATGGTTTCATATCAATGCATCTGAATTTATTTTGCAATGAGAGTTGTTGCTTTTTTTATGTGATGTAAAGTCATACTTAAAAGCTTAAGACTTTATACAATTGGATTTGGAGATTGGGAGTAAAAATTTAACAGCAGGAGCCCCATCAGATGTGAGCTTTGAGTGCAGGCAGTGAGATCATGTTCCCCTATCTATAGATAGCACCAATGGCTTCTGAATCAGATCTCTCATGGCTCTGGAATGTTTGCTACTGCTTGTCAGCAGGGTGGCAGGCAATTATGCAAAATCTACTTCTCAAATTCAAGATGGCCGTCTTTGATTTTTATCTGGTAGGCAACTGCGTGCTTTTTGCCAGCTTTGACTTTGAACAGTGACTTTGAAGCTTGGTGTAGGAATAGTCTAGACACTGACTTCTGCAAACTCTTCTAAACTTCCTACATTACTAAATTTAAAAATAGAGCTAATCATGTTTTATAAAATCATTAAAGCTTACATATTCCTGTGTTTAATTCATTTAACTAATTACTATCTTATGGCATCATTTGCTCTGGTACAGTGAATATACAACGAGCAAATGTGTTCTTGTTTGTGCTTTCTATGTATGTTAAACATCATTATGGCCTGAGCACTTAAATCAAAAACATCTGCCAAATTTTGACATTTACTTGAAAGCTCTTTCGTGTTTCTTCTCACAAATCTTGCATCTCAAACTCATCAGCAAATATTTTGCTTTATAATGGAAGTTCTTTTTAATTTACTCTAATTACTAACTATACTAGACATGCCCAAGATATACACACAAGCAATCAATTCTGCAGAACATAGGTCTGTACATGCCAAGTTCCAAATTATTTGGTTGCAGATGCTTTTGCTGCTAGTTGGGTTCAATACATCTAATATTTTTTTGTAAATTTTCTGTGAAAACTTATGTAACCAGATAACCAAACACCATATGTTGCAGTCAAACCAGTATGCAAGCAGGAGCTAAGAAGGAGCCAGCAAATTCAACAGAGCCAATATCATACGATTGACCGTCTTTAGAAACTGGAATTTAAAAAGTGGATATCAGAAGATATTGCATTTTCAGGAATATCTGCCTGGTGGTCTCCTATTACCCTGACGTTTTGCAGAGATCAAAGGGACAAAATAATAAAATCTAAAACACCAGCACTGTCATATATTACACAACATTTTGACTTTATCCATAATAATAATAAATATTTCAAGATCTAGCAAAGCTTGAGCACAGATGTAAATCTTTGACATTCAGTGGTATAAATTGGAAATTCTCAAAGTCTATTATCAGTGTCCCACCAAAGAAAAACAACCATGACAAAAATATATCAAATATTATTTAAAACAATATAAGAAGAAAACTTTCAATCAGAAAAAAAGATGATTGACCACTGCCTTTGACCGCATCAAAGAGACATTCATATTTCATTCACAATTATGAGGTTTAGATCAAAAGATTATGAAAATCATTAATACTACAACTGCTTTGGTAATGGATGATGATGAGAATACAACTGTTGCAAAGCTTCAAGACTTCCTGATAAAAAATAAGTGAATTACTATGCACATACACATCTTCCAAAATCACTCTTTGAAATTCAATAAACTAACTCTAATTTCGAAGAAGTAAAATCCCCGTTGTAATTTGGTTTTATTGCCAAGGTCAGAGATGAATGTATAAAATGCCCTCAAGTTTCATCTAGAATTTTCCAATGTCTGTTTCCACAACTGTTTTTTGCACACTCTACCAGCAGACCCAGGAAACAGACAGACATAGAAGATCAAAGGAGGGAGTCAATTCTTCGACTCTATTTTTATCCATCTGAACCACCTATAAATTATAAGGCTCTAAATTGTGTGATTATTGTCTTCTTTTACTTGTCAGACACAGTTGTTGGTAAATATATACACAACCATTCTCATTAACCAGTTGCATAAAATAGCAGTCAAAACTGAGGTTTTAATTATAAAGAATAAGAGATTTTTTGTTATTTTAGATCTAACCTAAATAAAAAAAAAGCTTTTTCTTTCCCCATCTTTTTTTTTATTTTTGGCAGTAAACCCGATTTTTGCTTAAAATAAATAACTTTTATTTTTATCTGAACTTGTGTGAGGTAAGGATGTCTAAACACAACAGCTGATAGAAATGAACTGCCTGCTGTAAACTTAGTAACAGGCCTCTTCTCCCAACGACCAATTGTTGATTCAATTCAAAGTGTATTTCCTTAAAATACTTCAGTTAATTTAACTTTAAAAATAAGGAGAACACCGTAAAGCAGAGCATATCCCCTCACAAAAGAGCATATTGATCTTTAAATACATATGAATAATATGTTATATATATTATTTTTTCTGATGTGATGTAATGTTTAAATTGCACTTTAAAAATGTTGTGATGCCTTCCTGGGCCCTTGATTGGTGAAGTCAATAAAATATCTTGTGTCTTGTATAACTTCTGTTACACTTTTACTCACCCACACAGACATAAGCACGTACTATATATCCCCTCCAAATTCCTTGCAAGGGGATAATAAACTTGTTTCAAGAGTTATCTTTCCTTAATTATGCAGGAAAAAAAAACTGTTGCAACATATAGTGCACAAGAGTGTCTGATATGTGAAATATGTGACAATTGATTCAATCCATAATTTGTGAACATTCGCCAACTATTTAAAACAAAAGCCATCTTGTTTTAAAAAAAACTCCTTTACCCTTGAAATGTTTATCAGAGTACAAATAAGTCAACACCTCGCTGCTTTCTCTTTGCAATATTCTTATATTATACAAAATACTAGGAGGAAAATTTTAAGAAAAGGAAAGCAGAAAACAAATTATTTATTAGTTAATTAATTAGATTCTGTGTTAACGAAAGTTAAATCTGAGAATATTAACCAATACTATTTTTATTTGATATGGAACATGTATACTGGTATATACTCTCTGCAGTTTCGTTCACGTGTTGGAGCACAAAAAATATACACTATATCTTGAAGAATATGTGACATATGTGAAAACTATTTCTTTTGCAATTCACATACACATCTGCACCTACAACATCAGGATCAGCAGAGTTCATCAAGGGAGGCAACAAAATCATCCACATACCAAGAAAAAAATATTCCAACATCTTTGGATGGAAGTCAGCGAAATGACAATTTTTTTTTGTTACTGAGCTTGCTCTGTTGACTGCTTCTAATGATGATTAACTCATAAAGCAATAGACTAATTTGTTCCACCTCTACAAAATTAATTACCTCTACCAGTTACAATGCATAAAAATGTTTATTATACCAAGTTCTTTGTTTTATTCAATGATTAGCTTGTTACAGGTAAGTGATAGTTGAACACCATCAATATAGGGTAACTCATGGCATCACCAGGTGAAGAATTAATTTTTTTTTCTCTTTTCCTTCAAAGATCATGCACTGGTGAATTTTTTAACATCTGTACTTTTCAAATATTATGAATGCTTGATTTCAAAGATCTGTGGTGAAAATAGTGTGGTGTGTACAGGTCAAATAAAATTTCACTCAGGTTCTCCTAAATATATAATGTTTGCAGAAAAAATAAGATTAAGTTTAACTTTTTATTCTTTTGAAATATCATGAGAATCTTGGTAGAGTATTTATTTGATAGGAAAAAAAAACCCCACAAACAAACAAAAATCTAGAGGTACTGTTAGCTTTGAGCTCACAATATAACATCAAAGTCCTTCTTTTGCTATTGGAAACCCTAATATTTGTCTGATCAAAACAAAAAATTGAAGGAACAAAATGGCATTATGTAGTACAAATTCTGTGAAACTCTCATTAAATTTTATTCAGTGGTATAGCATGAGTTGTGGATAATTTAGGGATAAGTACCTTCAATACTTTTGAGAGAAAAGCATGCATGTTATGCTATTGGAAACTCCCAATATCTGTCTGATCAAAACATAGTATAGGAGGTGCACAGTGGTACTATGCAATAAAGATTCTTGGAATTAGTCTCATTAAATTTTATCTAGGGGTATAGGAGGAATTGTGGATAAGAGATGGGTACCCTAAAGTTTTACAGGCATATGGACAGATATCCCCATCACTATATACCCCCTGCTTTTCAAGAGGGGGTATAAAAAAGGAGGCATTACCATTAAGATTTCACTGCATCAATTTTAAAAAACAGCAAAACCTGAGTACATATGTACCTATATCTGACTTCATCCCTACAACAAATTCATCCTTATTAGCTTTTCTTTAATTAAATTTCAGTAATCAAAACAATATTAGAACACTACTGTAAAACACACAGGAGTCTGGAATATAATTAAGCTTTCAAACAAAATTTTTAAAGAAAATTCATGGGATTAAAAAAACAACAAGTTTTAATTTTTTTCCTGCTAATTATTCATAACAACTTTGAATTTACCAGTAAATTTACAAAGAAAATTATAATCATCAAAAGGACTATGATTTTAATTTTTGGAAAAAAATTACAACTGAAAAATGAAAAAATGATAAGTAGAAGAACAAGGCTTAATTGACCTGGCCTTTTTGGTATAGGGTCCCATCTCATTTCCAATGGGAATTTTAAAATTGAAAAGGTAGCAAGATGGAGAAATGGATGACACGTTTTACTCTAAAATAAAGACAGTTAGACTGTAGGCTTACTTTATAAACTCTTATAATCTGAAAATCAAGATTTCTGCTCAAGAATCAAGAAACACTTTTAAAAAAAATTCAATCTGATTATCATTTAGAAATTTCACCTTAATTTTGGAGAAAATGAAATTGTCAATTTTCAGTTCAGAGGGGGTCCTTTATTAGGCCTACAATTAGTGAATATTTAGCCCTGAGAGACATTGTAAAAAAAACTAAAATGAGAGTTTTTTTAACAGTGTATTTCTTTTCAACAAATCCTAACCCAAATCTGTAATGAAAGGCCATATTTAACTATTATTTTTCAAAGCTAAACTCATGCAGACTTTGGCTGAACTGAAAAAAAAATTGAAGTTTGAAATTCAGCTGCATAAATTAGCTCCAAGATAATTCCATCATAAAGCCTCAAGATTAAAAGAACCAATTCTGTATTAAATCTGTCTGACAAGATGTATGCATCCACAACATCAATTAAAAAAGTGCTTCACAAAAAAGTAGTCCTGTCTTTTACCGAGTCTGTAAAACCCACTGAACAATTACCTACAACTAATGGATTAACTGAGGTTTAGCAGAGCATATGGTTTACTTTATCTCATAGCCTTAGGAATGCCAGGAACTGCTGCCGAACCATATGTACTGCAGGGATTAACATAAAACCATCCAGTGGGGCCAAAAAGGGGAAAAGAGGAACAAGGTACAATCAAGGACAGATAGCTCTCCTCTAAAACTGTGCTCCCACTGGAATTTGAAATCAAATGTCTAATCAAAGGGCTCTTTGCTCTTTACATAGAAAGCATGATGGCTTTACATATTTCTTGAGCTCTGTTTAAATTTAGATTCCCAATCTCTTCTGGTTTCAAGTAGCAGTGTCTGCCAAGTTTGATTTATCTTGTCTTGAGGCCCAAAGACGGGAAAACCCAAATCTCAGATAGGAAATGTTGCAAGCAATCATTATCTGAATTTATCAAAAACAGCTATGACCTGACAGTGATAAGATTCAGAGATATTCCCCCATTCCTCACATTATGTAGGGGAGGGACACACAACACAGAGTCTGCCTCCCCTAGGGGGTCCCTATCTTCTGACTGGGAGACACGTGGAGTAAGTGTTGCAGATTATCTATGTACACTGTTGATGTTCCATCTGCCAATGGCTGCGCATGACCAAATATGCTGACAGCTTTCCCATGGCCCGGCCTGCCTTATAAGTTATCCACACAAGTAGAAAGGGCAATCCTTAAGAAACTCAAAACTGCCAATCTCAAAGAATTTTCTAAGTAGTTTAATCTAATAGTCAATTATCTAGAAGATGCAACAGATATGAATATTTATAAAGCAAAACGTAATCATACATGTATCATATAAATTTCCCCAAAACACTTGTGTCTGGCTATCTACCATAGAAACATTATATCCCTGAGCAAGTCTAAGAAAATCTAGAAGTTGCTTTTCCAGTGAGCGAAGTTATTCATTTTATATACTAAGTAGAAGTTGCAGTAAAAGGACACGACGTTTGTGAGCAGGTATACTGACATTTTTACAAATAATGCCCTCCTCCTCTTGGTAAAAGTATCAGGGTTACACAGACATTGACCTCTGACCTTAGGCAGGTAATGGAGAAAGAGAGGCACATCTCAAGGGGGGTACCATAGGAAAACCAACATTCCGTTCTGATCAACAATGAAACTAAGCACAGACAGTGTACATCTTTAGGCATACACAAACTGTGAGAGCATTTCAACACTGGGCTGGTGTATAAATTCCCTTCTCTCACATACACCAATGGCACATGGCTGGCTTTGCCAAATATATCTCCTTATACCTGCACTCAGGTAGGACAATCACATGGCTTCTGGTGTTCCTCGTGCTCAGTCCTCAGTTGATGGCCATAGCTTCGGGATTAAATCACAGTTATAAAGGACTTGCACTATGTTCCAGATATCATTTTGTCTTAACAATATCACTTATATCTTTATGTTTCATATCGATGTGGATATTATTGAGTTATAGCTGAAAATGTAAGTCAATTTGCTGATTTTCTAGTTTGCTGTGTGCATTGATTGATTTTTATTTATGTCTACATTTTTTACTGAAAATAAATAAAACCTTTTTTTTTCAAATAAAAATCTGCATGAAATATTTATAATGATAAATTCATTCCCAAATATCAGATAAAAATTCTTCAAAATTCATATAAATTTTGAACAAATTTATGTAAAATTTGAATCACAGAATTCATATCAATTTTGAACCCCTGCATGCACTTTGATTGTTGTATTAAGTACGTAAGATTACTACCAAAAAAAAAATGTTTGTTTTTTCTTTCTTAATTGTTGCATCTTACAACTGGTTGAAGGGCACCATATTGAATGTTTTGCTCCTGATTGCAGTGTTATCTCCCCTTGTATCATAATATTAAGTCTTCCCTATTTCCCATTTACCCCCCAAACCAGCTACTGCAATAAACGAAGCAGCTGAGACGTTAGTTGCTATTCTGTAGTTGGTTGAGATTGGGCCAAATACGTTCAGCCAGTTAAATTTGGTCCCCTTCAACCAGCTGTAGTTGGCACTGTTACCGACCAATCGCAATGTCAGCATGGTCATGCCTTCCAATTTTTTTTTTTTACTTTCATTTTTGATTTGAATAGCTGTTTTAATTTTTGCTTTGTCAGCTGACTGCTAGATTTTAGGTGTATTCATGTAAAATACCAGTGATGGTAGGGGGTTGTTTACGTTGTGCTTTGCATGTTATGTTTCCAGTGCATTTGACGTAAAAATGTTACTAAATATAGAATTTTTGTGAATATCAAATATGTCTATAGCTTTAGGAGAAATATTGGTATCATCCAACCCCCAAAGAATCTGCTTATTTGAGCACCAATGATGTTTCAGCAGGAACACCTTTCTTTAAACATTTTACCTTAGTCAATTGTACTGGTTAACAGAGTGTGGAAAAAAGTACAGCTTCATATAATTTACAATCTTAAGGTGTCAAATGCAGCAATACAGGTTCCATAGAATTCCCTGGTGTCACTTGTATTTAATGTTGCAAATTACAGTCATTCTCATTACATATCAATAATTGTGAACAATTCATTTGTGCATGCTTATTTGTATAATTATCATGACACCACCATAAATGTCTATATTATTCCGAGGGTCAGGTGTCAATACTGTTTTATTCTTCTTCCTGTTTTTTTTCGGGACTTAAAAATGGAAGTTGAGGGGTATATTCCACGAAAATATCCATGTATCAAAAGTAAAACATGACTATTATAGCACAATGTAACATGACATTCTGCATAAAACAGATCTCCTTACTTTTAATCATAAGAATTGGAAAGCTGATAAAATGAATAATAATGCTGATATTTATTCTGGAAGAAAGTTTGGCAATAAAAATGTGACTTGAGGACATCTTTAATGCATGTGCAAAAATTGTACACAACTGAATATAATTCATCCCATGCATACTGATTTATGGAATTACATGCCAACAATCTTCTTTGAAAAGCTTCTTAATAAAACACTATGTAAAAAGGGGATGCTAATAAGTTTTTTATCCTTCTTTATTTCAGATTTATTCTCCAGAAGTTCCAGCAAATGCAGCAGTACATAATTTCTTAGTTACACTTTGAATATTTCCTGCAATCCAAAGGACCCATATTTCTGATAATACAAGTGTATAGAACAATTCCATAAGCTAACCTCTTACACCATAATGTTCCATTTAAACCTTCTTAATGTTCATGGGTCATTTTCACCCCCACCCCCCCCCCCCAATTTCTTTTTAGCACCTTTTCAATATCCTTTTCCTTAAAACATCCCTGTCCTAATTAACCACAGACAAAAGGGCCATTAGCCTTCCAATGAAATGTTTCAGTATGTTACCAGTTGACATTCCAAACATGATTACTTTTCTGTACCCTCCACTACATGGCAGGATAATGCCTTACAGCTGGGGGACAACATGCTTTTCTACCTACATCTGCCATACTGCCCTGCCCCTGCTAGCACCTGGGAGGATGACAGCTGGATACCAGAGTGCAGGAATGCTAAACAATCATTCAAGGGGGGCTTAAATCAGGCCAGATTGAAGATAATATCTGGTTTACATAGTTTCCCTTTCTTGTGGTTTGCAAAAGAACAAGAGCAAAGTTTCTTTTGCTTTCTCTTTTAAACAAATGTTTAATAATCCTTATTTTATTTTTAAAGGTTTCATTATCACCAAAACTTGTTCTAAAACTAATTCCAAAGTTGATATTTACCAGGGATGTTAATTTTGCATTTTTACATAAATTACTTTTTATTGAAATATTTTTTTGTATCACAAATGTCAATTTACATTCAAATTGTCAAATAATTATGCAAAACTTAGTGTATACAATTAAATCCTTCTAATCTCTGCTTACATTTTTGAAAACATCTTCTGAAAAGAGGAACTATTTGTCTGGCCTTTGGAAGGCCTCTTTCTCTCTTCTTGTCTCTCATCACATAAACAAAAGCTAGGAATCCCTGCACTACATATTCTTTCGAAGACTCATGCAACATAAGACATTGTGTTTTACTGAATTCCAGACAAATCTCTAGTGTTACATCAATGTTAGGCACACAGAACAGACATCTTAAATCAACCTGGAGAAATAGGGCTAGGAAGAGCAATTTGAAAAAAAAATACATGATCGTCTACGTGGCGACATATTTTTACATTGTCTATTGTATATTGCTTTCCATTTGCTAATCAAGGAATGCACTTACGCTATGCAAACAAACAATAATAACACTGCAATGTGGCTGATATAGAAATACCAATTACATTTATAAATCTAGATTTCTGTAAATTTATTAGTGGTTATCTTTACCAGCAGTTGATTATTTAAATTGTTGAAGATCTTCTTAAAAAAAATTCCATCATAAATAACAGTAATCGCTGGAGCTGTCATCGCTTACATCCCGGATCTCAATGTCACCTTGTTACATAACACTGCACTGTTACAGAAGCTGAGATAACACAGAGAATACTGAAAGTAAGGGGGGTGAAATCAGAAAGGGGGGAATGGGATGGCTAGAGGGGGGAAATTTACGAAGTTACAGATGTATGTAGGTGTTTCATTCCCTATACCAGTAAATTAGTAAATAAATGTATGAATTTTTGTAATTTTCGATGGCTGATCAAATAGCACTTTTTCCACTTATATCACAAAAATCTTGATTTAGTACAGCTCATATAACACATACCTTTCTAAATCTTAACAATCAACAAGAAATGCATACTTGTGCAGCATTGCAAAACTCACGGAATCAAAGAACATTATTATATTACATGTTTACACTTCAAATCAAAGAAACAACAAATACTGTAAGTCCTTAAATCATAGACATGTTAAATATAATACAACAATTTAACACCCTACTGAAGACATAAAATGAGTACCAGCAGGCATGATCATACAACTCATAACAGTTTAACACCTCCCTTGATCCACCAGCAAAGATCATTAAAGCAACATGATCCCCCAACATCTGTGAGGAATAAAAAAGGAGATGCATCCTCCCACCACATGGGAAAACAAGGCTGTGTGTACACAGCTTCCAGAGATAATGCTCATTAGTGTGCCAGCTCAGTGACCCCTGAATGAGGACACCAAAGGGGAATTTTGTGTTATATATATTTTTTTCATGGGATTTGCGTAAGATGGTTAGCTACATGCAATCTGCAATAAAATATACTGTCACAACACGAAATGCTTTCGTCATTTCGAGATGATAGGAAGACATCATCTTTGGACATCAGCCAGATGGTAGCATGCAAGAAAAACACATAAAAATGTACTTGAAAACCTACACATACTTCAAACCATGAAAAAAAAAATTTAAATTACTAAATTTTGAAAATAAAGAAGTTTTAGGTATTCTCTACATTAACTTTTTTTTTTTTTTATAAAGTTCAAATTTCATGATGGAAAACACTTTTTCGGAAAATAGCTCTTCAGAGCTAATGTTTTTTGTTGATTTACCTGACTTTAAATAAATATTATCTTATCTATCTTATCTTACTTTTATGGATCTATTAGAATTTGAAATTTACTCTTCAAAATTCTTAACCAAATTTCTGTTGAAATATCAAAACCTACAACTTTTATTGATGAAATATAAGGCCAACATTTTTTTATTTTCTGTTTTATGGGAATTTTTTTCAAAAATTTGAGTCGGGGGGTCGAAATAAAAATAAAAATAAAAGCTCAAAATTTAAGCAATCGGTAAGAAAAATAAAAATAAAATGAAAAAATGCAATAAAAATTTTTATTTTTAATAAAGGATTGAATTTTTTTCTAGGACCTTAATTTGTTAGGGAAAAAAGTGTTATTTGAAAAACTTATGTATACAAAACACAAAATTGGTACTGTTAATGTACCAATGAACTATTTTAAATTTAACTTTCTCTTAGATATGAATATCTGGGGCATGCGGGGGGTCCATTTCTAGTATTAACAGCTTGCAGTTTCTGACATTAATGCAAATCAAACATACAAATTTATAGTCTTCTCTCAGTTGTCAAATATCAGTGTCACCACAGTAAAGCTTATAGGACTTATGTCACACCCCTCATAAAGTTTTCAGAATCTTTTAGCTTTCAGTATTCAGCAAATTACAAGATTTGAGGATTTTGGACTAGCTCTTGCAAAGTTATGGCAAATATACAGTGAGACATTCAGTGGATCAGATAAAATAAATTAATTCACAGAAGTGCATGTGAGACATGATAAAAAGAAAAGTTGTATAATATTTTTTTCAACGCAATTCAAATTAATATATATGTAGGTGGAAAAAAGTACCCCAATCTCTCTATTGAAATCATATTCAAACTTCCTCAATCTGTTGTATATTTGATCTCTTTTTATCCTTATATTTTTCTTTCTGAGCATGCTAAATTTCAACATAATTGTAGAAAATATGTACATCTTTCCCATAGTTTACACATGTAAAATACACATGACAATATACCGGTAATTCTGTTTACTGCAGAATTTAAAAAATTGAATCGTTGAAACTGGTTCTAATCCACAACTTTTGAATGAAAAAAAAGAAACCAGGTCTTGAATTTAAATAATATTTGTAAGGGCGTATCATTTACAACAATACTTTTCCCTAGTGGTAAAAAAAGTTTTTTTACTAAACAAGAGATACTACATCAGCTGTTATTAATAGCTGATGCACATTAATTTGTTACATAGCACGCAAAATTCCATAAAATGATAAAAAAGGAAATAATGTCCTGTATCAATCAAGCACATATTTTCCTAGGTTATTTTGAATTCCAATATTTGTCATAAAACGAGTGAAAGTTGTGACTCGAATTTCCTCAGTCAAGCCACTTTCTACCAGTTCTAAAGTGTTCTGTTCTGTCGTTAATTGTAAAAGAAAACATTATTGTCTTAAAATTAAGTTTAAAAAAATCTTCAAGACCTATTTCAATGTATTGAAGCAATTGTCAGAGATAATACGTACTCAAAAACTTTCAAAACAAGCGGTTGACAGAACCTCAATTTCTACGTGGCCCTCTGCATGACATTTGATCAAGATTGCTGCTTCGTCTATTTCATTCAATCTTTCATTAAAAAGTTAATCTGAAATTTATACTTTTTTTTCTAATATATGACACTGACATGTCACTTTTTGAAACGACTATTTAAAAATATATTCTGACATTTTGGAGCTATGCTGTGCACCATTCACACTTCGAATACTGTGATTGGATGAATATATTTACTTCAGCCAATGACAAATCGCATTTTGAAAGGCTTGTGAAAAGTTTATTTATATTTCTTTTATTTTTTCAGTGACTATAAATAAACTATCGGCGGGAGAAATAAAAATAAAACTTGAATTAGGGACTTTTATTTTTATTTCATTTTAGCCCAAATTAGGGTCGGCGCTCCCGTAAAACAGGATATAAAAAAATGTTGGCCTAACTACTTCATACATCTATATCTCATTTGATGTAAAAAGTAATTTTAGTGCATGTTCATGAAAATTTTACCACTTGAATAGTAATACTATAGAAATGTAAAAGGTTCATTAAATTTCATCTCTGCCATAATAAACATTCTCCTCAAATATATTGGAATGATGAACCTACTATTGCACAATTTGATCTTCATGATAAGTAGTTGTGTCTCATTAAATGAGCTGATTCTACTACAGATTCTCTTTAAAAGTTCTGTACAATTTCGTTATTTTGTGAATTTTTCAATAACTTCAAAGATGGTAATATTTGCTTTTTCAAAAATTGAAGTGAAGTAAAGGTATTTAAATAAAATAGGATCAAGTTAATAAACCCTATTATGTTGAGTCATGCCTTACTCAAAGGTTCCTGATCGTCAAGTGTTTGTTACGTATACTACATGTATATGATGTCACGCAATAACAAAACAATTTGTGTCTTCCTCCAAAGAGAGACAATCAATGTAGAATCCCATGATAATATAATAAAAGAAAGACAACTCTTCCAATCATATAAATTTCAGATCAGTGGTTGTGTTGGGTTTTCTTTATTATTTTCTTTCCCTCAAAATTTCCTTTCATATACTAATATTTTTTTTATCTACACATCTGTATGCTTTCAGGACTAAAAAGACATATTTCAATACAGAGAACTTCTAAGTTAACTTACACTGTGTACAGTTTTATTATTCACAGTTAATACTTCAGTTATTTTTTTCACAGACACAGATTCATGTCATGTAACTGAAAATTTGAATACTAATTTTCAGTTCATGAGAGTTAAAACATTGATTTCAGCTCTACTTTCAAGACTGTTGTGTTGGTTCTAGAGAACACTGCAATCTTTTTATACCAAGTCTAAAAACTTCACAACATGCAGGCACCTACCTGGGGTTGCCACGGAGAGCAGCATGGTGTAGGGAGTTGAAGCCATTGTTATTAGTAATTGTCAGGTCAGCATGATGTTCCAGTAGCAAGGATATCATGTCATCTCGTTTCTTGCTGATGGCATCATGGAGTGGAGAATCCCCTTCAGAATCCTTAATACATGTTCAACAAGTATTTAATAACTTAAAACTTACTAAAAGGCTGAACAAGCCTGGAACTATTTCTAGTTCCTGTTTCCAAATATGTATGTAAACTTAACATTACATATTCCAAAACAGTTAACCCTCAGTATCTCTAATATGTCACGTATGATAACATTGAAATTCTTAAGTGATGTCAAATGTTGGAGAAATTTCAAAGTGATCATCTTAAGTACTTGCACATGTCAAGGAAATTTCTAGAGCTGAAACGAATACCAAAAATCAATATTCGGGACTACTATTCTATTCGTATTTGAATATTAATCAATGTCATATTTATGGTATATTTTTCTAAAATGTTATAATACCTATACCATTTGTAGACCAAAGAAAATTAATACGTGTGTATACCAATAAAATTGATAGCAATAGAGTTACTTGATGTTAAACTGCCCACTGTTTATGCTTCTCCTCAAAGAAAATGGAAAACAGAAGATGTTTTTTCTGTTGTGTGGATCTCGCCCTATTTGCAGTATAGATCTTATTTTATCACGCAAGGCTAGGTTGGTGGGAGAATGTGTAAATTTTCATATTAAAATAGAAAACTATTTTTACATGCTAAAATTTATAAAATTCTATGCATGGAAAATACAGAAAGGTCACAGTTTGATAGTAAGAATGACATCTGCTGTAGAAAAAGTCAGAAATTCGAAAGTCAATGTGCCTTATCAGGGTTTTCACGTTACTCATTACTGAACATGCTACTAACATTTTAAGAGGTCAAGTCTGTAAATAAACATGTTTCACAATCTAATTACGAGAGGCCCATGGGCCACATCACTCACCTGAGTAACTTTGGCCATGCTGTTCATTACCAGACTTCCCCCCGTGTAATACCTATTGTGGCCCCGCCCTACCCCCGGGGGTCATAATTTGAACAATTTAGAATCTACACTACCCCAGGATGCTTCCACATAAGTTTCAGCTTTTCTGGTCCAGTGGTTCTTGAGAAGATTTTTAAAGATTTTTCCTATATATTTCAACGCAAAACTTGGATTCCCTATTGAGGCCCCGCCCTACCCCTGGGGGTCATGATTTTAACAATTTAGAATTTACACTACCCCAGGATGCTTCCACATAAGTGTCAGCTTTTCTGGCTCAGTGGTTCTTGAGAAGAAGATTTTTAAAGATTTTTCCTATATACTTCAATGTAAAACTTGTATTCCCTATTGTGGCCCCGCCCTACCCCTGGGGTCATGATTTGAACAATTTAGAATCTACACTACCCCAGGATGCTTCCACATAAGTTTCTGCTTTTCTGGTTCAGTGGTTCTTGAGAAGATTTTTTAAAGATTTTTCCTGTATATTACAACGTAAAACTTGGATTCCCTATTGTGGCCCTGCCCTACCTCCGGGGGTCATGATTTGAAGAATTTAGAATCTACACTACCCCATGACGCTTCCACATAAGTTTCAGCTTTTCGGGCCCAGTGGTTCTTGAGAAGAAGAATTTTTAATGACCCCACCCTATTTTTGTCTTTTCTTGATTATCTCCCCTTGTAAGGGGACATGGCCCTTTATTATAAGAATTTAAACTCCCCTTCACCCAAGGATACTTTGTACCAAGTTTGGTTAAAATTGGCCCAGTAATTCTTGCGAAGAAGTTGAAAATGTGAAAAGTTTACAGACGGATGGACGGACGGACGACGGACAACGGGTGATCAGAAAAGCTCACTTGAGCTTTCAGCTCAGGTGAGCTAAAAACTAGATGTTCCAATCTGATACCGCTTCTAAACATCTAACAACATCCCATTTGGGGTCATGTCAGAGCGACCTTTCGATTACCCAATGAAATTGCCGCCTCCGAAATCTTGGCTTATAGTTCAGATGCGTTTCTTTCTTCACTGCCAAATCTTAACACCCGAGGAGTTTCTTAGTAAACAAAATATCCAAGGCAAAGGCCGTGCTATGTATGAATGTGACGTGCAGGATATCTTGTATAGTTCATGCATTTTCGTTTATGTTATTCAAGTAAGAATGCCAGATTGGCGGACTATACATTCAATTTATACCAAAAATACTTTAATTCAACATAAGAGGGAACTACTGAGCATCAATAATGTTAAGATGTAGCTGTGGAACTAATTTTAAGATCATATACAGAAGCTAGAATCTGATTGGTCAAAATTTTCATGTTTATTCAAAATCGAAAGGTCGCTCTGACGTAACCCCGAATGGGATGTTGTTAGATGTTTGAGAAGCTGTAGCGGATTCGGAACATCTTATTTTAATTAGATTGCATGTTTCAAAAAATTAAAGTCAGTAATTAATTTTTAGGATTAATTCTTTTTAAAAGAAAACACATTTGTGATTTAGTGACACCCATGATAGAAAAACGCCTGGAAATGGTGCAGCAGGGCCATATAAACGATCGGTGATGAAATTGGTAGGCCTGAATCACACTCAATATGAAAATGAAATGTCTTGAGCGTATATTCAAAAGGCTTTACACTGAGAAAAATTATGTGCATTCTTTGTTGAAATTTCTAACCATACTTCCAGTACTTTCTAACAGTAATAAAATCCCTAGAGGTAGTAAACAGTTAGGTTGGAGCATCGAAAGGATAAAGTAGCACTAAATCCTTATTAATACTATTGATTTTTATCATTAAAGTACCAATATAATTTAATCAACAAAGTAATAAACAAAAACGATTATTCGGACATTCGTTTCAGCTCTAGAAATTCCAAAATGGTTTCACATATTAGAGAAATTTCAAAGTGAGTCTACCATCCCAACCATATTATGTCTATGACATCGCAAAATATTAAATTTCTTTCAAGATACTAAGGTTTCACTGTCATGAAAATATTTTTCATGCAAAAATGTTAAATTATTCATATCTTTTTTTTTCTCAAACATATGAAACCTGTGAGCATATTACAAAACAAGTGGAACATATCAAATAATATATTTACCTCCCTCAGACTAAGTGTCCACATTTCAATGAATCATCAGTTCTATATCAAATATACAAATTACTGTACAACCAGACTACTCTCTACCTGAAGACTCGGGTGACATCCCAACTCAAGGAGAGTCTTGACCACTCCAATGTGACCTTTGTTGACCCCTATGTGGAGAGGTGTCTGTCTACGTTTGTTGCGGGCATTGAGGTCTGCACCACCACGCTGCAGCTGTTCAATTACACTGGGTTCATCTCCAAATGCGGCATGATGCACAGCCCGGTCTCCATCTTTGTCCTGCAGCATTAAAGTTTCGTAATAAAATTGATATCTATTTTCTGATTATAAATAGCAATAAGATAAAAGTTGACCATATGTATGAGATTTTTAACAATCCATCCAATCTATGGCAGACATAATATAAAATGTTTTTTATATTATATATAATAACAATGGCTTCAACTCCCTCACCATGATTACAAAAACTTTAAAAAAGCAGCACATATTTAAGAAAAAAATCAAATTGTTGGTTTGCCTTTCATTTGTAATTTAGATAAGCAAAATACTAGCAGTGATACTTAATATTTTTACAGACAACCTCATAAACTACTGAATGTATGGTCATCATAAGAGACTTGAAATAAAATTATATACCTCAATTTCGAAATCCACATCATGTTTAATGAGGATCTTGATGACATCAGTGTGTCCATTCTGTGATGCAGCCTGCAGGGCTGTATGTCCAGCAAACATACCATTGGCCTAATGAAGAAAGAAAAAATGTTGTTAACTTATGTTTTAATACACTGAAAAATTACAAAAATATACCGTATAAGCAGAATTTTAGCAAGGTTTCTATTTTGGCATTATTAGCGAGGGTTTTGACACGTTAAAATTGAATTCCACAATGTGGACAACAATTTAGCTATATCAGTTTTTATAGCTATCTTTCCTGACATTATACAAGAGGCCCATGGGCCTTGAATCGCTCTTCTGATAAACTGTACAACCTATCACTTCTATTTGAAGCCTCGAAGTATCCTGTATATTTACATGAACCCTTGAAATTCCAATTCACACTCTGAGAACCCAAGATGATTCTAAGCCAATTAGTACCTGAGAGTTGGTCATGGTGACCTACTTATCACTTGTCATTCTCTGAGGACCCATCAACTAAGTTTGATGATTCTAAGCCAATTAATACCTAAAGTATTTTTTAAAATTATAATCAAAAAATTTTATAAGTAAGTCAAAGTGACCTACTTTTCAATTGTTTTACTCCAAGGACCCAAGATGCATCAACTGACAAAGTTTGATGATTCTAAGCCAATTAGTACCTGTAATATTTAATTAAAGCCATAAATTTTCAAAAGTAGGTCACCGTGACCTACTTTTCAGTTGCTGTACTCCGAGGACCAAAGATACATCGACTGACAAAGTTTGATGATTCTAGCCAATAAGTACCCAAAATATTTAATTACAGCCATAAATTTTCAAAAGGAGGTCACAGTGACCTATTTTTCAGTCAACCTACTCCGGGGACCAAAGATGCATCAATTGACAAATTTTGACGATTCTAAGCCAAATAATTCCTGAAAATATTAAATACAGCCATAAAACTTCAAAAGTAGGTCATCGTGACCTACTTTTCAGTTGTTGTACTCCGAGGACCCAAGACGCATCAACTGACAAAGTTTAATGATTCTAAGCCAGTTAGTACCCGAAATATTTTATTAAAGCCATAAATTTTCCGAAAGTAGGTCACGGTGACCTACTTTTTAGTCGACCTACTCCGAAGACCCATGACGCATCAACTGACAAAGTTTGATGATTCTAAGCCAATTAGTACCCGAAATATTTAATTAAAGCCATAAATTTTCAAAAGTAGGTCACGGTGACCTACTTTTTAGTCGATCTACTCTGAAGACCCAAGATGCATCAACTGACAAAGTTTGATGATTCTAAGCCAATTAGTACCCGAAATATTAAATTAACGCCATAAATTTTCAAAAGTAGGTCACTGTGACCTACTTTTTAGTCAACCTACTCCGAAGACCCAAGATGCATCAACTGACAAAGTTTGATGATTCTAAGCCAATTAGTACCTGAAATATTTAATTATAGTCACCGTGACCTACTTTTCAGTTGACCTTTTTTGAAGACCCAAGATGCATCAACTTACAAAGTTTTATGATCATAGGACTTAAAATGTCCAAATTATGCCTCTAAAACGCTTTGAAATTGAATGCCTGCAAAGTTCAAAAAGTAGGTCACTGTGACCTACTTTTTAATAAATATATTTTATGGCCCCAAGATGCATCATCTTACAAGATTTAATGATTCTAAGCCTCCCCATATTCGAATTAATGACCTTAATTGTTTTAAAAATGATTAGCCATAAAATTCAAAAAGTAGGTCAAGGTGACCTACTTTTTAGTTGACGTACTTTGAGGACCCAAGATGCATCAACTGACAAAGTTTGATGATCATAAGCCTTAAATTGTTCAAAATATACCTCTAAATCAGTTTGAAAAAGAATGGCCGCAAAATTTAAAAAGTAGGTCACCATGACCTACTTTTGAGTCAACATGATATGAGGTCCTTAGATGCACCAACTGACAAGATTTGATGATCCTAGTCCTTATAGTAAGCAAAATATCAACATTTTAATAAAATGTAATTTTTGGTCAACTTTGAAGTGACCTTGAGACCACGCCCTTTGCCCCAGGGTAAATCCCCGTGCAAATTTTAATCTACAACATATCCTCATCCTTTTGTGTAAGTTTGGTGATAATCTGCCCAGTGGTTCTTGAGAAGAAGATATTTTTAGCAACCAGTACTTTTGTTTCTATTTTCCTAATTATCTCCCCTTGTTAAAGGGTCACAACCCCAGTTTTAGTACAAAAGGGAGCCCTTGGGCCAAGGATACCCTGTGACAAATTTGACAATAATTGGCCAAGGGGTTCTTGAGTTATGGCCCATATTCTAAAAAGTTTACGCACACCGCACACCGCACAAATGGCCATAGCATTAGCTCTTTGAGCCTTTGGCTCAGAAGAGCTAAAAATGGCTAAAATTACTTCTCATCAAAATATATACCAATTTTTTTGGGATAAATCACTAAATTTGTGTCGCTAAAAATTCCTTTTATATGGTATTTGCATTCACTTTCATTTTTTTTTTCTTTTTGCTCAATATTTTTCACTTCTATGATCTTGAAAGATGAGACTGGATGTTCCAACATCAACAGTTGAATTTCACTAAATTCACTGATCATTCTATACATGTATATGTGTGTTTTACTTTCAGCAAGAATATTTACGGAAGGTGCAAGTTCTGACAGACAAACCTCATTCCAATCTATTACTGTAGACATTTTAATTCCACAGTGCTAAAATTTCATGATTTCTCACAAGGGTACCAATTGCCATGGTTCAATTTCACTCTACAGGAATGTGACATGTGACAGATACTTTTAATGTGATCTTACGAGGGTTAATCAAAAAGTTTGTAGACTTTTGTCAAATCTTTTTTATTTAATGTTTAGAACCAAATTCGGTAGACATAATTTTACTTTAAATCCAAATAATTTCAATAAAAAAATTCAATTCATATATTTTGCCTCATTGAAAGAAAATCAATTTTAGAAGACAGGTAGTCCTCACTGAAATAAAGTAAAACAGATGATGCTGCAGGACATGGAAATGGACATGGTCATGGAGCAGCGAGTAGCGATACAGTTTAGTATTGTATTTGGAAACCTCTAAAACAAACACTGAAAGTGCTTGAGGAACCAAAAATATATCAAAAGTGGGCCATGCATTAGTGTACAGGGTTCAACACTTGTTAAAATTTGGTCTCGCCATTTGGGCAACCTTGGTACTGATTTCAGGTCGCCCGAACAAAATATCAAAAGAAACAAAAATGTACAATAGTTAAAAATTTGTTAAAATATTAAACAGAGGTTATGCTATTATAAAATGTAAACCAAATATTTTTGGAATATCAAAAGCTGTCTTCCAGTATATTATCAAACAAAGAAAACAAGCAACAAATATTAATAAGCAGAATCAGAATGCTAATTAGACTTAAAAAAAATTATGTTTGTTTCTTGTATAATATTCCCAATTAATCAAGGGTTGGTAGGATGGGATTTTATTTATTTATTATTATTTTTTGCTAATATACAATCTCACCTCACATATTCATTATTGACACAAAATAAAGTTTCTAGTTTAAAACATTCATTTTCACTTACCAAAAAGGCCTTAATAAAGGGGGTCAAACATCCCTGGACTGAATTAACCAGGTGTGATGTTTACAGTGGACACCCTACATGGCTGTCTAGCAGCAGAAAACGAACATCAGAAAGTTGTGGGGGAAATACTAGATGTTACAATAATGATCATTACTCTTTATATTTATGGTGATTGTTGACTAGGTTTACATATTTTATATCTCAAATAAAACTTAATTTAACACTTTTGGTAAAAATTACATCAGCTGATTGATCAAACACGGATTTGACAGAAAGAAAAATCCACCCAGCTGCTAATTGAATGGGTCGGTCGGGTTACAGGAAACAATGTTTTCAAGGCCTTATAAGGTTTATTTTAAAATATTAAACATCATTATTGAAAATTCCCAACTCGTCCCAGGTCGTCATTTGGGCGAGCCAGACTGAAAATCAGGTCGTCCAAAATCAATCGGGGTGGAAATGACGAGGTGACAAGCGTGAATGTCGAACCCTGAGTGTATAAATGGCGAAGTCAGTTTTTGAGTGGCAGAGACATTAAAATTGGACAGAGGGCAGAAAGCAAGGAAATAGATTACATGAAAATGTTTAGGTAAAACTCTAGTTAAAAGAGTCATTAACTTCATGGAAAGTGATGTGCACATCACTGTTGCAGAACCTTTGAAAGCTTCTGGATATGTTTTTAATGAATGAGTAAGACTTTGTGAGAAAGAAAGATTAGAGGAGAGTCATTTTGAAAAACTTTCATAACAGTGATTTTGACGTTACAATGTTGTTCAGAGTGCTCTGTGGTGACAAAATATGATGATTTTAAAATTCAGTATTCCATATTTTTCTGCCCCATTCATAGATTAGTACTGTTTATAGGTTTTATGAGATTATTTCTGTTTGTTTTCTTTACCTTTGACATACCATCTAATCAAATGGAATGAAACCTCAAACATCAACAAAATGATTGTTTTACATATGAAAATGTGTTGATCTTAAATTTTGTAAAAGAGTGACATTGTCTATATATTTTTTGAATGACCATTATATGACCTTATTCACTATGGGTTTTAATTTTGCAGAGAATGATAAACTGTGAACATAGTGGAATGTCAAAATCACTGTTATGAAAGTTTTTCAATATACACATCATTGTACAATGCTGTAAATTTAATTTGACATACATCATTTTCTGGCCTGCTGAGCAGATCTTCCACTTTAACATAGTCACCATTGGCTGCAGCTTTGACCAGTTCTTCATTGGCATCTCCAGTAACATGGGTCTCGAACAGTTTCTTCAGCAAAGCACTCAGTCTCTCTGAAAAGTTGATTAAATACATATCTTATTTGGATAACATTTCCCAAAATAAATCAATATTACAAATGATCAAATTTCAAAAGTCTATTCCATGATCAAACACTCCAAAACAAATATTCTTTACAGCTTTTCATGTTTAAATAAGTGTGTCTTAAAAATTGCGAAACATAATTTTCTGCAAATCCTTTCCTTCCCAATCTCATTTTTACTTTTGATGATTAAAGTATAAAAAGAGCATACACCACTACATCCCTTACCTCCTGAGGAGTTTCCTATAGCGGCACCATCAGAGGAGGCCACCTTCGTGACTGCTGAAGGGTTATAGGTCCACGAGGTACCACATACTTCTACCTTCAGATCACTGTCGTGATAAATCTGTTGGACCCGTCCTATCTTTCCAAGAGTCTGAAAAAACACAAAGTTATAACTGAAATTTATCTATAATTCAATATACAAAAAAAAATACAATGATATAACTTTAAAAGTGAGAGAGAGTTTCCATAGAAACTAATAAACAAAGTTTTACATACTGGTAACATGGCCTCTGCCCATTCTCCATGTCCTCTCTGTAGCAGTTTTATCTTCTCTGGGTCATTACAAATCTGGACTAGGTCTCCCACAGCAAACTGTGCTGAGGGAGGGGCAGCTGGGGTAGCCTCATTGGAAGTGGAGGGAGCAGAACTGGGGGTGTTTACTTTTGTCAGAACTGCCGGGTTGAAAGTCCATCTGTAAAACAATGTTTTCTTTTGATAAACAAGAAGAAACTCTACCATTATTATTTTTTGGTCTCTTTTTTCCATTTAATGTAATAAATTACATTTACTGTATAATTTTCTTCCATTGTTTGATTAAATACATTGTAATTCTATTACTAAAAATAAACCAGAAAGAAAATCTTTTTTTAAGACTGCTTGATGTCAAGGAGTAATGTAGTTACTGATCTAATTTTATTATGTACTTAAGCTTTTCCCTATTTTCTATAGTTACATAAGTTTAAATCATAAAGTAGCTGTCACTAGAACTCACCAAGACAAGGGAATGCCTTTGAGTAAACTTTTTTTAACATTTTATTAATTTTATACAACTTTCTCTTATACATTACTATCTTCATTTCAATTTTACTAACCTGTTACCACTAGGATAAGAAACAACAATATCATGATCTTCATCAATCCCAACAACAGTCCCTGTAGTACCCAAACACTGAAATAAAAGATAACCTGTATCAACACATAGCACAGGGTAAGATACAATAAAATTAACATGAATCAATTTTTTTTTCCAGCTTAGTTATCATGTTATGAATATAGCTTACTCATCCTCTAAAAAAAAAAAAAAAAAAAAAAAAAAAAAAAAAAAACGAAGCATCACAGGCCATTATGACTTTACTGAGCTAATGCAATACTCACAAATCACTTTCAATACATACTGATACATACTGATATCAAAATCTGTTCAACAAAATCCATTCATTTATATTCACAGCATAAAGCCAATCTACCATGACTTAAAAGAATAAAGCAATAGAAATAATTTCCTACAACAATGATTTCTTACCTCAAACATTCCATCTGTCCATCCACCATGACCATGCTGTAAAGACTGTACAATCTCTAGTTCCAGATCTACGTTGACTTGATCTCCAATGGCTAAACCACCAGGACCTGACCTTGACCCTGGACCTTGTTCTCCTGAAATTAAAAAGAAAATAATAAATAAAAGGAATAACTGATCCATATAATCAATAAACATACTCAAATTTCATTATTTGCATTTACATCATAGAGACACATTACACCCAAATTGTAAAAAATTGTTGAAAAATTTCCGTAGAATACGTTCTATTTCCACTATGGAAGAGTTATACTTCTTAGTGCACTCTTTTGTGAAAAAGTCGGAAAATGTACAAATCTCGCGGGATTTCAGGGACAAATGTAACATAAACATGTAAAAAATATGTTGAATGTCGATGAACAAATCCTAAGAAAATGCAAATGAAATATTTTATTGTTGTGGACTTTATATACATCAAGAGTAGGAATGACAACGATATCAATTTATATCTATTGTTGATCGTATGAATCTATTTATCATATGGTACATCTAAATACAATACACATGCCTCGGAAATGTTGTATTTTTTATTAATGGATGATAAATTTAGGGTTCTCGCTCTCTTACATATGTCTTTTAGTTCTTCTATTCTTTAATTGGAATGACAAATACATTTAACATTAAAAATTAAATTAAGATTGACATGTTTTGCATTATCCGCAACGCCATGCTGTCCCTGTCAGACGACCAAACGCGCCTCTAATTTTGAAGAGTTCAGTAATAGAAATAGAACGTATTAAGAAAAAACATGACTTTTAACACTATGTATTTACACTATGCATATAAAGTAAAAAATCAAATGTGGCTTGTAATTACATGTACCTAAGAGAGGAAGATGATCTCTGTAGAATGACCCTCCTTTAGCATCATTCACAACCTTCAAATCAGCCTACAAATAGATTCAATAAGAAACATAATTTACAAAATCAACAAAATCTCATCATTGTACATGTACCAGTTTAATAAATGTGCTTTGTGAACATTTTTTTTCAAAACAATTATTCAATTTACAGTGCAATTAAAATGTGTCATGCAAAAAATATCAATTTACAATAGGGGTAATGATTCATGAAGTAAATATACACACCATTCCCTCAAAGCCAACTCTGTAGAGGTTCTTTGCTGCATTGTCCCATAAAACATAGGCTGCACTTCTTGGGCTAGCAGCACTCCAGTCCTGTATCTCGGTGACCTTCCCCCTTCGACCATTTCCCCCATCCTGATCCTCCCACTGCCAGTCCACCCCTCTTACTACACGGGCCCCAGGAAATATACCCCGAGCTGTTATCTTTTTGCTTTTTCTTCTAGGTTCCACAGAACACCTTTTCATAAATGAGAATTTAAAATTTATTATGTTTATAAAATTACAGCATTTTTCATGTTTGTAAGTAAATACACATCGTATAAATGTATATGTATGTACAGGTTTTTTATTCAAAGGGAGGGGTCAAATTGACAGTGATCACTAGTTCAAATCGCAACATCACTGATATACAAAAGTTTTGAATGTACCGGTAATACTCAAATTTAGGCCTAGCAGTTTGCAACTGCTGGAATATTATTTCTGAGCATAATAGCCCTGGATCAGGCTTAACTATCCTACACTACAGAACATGTAAACTCATCACTGGACCGTAAAGATATAAACACACTGTGAAAGAGCAAGTACAACTTATTAATACATGTATGTATATAATCATATTATATCATTCTAATTTCTTCAGTGAAATAACTTATATATTTTGTGGAATTTTTCAATTTTTTAACACATTTTTCTGGAAAAAGTAGAACAGTAAAATATTTGTATTTTATTTGTGCCATGACGTGATTTCGTCACATCATAGCCTCCCATCTCCTAAAATGTTATATAAGTCGTCAGAACTAATAGATTCAAACCTCGTTACCTCGAACTCCATGGGACCGAGAAAAAACTTCAAGATATCCAATGATTCGAGATAAAATACGTAAAAAATAAGTAGTTGGGACTTCCAGATCACTTTGACATATCCATGGTATTCGAGTATTCAGTGTTCAAGATACCGAAGTTCAACTGTATTTTCATTTGCTATAGCAAAGGCTTCATGTTGCATAGATATGATACCTTTTGAAGCATCAATAATCAGTATACAGAATTGAACTTATTATGTGTTGGGTTTTGGTATGTTTATATAACAAATGTTCGAAATCTAACATACTTATCACTTCCAGGTGTCGTGATTCTATAAAATCTGTGTCGTAAATTGTGTTTATCGCCATGGTAGCAGACGCTGCACAAGTCATAGTTGGAGCATTCAGCACATTTCCATCTGATGCCAAATATGGGTTGTTGTCTACAGGTGTCACACATGGTTCCATCATGTTTAATACCTGATATAAAATATAAAAAAATTAGTATACATTTTAAACTTTAGCTTGACAAAAATTCTATCACTGCTCATCACTTTATTCACCATATGCATAGTTGTAAAGCCTAGTCTTTCTAATAAACATAATATTTAGTTAATAAGTTAATCTCAAATTAACTCTTAGAAAACCCATTCACACCTGAGTAGACTGAAACAATCAGAAAATGCAGATAAAATGCTCTGTCGGTGAAAAATTACCAAGTAACAATGCTGGGATTTGAACAAGCTATTCTCTTCAAATGCGAGAAAACCACTGATCCATTTGGTCTGTCATTGAAAAATGATGATGGGATATTTGAACAATGTGTTACTTTTGCCCAAACAATTATATGAATACTATATTATCATGGTTTAATACCCAAGTTTCAACCTACCTCAACTGTTAATTATTTCATACATTATGTATGAAATCAAATAGACTTGTGATCGACACAGCAAAAGGAACAAGATGACATAAGCTAGCATTATATATGAATACCTTTGAAGATTCTTGTCTAAATTTATAACATTGTATACTGTGCATTATGTAATAACTTGTTTATTCTTTACCATTCCTCTTAAATTCAAGTGTTGCATCTTGACTGTTAAGTTATCCTTAGCTTAATATATTTAAAGCCTGAATGAGAGAATTTTATCACTATTCTCAAAAAATATGGGGTGGTTTGAAGTTTGTCAAAAAGTTTTCATTCATACTGCATAACAATACAAACAAGTATAACATTTCTCATATGAAAATTTTACATAAAAATTTCCATTAAAATAAAACTGATACCAGTACTATTGCTTTTCAAATTCTGAGTGAATAAACAAATCAATTGTTTATGTTACAAACTCAACACATTTCTCTAGTCCTTCATTGCACCTACTTTTCTGCCAAGTAGAATACTCCTTGTATGCATGTATATGTACATCTACAAATTTATAAATTATAATATATGTTTGCACGAGGAAGTAAGAAGAATACAAGATTCCTATAGAACACTTACTTGCTATTTTTTTAAAGTGTGTAAATACATCATTAAATCAAATGAGTGAGTCCATCAACCAGAGAGGATGAACACAATGAGTCGAATGACAGGGACACTTATACTAAACTGTAAAACAAGTCTACGTCATCTGTAACATCAGAGGTTACAGTATGTGTTTTAGCAAAGGAGATATTGCAGATGGCAATATTTTACTAGTCTACTGTGGTTTGTCCCAATTATCAAACCCTGTTTCAAAGCCAAGTGAGAGGTGCTCAGATCATCTTTCCTTCAATCTTAATTTACATAGAGTATACATTCAAATTGGTTTCTTACACATAATAGCAAACGAGCTCTATAGACTAACATGTACAAACAGATGAATTTGAAAACAAATCTGCACATTCGTCAGGGAAATTTTTGTGTGCAAGTATCCCAGAACTCCTTCCCTATGACAATTTCATGCAATAATTGTGGACAAAACACATAGGTGACCAAGATATGAGTCTTGCAGAGAGCTAAACAAAGAAAGAATAATTGCACTTTCTCTTAAAATAATTATACATGTATATCAATGTCTTTTGAAAGACTCTATTATGGAAGTGCACCTAACATGTATGACCAGATCTGGCACAATCTCTTGATAAAGCTATATAGTTTGAATTTGCTATACCAGGTATATACATTCAAACCTCCTTATCTCGAAAATGAGGGGACTGAGAAAAAACTTTGAGATATCAAAGGATTCAAAATATCAAGGGTAAAATACTTATAGAATAATTGGTTGGGGAATTCCAAATCACTTCGACATATCCATGATGTTCAAGATATTGGTGTTCCAGATACCCGGTACCAAAGTTCAACTGTAGTTTTAATAAACTATTCAAAATAGCTTGATTTAGCTATTTTATCACACTTTTTTTCTTAAATGTATCATTTTTGTCAGCACAAAAAAGTCACACTTTGGTGCAGTGACAGTATTCAACTTTGAATTCTTCTGAAAATAATGCATGTAAAAATCACCATCAAATTGCGTCGCCTTGAGAGACTTTGTACTCAAAGTTCTAAAAGTTTTTGAGCTATATAAAGCAACTGATTGGTGAACTTTTTTTCTATTTCTTACATAAAAAAATTTCCATGAAAAACTGCTGCAGAACTGTAGAGCTACGGTGCCATCCATAGAGAAAACTGTATATTTAAGGCGCACAAAAAATTGTGCTTGATTCTGGATTTATTTCTCCAAAGTCTTACCTTAACTGCACAAAACTCAATTTCAAGAAATTATCTAGACCTTGATCAGCTACTGTCGTAGTTGACATCTGCACGAAGCCAACTGGACGGAATTGTCTTGCCACCCAATATTGCAGTATAAATAGGAGAAATTTGCGATTGTCTTAATTTCAGGCCCAGAAGGGCTATGAACATGGTTATAGGGAATGTTTTGTTGTGTAAATAGTAAAAGAATGTGTTTGGAACACACAGTTAGTTAAATTTTGAGGTGGCAGTTTAAATATACAGAGAAATAAACCCAGAATAGAGCGCAATTTTTTGTACGCAAAAATATACAGTTCTTTTTTTTGGGTGGCACTGTAGCTCTCCAGTCTGTCAATATTTTTCTTCAGAGTGCTACAGTTCTGCAGCTAGCTATATAGCTAAATCAAGAGATTGTGCTGGACCTGTGACAAAAGATGTAACAGCACATTTTAGACCAAATGCATTCAAACTTTTACGTTTTAATGTTTCATGAGGTTTGTAGAGACAGATACTTCTGAATCTGTATATAAATGTATTTGATGAATTCCAAAAATTTATATACAACTGTGCTTACCCCAAGTCGCACTGTCAAAGATTATATTAATACACAAAAAAATACTGTGAACGGAAATCAGAATTCACAAGAGTAAAATATGACACACACAATCAAAACATACTTCAAACACCCCCTGTGGCTAAGGCATACAAGTATATAAATGTAAAGTAATGCAAAATATTGAGACACCTGTAGGAGCACTATCAACGATTCTCAAGTCAAATGCCCCTGCACATCTATAATTGGCTGCCGTTCCATTATCCCATACAACAACGACTTCCTCTGGAGACTCGAAATTCCTCACAGTCCCGACATGTCCCTCTCCCCCGTCTTGTTTCCCCCACTTCCAGTCAGGACCTCGAACAACACGAGCTCCCACGCCCTCTACCATATTTACACGAGCTACTCGATTAGTCGTGCTAATATTTGGATCTATATTATCAGCATTCATTGTCACTGATTGTTAATATATTCTCAGAAGGAAGGAATTTAACAATATTTCGTCGATGTAAACATTACATTTTCTTCTCTGTCTGTCAAATGGCTGATATGAACTCTCGCGAGAAACCTCGAGGTCTTTCGGAACTTAAAATAAAACCCATCGGAATACCTTTCCACTTTACTCATTCGTTACTTAGTATGGCGACAGCGAGCATGAAACAACTGAAGAGGAGATCAAGAAGAAGAATTGCTGCTGTGAATTTTTTATCAAATATTTCATTAGATGGTACATATAGGGATACAAAGCATGCTTTATTCAATCCTAAACATCAGCGTTTGAAGGATGATATTGTGGAGGAGGTGGAAAATCATGTCAACAAATCAGGTGCAGAAGAACTGTGTGGTGATGATGAAAATGAGTCCAATTTAGAAGGAACTAAGAAAGTGACCGCTTTGTCAGCGGTTGAAAACATTGTGTCAGTGAATAAATCCGTCCAGAACAATGAGAATGGGACTGTATTACAGCGGAGACTGTCCAAGGGAAAACGGGGAAGGTAAGTTATAGTCAAGCAGGTCATTGTGAGTAAAGATGGAGATCACTGGACCAATGTCAGGGGTGATCAGTGGTCAGTATCGATTTCCGATAGTAAGATATTCCCAGCAAAATGAAACTTCTTCTTTTCTTTTGCCCTAGTTTATTTGCAGTACATCTCCACTCACCTGGTATCTATAAATTTTATACAGGATTTTTTAAATTTTATTTTGGTCTATTTTTTTTTTTTAATGTAATAAGTAATTTTATGAATATTAAAATAGTAATGTTCCATGGTGTTTAACTTCTTATAGGTAATGTGTTAGATCCTTATGGCCTTTAGGAGAAGTCAACTCTATCAATGTGTGTACCAATAAGGAAATTTTTTTTAATGTAGTATCAAAAATATTAACCTGGAAGCTATTCCGTGATAAATAGTCTAAATTCATATGATCCTGATGACTGTCACTAAATATGTTTTCTCATAGACATTCCAAAATCAACTTGTGATCACTCAAAGAGGAAATAATTTTGGTGCAAACCTATGAATATGTGGCAAAGAAGAGTGGTTCATTTGTCAGAGATGACAGTATGTTGACAGATTTACTAACACTTCTTTGACCATACAACTTGTGTTTCTCCATAAGGGGGAAATTTTCAACAACAATAAAATAAAAATAGCATTATTATTGAAGAACCAAGTTACCCCTTTTGTCCTACTTTTAAAATCTGGTCTCTGGGGGATTTTAATTTATCATGATTCTTAATTAAAATAAAAAAATATAATGAAATAAAAGAATCTATTATTCTAGTATGAGATTATGAGTCCAGAATACATATTTTAAACATTTCAATACACTGCAATTCTATCATCAGCATACCATTGTCACAAATTAGCCCCAGGGTTTACAGCACACTGGTCAGTAAATAGAGTCTAGACTGTTATTTTTCTTTGCATAACACCTCCATGGGTCGTCACACACCTTGTTCTGTTAAGTAAACAGGCAGTGCTAATTTTAACCTGTATGTTTCCTGCTCCAAAAACCTTTCACAGTAAAAAATGGTGCAAGGTAGAGAACATGAAAGTATTCATTATAATTTTTAGCAATTTTATTACTTTATTATTCAACTTGGTAAATTTGTGGGCTAGTTTTCAAGGATTTTTTGTTGTTGTTGAAAGGAATTTCATGATTAAATTTTCTTGTGAGAAGATCTGACAAGGATGTTAGCATCATGAAAGCTTCGAGTACTCCACCCATAATATCCATTCTTTCTGATTATTGATAAATAATTAAGGTTCATCGATACTCTGATAAGAGAGATAACTCTTTAATGACATAAATGCGAATTATTCCTTTATAATCTTGTCAAGTTGAAGTGTTTTTTTTGTCCGATTTTGCCCCACAAGCTATGCTATAATTGTTTGTATTTTACTTAAAAAATACATTTCTTTTGGAAAATCATAAGAGTTAAAGAAACATTTTATATGAGTAAGCAGAGGGTTTATGAACCTTAAGGACTGTTCTAACAGTTGGTGGAAATCAATGGATTTAATCATCTACATAATGTTTTCAAACTTCTTTTATAGAAATTTAGAATTTATGAAATAAGATTAATTACCTTATTCAATATCAAAAAACTTGTTGAAGTCACTTGTAAAAAAGATTTTATAATTTTTAATAGCTAGTTATGTGTTCCACTTTTCAAAGATTTTATGTAATAGTATTTGCAAGAGGCAAACAAAAAAAAATACAATTAAATGAAGCTACCAATACCCTTATCTTACCTATGTTATCAACCTAGAGTTGAATTTGTAATCTGTATAGGAGTAATGAGAAACATCAATACATTACGACCAAAAAATATTATAAACAGTTATTGATCCTATTATAAAATACAATATAAATTATGTTTGTTGTCTTCATGAACTTCATTTGACCATGCATATTAAAAATCCATCACCACAGTGATTCATTATAATTTTTTTTTTTCAGTGTGAATCATATGTTTTATTTATCTTAATAAACTGTTCCATCAGACTGGAGATTTACATAATTATACACTAAGACAGCACTTACGTCAATTAACTCCCATAAATTAATTAAAAACTATCCGGAGACATATCTTTTCTTTCTTATTCATTCACCTGCGTCATTTGACAAGGTGTATAAATTCAAATTCCTTGTTGCACCTTAGAATGTCACTGTCACATTATACACAAAGATTTTAGAATTTTGTTGTGTTAATTAAATCAGTTTTGTATTTATGGAAACTTTTGATTAAGTTTATGCAATATAAGATTTCTGAATAAAATCATGAAAGATCTGTTATTTAATAAAAAAAAAAATCAATGGCAGAAAGTTAATACAAGACTTTTAATATGTATTAAATTTTACATATATGTTTAAATTGATTATAAAAAAAAATTTAGCATCATGTTAAAATTTTGTTCAGTGGGTTCAATTTGTTTTATTTTCCATCAAAGAGAAGTCCGTTTGACATTTATAATTATAGTTTATCAGGATTAAAGCCAATCACGACTACACAATACTTCAGTTTCTTGTAAACATGAACCAATAGAGGGGGTTGGCCTTAAAAATGACCTTGACTGTCTGCCAGAAATTGAGAACAATACACAAATGTTGATATAACATAGATTTGTAAGATTACAAGATCAAATAGACTCTTCAAAGGAATCATTAAATTCAAAAATTAATTAACAATACATTTTTAATTGTGAATCAATTTTTTTTGAACTAGCAGAAATTATTATTTGGTTATTAATGTGTGGTAATATGATTCAATGTTAAGTTTGTTGTTATCTACATTGTATGCGATTAAAATTGAATGTAGGTCATATAATTGATATAAAGCATGTTTACTAGTATGTATTGACCTAGTTTAGAATGTAGGAGTACTGATCCTGGAGGATTTGTGTCGATTGATTAAACAAATGTTTTTCTTGTTTTTAATTTTTCTTTTAAATTGAATTTCAGTACTGGTAATCTCTGGGGATTTGTGTCATTTGATTAAACAAATGTTTTTCTTGCTTTTAATTTTTCTTTTAAAGTTTCCAGAGTTAAGTTCAACCATTTGTAGTTTTGTCTCATTCCTTCAAATGATCATGCTTTTAAAATTAAAAAAAAAATGATATTTGACTTTGAAAATTATTTAAATGCTATGAATCAAAATCATGAATCTTCAACTACATGTAAACCATTGAGGAACATGTAAATAATACATTATAACATTTGTAATTTACAATACAGACAACACTTTATAGAAATGACTACATTTCCAGTTTTGAGAATCATTTACAAATTTTGTGATCAATCATCACTAATCAATAAAAAAAAGTTTTCATATTTTTCAGCATGTTATTTAATATAAAAAAAAAATTATTAATGGTTCAAGTTTGTTCTAGGTAAAACATATACTAAATTAATTGTGACCTGTGAAACTGGTTATCTAACATATTTATACATGTCAGAGTGAATTCCTGTATAATAATATGTCCTGAAATGTTTATAGCAATGCATTGTTTTTGCATTAATTCATATATGGCTAAATTAAGGGTTCAGGAGATCCCCGAACTGCATTTAGAGTTCATGATTGAGGTCCCCAAGCTGCCTTTAGCAACTTGACGTCCCCTTTTACCTGTGAGATCTGAGGTTCAGAATTCTGCAATTTTCCGGATCTCCATAACTTTGGCTACCGGTATATATATAAGCAAGAAAAAGTAAAATATCTGCAAGAGCATTTTTCTCTTTTAAAATATATGCAAAACTACAGACCTAGTCCTTGTATCATGAAACAGACTTTTAAAAGTCAAGATTTCAATCATCTGTTGGATCTCTTATGATCCATGAAGCACTCATACGAGGACTAAGTCTTTGAACCATTTATCATGTAATATCAGGGCTCTCACACCACTTTTTGGGACTGGGGCCAGGGCATTAAAATTTGGAAAATTAGCGACCTTTTGGGGAACTTTGTGAAAAATCATCATACAGTAAAACTCAACATATTTTCACTTTGTGTTTCTGGCGTTTGTTTTCAAATAAATTTCTGTTTTGCAATATGTACAGGAATGTGAGTAGCAAGTTTAGTTAGTATATATCCAAATATATGTTCTGAGTAATGACTTTTATAAACTACATGTATAATAATGACTGTTTTGAAAATTAACACATTCAGTTTTTTATGGAGGGTGCCTTTTAAGCTCACCTGATCTGAAAGCTCAAGTGAGCTTTTCTGATCACCTGTTGTACGTCATCCATCCATCTGTAAACTTTTCACATTTTCAACTTCTTCTCAAGAACCACTGGGCCAATTTTTACCAAAGTTGGAACAAAGCATCCTTGGGTGAAGGGTAGTTTAAATTGTTAAATGAAGGGCCAAGCCCCCTTGCATGGGGAGATAATCAAGAAAAGACAAAAATAGGGTGGGGTAATTAAAAAATCTTCTTCTCAAGAAAAGGCCAGAAAAGCTGAAACTTATATGGAAGCATCCTTGGATAGTGTAGATTCTAAATTGTTCAAATCATGACCCCAGGAGTAGGGTAATGGGGAATCAAAGTTTTACATTTAAGGAATGAAGCTTATTTTAAGTTTTACATATAAGGAATGAAGCTTATTTTAACCTATGTTATATGATATAACATAACTTGGGGCAGTTTACGCTTTCTAAACCGCAAAGCAGTTTATAAAAAAGCGTAAACTGCCCCAAGTTATGTTTTATCGTATAACATAGGTTAAAATAAGCTTCATTCTTTATGATTTAATTTCAGTGTAGACAATAAGACAATTTTTCCTCCAAAAATGGCTTTAAATTGAGCATATTTTAAAAGTAACATCAAGCGGAGTACCGTAATACGTTTTTGACATAACTCATTGTGATGTAGGCAACTTATGTTATACGATATAAATGAAATCTTTTATCCAATCAAATGACGTGTTATAACTAAAATTAAATTATTGAAATATAATGGAAAAATCTTTAAATATTTTCTTCTCAAGACCACTGGGCCAGAAAAACTGAAACTTTTATGGAAGCACCCTGGGGTAGTGTAGATTTTAAATTGTTCAAATCATGACCCCCATAGGTATGGTGGGGCCACAATACATATTACAAGGGGAAAATCTGGTGAAGAACAGTAGGGCCAAAGTTAATCAGGTGAGCCTGGTGGCCCATGGGCCTCTTGTCTGAATTAGGAATGGGGCCTTCAAGTTTCAACATCTGAAATTATAGACAATGAGAGCCCTGAATGTAATTATTGAGTGTTGTGTTAAAGTATGAGATATAATTATATGATTTTGTTATTTTTCCTAAAACAGAAATGAAGAAAAAACTTCTGATTAATTGTTTTAATGCTCATCTGGCTGTGTTTTATGGATCATCTTCTTAAAGGGTTTTTATCAGACGTCTAAACTTCTTAAAACTTTAACTCAATTATATTCTTCTTAATACATATTATTATCATTTTACCATTTAATTAGCTTGAAAATAGTTGTAATTAAGTGATAAAATGCCCATAATTCAGGGTCCTCTCAGTAATTATCTCCACTAATTAGATAGGAATAGCTCATCATTAGGATAAATACAACAAATAGATTGGGCTTTAAGTAAATCAGCTATACAGTATGGATGTTTGAAATTATGACTTCGATGGTATGCCTTTTGGTAATGAGCATTCAATCTTGAACAGACTTGCCTATCTTTATGCTTTTGACACATTTCTTCCACTTTTTATCACAAAATTACACTATTATGCCTTTGAAAATAAATTTTGTGCTTAAAAAATGTTAACCTTAAAAATTACGTTACTTAGAAGTTCTATTTAATGAATGACTTATATTTGAGCTTAAGTACTAATATGCATATTATTAGTAAATGCACAGACAAAATCTGTAAAATAATTACAAGTTAAAGACGTTGCAGATGTTTTAGAGAACTCATGTCAGTATATATGGTTTTAAAAAATTTAACGCCCTTTTTAGCTCTACTGGTCAGAGACCAGAAGAGCTTATGCGATGGTAAGGTGTCCATCGTCCGTCCGTCTGTCTGTCTGTCTGTCTGTAAACAATTTTTCAAAACGCTACTCCTCCTACAGATTTGGTCTGATTTCAATATAACTTAGCACACAAGTAGACCACATTAAGTTACAAAATTTAGTGCATCGGTTTTTGATTTTGATGAACGGTGTTGCCATGGTTACTAAAAATAGAAATTTCTGTGATATTCCTTTAAAACGCTACTCCTCCTACAGTTTTGGTCTGATTTCGATATAACTTGGCACACAAGTAGACTACACTAAGATACATAATTTAGTGCATGGGTTTTTGATTTCGATGAACGGTGTTGCCATGGTTACTAAAAATAGAAATTTCTGTGAAATTCCTTTATAACGCTACTCCTCCTACAGTTTTGGTCTGATTTCAATATAACTTGGCACACAAGTAGACTACACTAAGATACATAATTTAGTGCATGGGTTTTTGATTACGATTAACGGTATTGCCATGGTTACTAAAAATAGAAATTTCTGTGATATTCCTTTAAAACGCTACTCCTCCTACAGTTTTGGTCTGATTTCAGTATAACTTGGCACACAAGTAGACTACACTAAGATACATAATTTAGTGCATGGGTTTTTGATTTCGATGAACGGTGTTGCCATGGTTACTAAAAATAGAAATTTCTGTGAAATTCCTTTAAAACGCTACTCCTCCTACAGTTTTAGTCTGATTTCAATATAACTTGGCACACAAGTAGACTACACTAAGATACATAATTTAGTGCATCGGTTTTTGATTTCGATGAACAGTGTTGCCATGGTAACTAAAAATAGAAATTTCTGTGAAATTCCTTTAAAACGCTACTCCTCCTACAGTTTTGGTCTGATTTCAATATAACTTGGCACACAAGTAGACTACACTAAGATACATAATTTAGTGCATGGGTTTTTGATTTCGATGAACGGTGTTGCCATGGTAACTAAAAATAGAAATTTCTGTGAAATTTGTTTAAAACGCTACTCCTCCTACAGTTTTGGTCTGATTTCAATATAACTTGGCACACAAGTAGACTACACTAAGATACATAATTTAATGCATCAGTTTTTGATTTCGATGAACGGTGTTGCCATGGTTACTAAAAATAGAAATTTCTGTGAAATTCCTTTAAAACGCTACTCCTCCTACAGTTTTGGTCTGATTTCAATATAACTTGGCACACAAGTAGACAACACTAAGATACATAATTTAGTGCATGGGTTTTTGATTTCGATGAACGGTGTTGCCATGGTTACTAAAAATAGAAATTTCTGTGAAATTCCTTTAAAACGCTACTCCTCCTACAGTTTTGGTCTGATTTCAATATAACTTGGCATACAAAAAGACTATACTAAGATACATTATTTGTTGCATCAGTTTTTGATTTCGATGAACGGTGTTGCCATGGTTACTAAAAATAGAAATTGCTGTGAAATTCCTTTAAAACACTACTCCTCCTACAGTTTTGGTCTGAGTTCATTCTAATTTGGAACACAATTAGAATACACTACGATACATAATATGTATTTTGGTTTTGATTTCAGTGAATGGTGTTGTCATGGTTACTAAAAATAGAAATTTCTGTGAAATACTTTCAAAATGCTACTCCTCCTACAGTTTTGGTCTGATTTCAATATAACTTGGCACACAAGTAGACAACACTAAGATACATAATTTAGTGCATGGGTTTTTGATTTCGATGAACGGTGTTGCCATGGTTACTAAAAATAGAAATTTCTGTGAAATTCCTTTAAAACACTACTCCTCCTACAGTTTTGGTCTGAGTTCATTCTAATTTGGAACACAATTAGAATACACTACGATACATGATATGTATTTTGGTTTTGATTTCAGTGAATGGTGTTGTCATGGTTACTAAAAATAGAAATTTCTGTGAAATACTTTCAAAATGCTACTCCTACAGTTTTCTTTTGATCTCAATATAACTTGGCACAGAAGAAGAATACATTAAGATACACAATTCTATTTATTGTTGCATTTTGCAAAGTTTCAAATCCAAGTGCTACTTTGTTATACATACAGACCAGTAGAGCTACAGTCTCATCAGAGACTTCTGGTTATATGATATACAACATAGAGTTCAATTTAGATTATATAGAACTTCATTTAGACATCAAAATAGGAAAACAGGAGGAAGTATACCTTTAATTGTCTCTGAAATCCCTGCAAAATGAAGTTTTGAATTAATTAAACCTCTCCAATGAAAAGGGTAGGCAGGTCTGCTTTAATGTTCTCTGGACTTTCAAAGAGAGAACAATTTGATATATTTTGACTTCATAATTATTTTGAGTTATGAGTAATTTAAGTTCCCCTTTATTCAGTATTTAAATAATTAATCTTCAAATAGATTCTTTAAAGCAGTTATCTGTTTCAGTTTTGAATATCATGTACTAGAAATTCCACTTCTTCAGTGGCACTGTAAGCTATTACAAACTCTATACTAGACTGTGTATGACTTCTTAATGCATGTCGGATAATTTCTGATGAGATACTATCTTCTTAAAAATTTTAAAAGCACAAAAAAATATTGTGGTCAGATCATAAATGATGATTTTGAATAGGGACAAAGCTTTCGTGTTTGCAAATAGGACCCCTTTTTAGCTCACCTAGCTAAAGGCTCAAGTGAGGTTTTCTGATCAATATTTGTCCAATGTCTGTCATTGTCATCATCATTTTTTGTAAACTTTTCACATTTTCAACTTCTTCTCCAGAACCACTGGGCCAATTTCAACCAAACTTGGCATAGAGTATCCTTGTTGAAAGGAATTCAAGTTTATTCAAATAAAGGGCCACTGTAAATCTCTTCCAAGTGGAGATGATTAAGAAATAGTGAGTCGGGTCATTTAAAATTCTTCTCATCAAGAACTACTGGGCCAGAAAAGATGAAACTTATGTGAAAGGTTCTTGTCATGTCTAGATTCAAGTTTGTTCAAATCATGACCCATGGGGAAAGGATGGGAACGCAATGGGCAATCAAAGTTTTAGGAATATACAGAAAAAATCTTTAAAAATCCTTTTTCAAGAACAGCAAAGCCATGATTAGTGATGTCTGTATGGAAGCATCCTCATGTAGTGTGGATTCAAGTTTCTTCAACCCATGACCCTTAGGGGTAGGGTGGGGCCACAATATGTGATTTACGTTTCACATAGGAATATTTTAGGAATGACTCTAATTCTTGGCCAAATTATTTGAGTATAACCTGGTTTGGCTTCGCGGATTATAAAGCGTAAACTGACCCAAACCAGGTTATACTCAAATAATTTGGCCAAGAATTAGAGTCATTCCTTATAATTTAATTTTAAAATCATTAAATAACTATGGGTGTAAAATTTCGTTGCATTTTATTAGTTCAAATTTGCCGCTCAATAATACAACGATAGTAACGGAAGTGATGGGAAGCGAGGGGAGGTAAAAACTGATACATAGGCCTATCAGCCTTGTTGTTTGTTTATTGTTTGTGGTAAGATCGAATTATTGTTTGAAGTTAAAGGTACATTTATTAAATCTGGAATTTTCCATGAATCCCGAGGACTGGAAATGAGAGGATTGTATGCATACAGATGATTCAGCTGGTTGTCAGGGGTGTGTGTTCCCATACCAAACCAGGTTATACAGAAATAATTTGTGTTCCTTTTTGGATATTAACCAATCAGACGCTAGAATACAAACAAAATTTAATTATATAGGTATAAAAAAATCTGATGATGAAGAACGGAGGGACCATTATTAATTAGTGACTCTGGTGAGCATTGTGGCCCTTGAGCCTCTTTTTAAAAGACATTTCTTTGAATTCAATAATTGAGAAAACCTTTTGTCAGGGGAAATGATGTGAAGTTGACAAAATGGATAAATTGGAACAGCACTACACTGAATTCTCAAAAGAGAAGAAGATAACATATTTATTATCTTGTTAATTGATTTAACTGAAATGTATCTTTTTACAGTATCACAGTCAGCATTGCAGAAGAAAGAGAGAGGTTGAGAAGGGAATCAGGACTTGGTGGTACACAAGGATGTCAGAAAGACTTTCTCGAAAAATCAGGTTAGTTTCTGTTTGTTTCTTTCTTACTCTCAGACCATCAAATGGTATGTGAGATATATGAATATACAAAATTAATACAAGTTCAAGTAAGGTAGAATAGTATAAAATAATAGAGTATTACTGAAAACAGGCCAATATTTTTTTTAACAAATAAAAAACAAGCTTTTAATTTAAATCAACATTTGTGGTAGACAAAAGAATATCAAATTTATGAGTATTTATATGAGTACAATATTTCTTATCAATATGTTTTCTACATAATGAAGATAAAATGGACACTCCATTACATAGTTGAATTGTCAACCAAATAGTATCTATCAAGTAAAGGATATATTCTTAATGTCTGTCTATATCAATCCATCTACTAGTTTTGAATGTAAGTCTGTGATTACAAGTCTAAATTTTGTTAGCTTAATTCTTAAATCTTTTGGGAGTTTATTGAGGTACATTTCTTGCGTAAAACTGTAGTTAATTCCTGTAATTTAAGTATTAAGATGAGTGTTCTATGCTCACAAACCGGTCTTGTAAAAATTGATTTAACAATATTGCTTTAATGATAGATTTTAACCATGTAATACATATACTTCAAAAACTTTGATTCATTCACACATATGACAAACCACACGAGTTCAAAATATCTCTTTCACATTTCATCCATAGGTGCTTAAATGATCCTTTAGGAAAGCATTAATTTCATAGAAAAAAACTAAACATTATGCATGTAAGCTGTTCTGTCAGTATGGACGTTGCAGTATTTCAGACTTAACAGCAAAAGATTACCAAGCAGAGATTACGAAACATCAGAATTTGTACCAGAAACAACTATTTTGCCATAGCAACCTATCGGACTCAAAATACTTTGGGGCTAATTACATCTTATTTGCTCGTGTCCTGTCAATTGGTGTTTATGGTGAATATATCATTTAAATAAATGTTGCACTGTTGCAGATGAGAAATCTCCAAGACGTGAAGGAACTGCTGTTTTCCAAGGAAAGGACCTTAGACAGATGAGTGTTGAGAATAGAAAACTGCTTGCAAATGAAAGGTATTGTTTTCTTAGATTTGTCACTACAGAGCATCTTGTTTGATCTGACAGTCTTATTTCGTTTTTTTATGAAATATTTCTTCCTTTGCATCGATTTTTTTCAGTTTCTTGAATTTTTGCATGAGATGAATTTACTAGTATCTTGCAGATGTGTCAAAGGCATTAGAATTTACATAGTTGATTTATACATCACTACTATCATAACGAACAGGAACTTAAATCAGTTTTTTCCTTTTTTGGTAAATTTTTAGGGATGCAATTGGCTGACACATGCTGCATGTGAAATTCTATGAAAATAGTACATTGCACACTTTGTGAAAATAAATAATATCTGTTTTTAATTTTTTTTTTTCAATTTCTTAGAACAGTTAATATTTCAACACATTTTCTATAACTGTAATTATAATACAGAATCCTTCTTATCTCAAACTCAATGGGATCAAGAGAAAATTTGAAGATATTGGAGGGTTCAAGATATTCAGCATAAATTTCATGAAGAAAGTGTGGTTGGGACATCCAATTCACGACATATCCATGGTCTTCAAGATATCAAAGTTTGAGATAGTGAAGTTCGACTGTAGTGTAATATAATGGCAGTTGCTATTTCAAATTTTATAAGCTAAATTTAATCTTAAGGATGTGCAGTTGAGGAATAAGTGGTTATAACTGTGTCTATGAACTATAAACACTTAAATAGACCAGGCAAACATTGGGAATTGTTGAACTGCTTGTATAACATTGTCAGCCACTAATATTAATAGAAGTAATAATCTTACATCCGACTTTAAGCCAGGGGCAAAGGTCACAGGTTTACCTCAGCTGGTTTGCCATTAATTTGCATTACATGTACATACTTCTTAGTCATAATATATCATCTGACTTATACATGTTTAACTATTTCTTTAAAAAACTGTTATTATGTTAGTTCTTGAAGCAAAGAGGGAGAAAGAAAAATCATAGAGAAAGTTTAAATCTATTTTAAAGTTTTGTGGAATGTAAATTCAAATTTTTTGCAATTTTGAATTTCATATTTTTAATAAGGTTGTCAATTTTTACAAGAAATCCATGGTTCAACTGCATGTGTTTTAAACTAAGTTTATATCAATAGCATAAATGATGTTCATTCTTCTTCTTCATTAATCCAAGAAGTACACATGCTACTTTTCTTCAATATCTTAGTAAAAAAAAAAATTCAATAAAAAATTATTGTTAAAACTAGTGAAAGTTATTAAATAAAGACTTTGAACAGTGTTATCTTGAAAAAAAAAAGTTCATTTTGAGACAAACCATTGAACAGGTCTATATACTAGTATACAGCTATTTTGTATATGTCATACAAGCTATTCATTTCCTTTATGTCAAATCTTTGAATTTTTGCAAATCACCCAAAACTTACATGACTTATACATCATGAAAAAAGCCTTTAATACATTGTCTGCATGCAACAAAAATATTCTAACAGTGTGCTAAGAGTTGTATCCAAATTTTCATCTCATCTCTTATATCTCTCAACGCATGCTTTATTTGCAAGGTTGATGATTGTGTCAAAAAAGAAAACCCCCCTCGTTTTGTCCTCCACCTTGATGTACAGTCGTAAAGCGCAGATTCGCAGGTAGGTCATCCCTAGTTCAAGGTTGAATAAACATGTATCATATCTGCAGTTATGCATCATTATTAAACTGTCTGTTCACCATATATAAAATTGTAATATTTTATTTGCTAGAAATTGATAATGTAAATTAAAATAGATTGCTATTCTTAGACATTTCTCTGCATTTTTACTTGCATCTGTTATATATATGCTTGGTACACAGTAGTTCTGAGAAAATTGAATCACCTCATTTACTTATAAATGCCTTGCTTTTACTTACATGGCTTTTTTTTTTGTTGATAAATTAGTATTTCTATAATTTTCTTTTAAAAATAAAGCTTTTAAAACTGCTAGCTTAAACACATTTGTGAAGTAGATTTTAAAAATGAAGTACCAGTAGGGCATAAATGGTATTTTTGGTCTTTTTCTTCATTATGACAGAATATTTTTCAGAGATGAGGAGAATTTTGCCAGAGCCCGTACTGCATCAGGGTCCAAGTCAATGTCTCAGGAGGGACTGCTGTATCTAGGTCTGCATGCTGTGGGGAAAGTGGAGGAAGGACAGGTAGGGTTCACAGCAGTTTTATATGTACTTGTAACACCCCCTCCCCTTCCAGAAAACTGAAGATGGGGCTTTTTTTGTCCACTACATGTATTGTGGTTGTAACCTTCAAATTCAATAAGACAGAGACCTTTCTTCATCTTTGGATATGTCGAATGCCTTTTCTATGTACTTTTGTATTAGGTCATGGTCACATGCAGGCTCATAAATGTTTCTATTGTTACCAAAACTAAACCTGGAACCTTAGATTCACTAGAATTTATCCTTTTTTAGCTCACCTGAGCTGAAAGCTCAAGTGAGCTTTTCTGATCACCCGTTGTCCGTCTGTCCGTCCATCTGTAAACTTTTCACATTTTCAACTTCTTCTCAAGAACCGCTGGGCCAATTTTAAACAAACTTGGTACAAAGTATCCTTGGGTGAAGGGGAGAGTAAATTATTAAAATAAAGGGCCAAGTCCCCTTACAAGGGGAGGTAATCAAGAAAAGACAAAAATAGGGTGGGGTCATTAAAAAATCTTCTTCTCAAGAACCACTGGGCCAGAAATGCTGAAACTTATATGAAAGCATCCTTGGGAAGTTTAGATTCTAAATTATTCAAATCATGATCCCCGGGGGTAGGGCGGGGCGACAAAGAGGGAATCCAAGTTTTACATTGAAATATATAGGAAAAATATTTAAAAAATCTTCTTCTCAAGAACCACTGGGCCAGAAATGCTGAAACTTATATGGAAGCCTCCTGGTATAGTGTAGATTCTAAATTGTTCAAATCTTGACTCCTGGGGGTAGGGTGGGCCAAAGTAGGGATTCAAATTTTACATTGAAATATATAGGAAAAATATTTAAAAGCCTTTTTTTTAAACCACTGGACCAGAAAAGCTACAACTTAAATGGAAGCATCCTTGGGTAGTGTAGATTCTAAATTGTTCAAATCATGACCCCCCGGGGGTAGGGTGTGACACAATACATATTACAAGGGAGAAAATCTGGTGAAGAACAGCAGGGCCAAATATACTCAGGTGAGCGTTGTGGCCCATGGGCCTCTTGTTTATTGCAGATTAATAGATCTTTGCTTGCTGATTTAATATTGAATAAAGATCAGCAGTATTTGAATGGAAAGAATTCAGTTTTATTAATATTTTCATAAAAAAAAAATAAATGCTTATAATTTATAGGATATATCATATGCTGATTTTCTGGTTCCCTCCAAGACCCACCTGAGGAGGGTTTCATCTGAGAAGGGACCACTGAATGCCATGGAGACAACTCACCTGAATCAAAATCTTACACCAGGTAAAGAAAAAGTTACAAAATCTCCCTCAAATATATATATTTTTAAATTCTAGATGTTCAAGTCTTCTACTACCTGCAGAATTTGCTTGATTTAGTTGCTTCCTACCTACTGGCATACAAGCATTGTTTAAGTTTTTATCTGATTCAGATGTACTCTCAAGTTTAAAACATGTATTAGCAGAGTTTGTTTAATATGATATAGATATACATTCAAGCGTAACACCAGTATTTAATTATATTTCCCCCAGTACTTTATTATATTTCCCATAGTACATGTACTTTTATTGTATTTCCCCCATTGGTAGACACAGGTAGGTAATTAGACATGATAGACTCAGGAACAATTATTTTCCCATTCTAAGTGACCAATCCCTTTTTGCATTACAATAAAATACTCTCATAGTGCCAGGAGCAAACATCTTTGATTCATTGTTAATGTACATTGTAATTTGTTATATCTGTTAAGTTCATTATACATTTTAAAACTATGAGGAATACAAATCACTTTTTTTTCAAAATGTAATATTGTCTTAGCCTCTTGTTTTGAAGTATAATGGAATTCATGACATGTATGTAGAACTGATCAGGGATCATGTGTGATAAGGATCTGCTAATTCCCTCCCACAAATGATGTTGATGAATTAACTAGGGTGTAAGCATAAAGGAAAAGTAAAAAGGTCACTAGCTATTTTTGACCATATAACATGCTTTGATCTTTGAAACCTTTGGGAAAAAAAGCTAAAATATATGTAATTGGATTGTCAGCTGTTACAATTCTTTTTTTAACTTCAATTTTACAAAATATTTCCCAGTACAAAGATAAATAAAGATCATTTCAGAATCGATATAACTGAGTCTTAGAGTTGATGCACTCGCTAGCCAGTAATGGATTTGCTAATAACATACATTTAACACACAATTACAGAATGCCATAGTGTCAAACTGTCAATAGATTTATGTAAACATAACAAAATATGATTTAATTGAGAACATACTGAGTTATGTACTTAAAGAAGTTCTATAAGGGATTTCATAATATATGAAGCAGGAAGAAAAATTGGTTTCACACTAATTATGGCTGTATATGCATTTACCAAAATTTTTAAATATTATGTGGATTTCTTTTTTGGAAGGGGGGGGGGGGGGTTAATTATTGATGATAGTGTGCGCATGTACTACATGTGAAATGAAATTTCTACAAAAGGCAGTTTTATTGGTCAAATTAGGTGTTATAAAGGTGCTTTATTGTCTTTTATATATTTTTTAATTTAAGAAAAAAATAATTATTTTCATTAATAACTTAGAAATCCTTCTACCAAAAATTTATAATGTGGTAAATGTATTATTAATCATTTAACCAAAACAGGAATTTTGAAATTCTACTGATGATAAATCATGATGAAGGAAAAGAAATATATGGAGGGAAACATAATTTTTTCTTTGAATCAACTGCATCTGTGATTTCATACAGTTTCCGTAGAGATATTAAAAGTGTCTTTATTAAAATAGCTCTAAATAAAGTTTTGGACCTATTTTAGTTGTAAATGATGCAGATATCAACTTTCTAAATTATTAAGAAATGGCAAACTCTCTATGATGTTCAAAATTCTATTTTTTTTTTTTTTTGCTGTCACCCTTATAAATCTATAAAACTTTTTATCACTTTATAGGACATTGTTGTGTAACTTAAAAACCTATGTGGCTTAACTTCTTCAATTACTTGTTTACACATGCCTTTAGTTGTTATTTTATGATTTTTGAAGAAGATTTGTTTGTATCATCTGTCCTTAAAACATATTAAAAACACCAGTAATCTATGAGCAATATAAATGTACAAGTGAAATCTGACAGGTCGAGAGCTGGCACGGAGTAGATCGCATGACCCCAATCTGCTCCTACATCGACCCTCCAACGCCCCGTCTCTGGAGAAAGGTATCAGAGTAGTAGAGAGGTGGTACAGATCTTCTTGTATGGGGAAATACATTTATCTAAAATTTTCACACGCACGAAAATAAACCTAATTTAAGTATACATTTTAAAGAGAGGAAATTGTTAATTTCAAGAGTTTCAGGAAATTAAAAATTTTAAATGAACCAAATTATCATTGATTTGAGATTTTAAATCATGAACCCTAATTTAAAGGCCTTCCTATATGGTTTATAACCATACAAGAAGATCTGCGGGGTTTAGTGTGCTTTAATTTGCTTCTGTAGTCCTGCCTTCCTTTAGACCATATATTTAGTTTTTTCTTGGTTCTTTATTTTAGTCCCTGAAGTTTTTAGATTAGTGTGTTTCTGATTAAAACAAAAACTTCATTATTTGTGTTTACTGTAAACCAATTATTATTTATGATTCTTTAGTTTGAAATCCATCCAAAGTAACTAATTTTCGCGACCGAGGCAATATTCTACATAAATACATAGGCAAGTAATTGGTTCACGAGTAAAAGAAGTTCGTGAAACTTGCGGATATTTCTTGCTCGCAAATAAAAGTTGGCTTACAGTATTCAGTTGATTTTATCTAGTGAAAGTGTAATTACTTATAAAAAAAATGTTATTTCTTTTACCATAGTTGTGATGTTCTCAATTTATTAATTATTTTGTAAAAACGAGAAGTGAACTTTTGTTAATGAAACATAAAACTTGTGAGAGTATTTTATTTTGAAAAAATCATCATCATTAAAGGTGCAATATTTCCACTTCCTTATGCAGTAACACAAGCCAATTAGCTTCATCAATTTAGCTTTTCTGATCACAGTGTGTTTATCATCTGCATATGTGTTCAGATATATATTTTATGAGACTAATGCAAGAAAGCATTTTTTCTTTTAATTTGTAGTGCCCTTTTCTTTTTTTTTTTAAATACAAGTTTATATTGGATTAATTAACGAGATAAAGAAGCTAATAAGTTCTGATACTGTAAATCACCAAATTTTTGAGACACTCTATTAGTTAAAGTTCAGGACTGAGGAAACATTTTGTATTAAAATTGATGGGTTAGGAGCAAGAAATATTAATAATTTTATTTGCTATTAAAAGAAGGTCAAAAAAGTTGGTTTACAGTATATATAATCTTTGATAATACAAACATGCACAAGACTGAAGTTATCGCAAATGTTCTCATGTAATTACACAAAAATAAAATTCTCAAAAATACAAAGTGATTTACAGTATTCTTCAGGTGAGTCCTGTGGTTAACAGACTTGTATTAAATTGTTTTTTGACAAGAACCTAATATTTTTCCCCTTTATTTGTTTGAAGTTATATCTGTAACACGTAACAATAATGTATGGGATCAGTTGTAGATTTAATACATAAACTGATAAATGTATTCTAATGTTTAAGTATTTTAAAATGTAATTAACTCTTCATCACTCTGTTCATATATTATAAGCTACATGTAATTGAAATTCTGTGCATATTTTTTGTATCTCCCTAGGAATGTGTATAATTTTTGACATTTAAAATGTTTCCAAAGTGCAACCATCTCAAACTGATGCATTTAATTTTAGGCCATAATCTCAAATATTAGTAGTTGCTGTGCTAGATTATAATGAACAAGCACATACTGCTTATGCATTATATATTACGCATGTGTCAGCAATTCATTTGGTAAATTGAAGAATATTCATGGGATACAATAAAGCATTTTGAGATTGAATGAAGTAGATATTTATATAATTGTCTAAATTTCTTTTCTGTCTTCTTATTTGTGTGTATTTATTTGTACAGTTCCAGAAGAGGCTATCCCACACCCTGATTGGTATGACCCAAACATACTTGATGACAGAGAACTTCAGTGTGGGAGCTACAAGACTCTCCTGACATTTTCATCATATGTGGTAAGTGGTTATACTGACATTTTCATCACATGGTAAGTAGTTATACTGACATTTTCATCATATGTGGTAAGTTGTTATACTGACATTTTCATCATCTGTGGTAAGTTGTTATACTGACATTTTCATCATATGTGGTAAGTGGTTATTCTATATTTGGAGTGATGGCCTGTTACCAGTTCTCCCTCCTTAAAGGCAAGGAATGTTACAGGCATCACCATATACTAAGTTTCCTTTAATATGAATGTCAATTTGATGCTTGTGGCAAGGTTGTTTTGACATATTCCGGTTTCCTATTGAAAGTTGTAAATTTTCTCTTACTAGATGGAAAAGTACCTGCAGATCTTTAGCTCACTGGTCTGAAAAAAATTGGGATGGAAGACCAGAGAGCTACAGTGCCACCCATCAAAAAAATTGTATATGTATTGCACACATAAAAAGTGTGCTGTTTCTTGATTTATTTCTCTGTATATATCAAAATATTACTAACTGTGTGTTCTTAATATATTTTTTTACTACTTCCACAACAAAACTGTACGTAAGTCATGTAAAAAGTGTGTTGGACCAAATTGTCTTGCCACCCAAAGAGCAGTATAAATAGGCGAAATTTTCAGTGATCTCAATTTTAGACCCAGGAGGGCTATTAACAACAGTTCTGGGGGAAATCTTATTGTGGAAGTAGTAAAAGAATACTGGTATACTAGGAATATGTGGTTTTTAATATTTTAAGATGGCAGCATAAATATTTTGAGAAAATAAATTGAGAAACAGTGCACTTTTGTGTGCACAATAGATATACAATTTTTTCAGTGGGTGGCACTGTAGCTCTCTGGTCATCCATCCCATTTTTTTCAAACCAGCGAGATACAGATCTGCAGCTAGATGGAAAAGTTGAAATCATTTGTTTCTTCAGACTAAATGTGACATATGTCTTTTTATCTAATTTTAGAAGTGAGAAAATTTTATTTCAAAGCTTAAAATTTTTTTCTAACAATTTCTTTGTTCTTCAAAATTTCTTTGTAGTAATATATTACATGCCATATGTTTACATTGTCCTCTTTTTTAGACATCAGTGATAGACTATGTAAAACCTTCAACACTGAAGAAAGAGATAAATGAGAAGTTTAAAGAAAAATATCCAGCCATTCAGCTGACCTTGACAAAACTTAGAAGGTCAGACAATCAAATTTTGAATGTGATTTTATGATATATGTGTAAATGTCATTAAATAGAAGGTGTATTTCATAAGGAATTATCATCTTGTTAAGTTTTCAACTTTCTACTTGTTTTACAGCCTTAAAAGAGAATTAAAAGTGATAGCAAATACAAAGGTAAGTACATTATGTTAAATTATTTGATCAATCAATTCATTTTTCTGAACTACATGTATTTTATAGATTTCTTTAACACAACAAAATTCTCCATAAGTCAAATATATACAGTTGAACTTCAGTATCTCGAACACGGATATCTTGAATACCATGGATATGTCGAAGTGATTTTGAAGTCCACACTGCTTATTCCCACAGGTACTTGTGGACAGGACCCCCCCCCCCCCCCCCCGATATTCAACCCCGGGGCTTGTTGGACATTTTTTTCTCAAATTATATTCATTGCACTTATTCATCATGTGTACCATAGGAAAAAATCGTGAAAACCCCAAAATAATTGTTCCACACAAAAAATACCCCACTTTACATTGTAAGAGAGAAGTGGGGTATTTTTTGTGTGGAACGATTATTTTGGGGTTTTCACGATTTTTTCCTATGGTACACATGATGAATAAGTGCAATAAATATAATTTGAGAAAAAAAATGTCCAACAAGCCCCGGGGTTGAATATCGTGGAGGGGGGGGGGGGTCCTGTCCACAAGTACCTGTGCTTATTCCTTATGTATTTTACCCTGGATATCTCGAATCCTCGGTTATCTCAAAGTATTTTCTCGGTCCCTTCGGGTTCGAGATAACGAGGTTTGACTGTATATGATTGGGAGTGTAGGGTATGTTATTTCAATATGTCATATTTTATTTTTCCAGTGTGGTTTGGACCTATGGATTGTTGCCCAAGCCTATGTATATTTTGAGAAATTGATCTTGAAGGTTTGTTATTATCTTTAAAAAATAATTCACAACTGTATGAATTTTAGTACAATGTACCTGTATTCAGTGATTGTCAGTAATATTTAATATGTAGTATGAGGGGTATTCATTCATTTGTTCGTGGTCTATTTCAGCTGATGATAAATAAACAGAACAGGAAGTTATGTGCTGGAGCTTGCCTTCTGTTGGCTGCCAAATTGAGTGATATCAAGGGGGCAGAGCTAAGTAAGCTCATTGAGGTGAGTAACTTAATCCATGATAAATTTTTAAAGAATTCATTATTTTGAAACATTCTTTCTTTCTTTTCTTTTATTTTGCCAATTAGGCAAGAATTTTTAGGGAAAAGGAGCATTTGATCTATATAAAATGATACAGGATGCATTTTTTGGAGGAGTGTTTTCTTTTTTCAGCAAATTGAGGAAGATTTTCGACTGCACAGAAAGGAGCTGCTGGTTTTTGAGTTTGCGTGTCTAGTGGCCCTCGAGTTCTCCCTACATATCCCTGACACAGAGGTGTTTCCCCATTATCAGAGACTTCTCTACCAGTCATGACCCAGGTCCCCTGACCCATCATCCCGGGACAATAACCTTGTGACCCATCACCTGAGACAATTCATCACAAACTCAGCAATTCAAGCTTATCTCAAAGGTATCAAATTTGACTCCGAAGTGCACACAAAAGTAAATTTTACATGGAGACAATGCCTGACTCAACTTGGCTTACTTATCAAGTCAATATCAAACTCGTATCACAGGCACTGCTAGCCCCTCTGTTCACTGGATACCACCAGGCTGAACTCGTTTCAAATTCAACTCCCAACTCAGTAAAAAGGACACCCAACTTGGTTAAGAGATTGTTTTATAATGTATCAAGCTAGCATCCAATTGCCTTCATTCAACCATATCCTTCAAAGCAATAGTAAAAAACAAGTACAGTCTCCATCTTTAATTTGAAATACATGTATATCCAGGTAATGACATTTTGGAACCTCTTTGTACCCATTCTTCATTTAGAAAAATGACTGCTTAATTATTTGATTTACTTGGAGATCATCACATTTTTATCACTCCAAACGGAAATGTTTGGTTAAGTGCGGTTCACAAATCACTGTTTAAATATCAATTCAAATATTTTTGTGCCCTGTTATCCTATCAGTATGTAATTTGTGCAACTGGGAAACATCCATTCTTAATGATCTGTTGTAATTTAGCTTTAATACCACACACATAAGTTACGGTAGTTTTTTAACTTGAATCCATAATCATATTGTACGTATACATCTGATATGTTACGTAATACAGACTTGGATTTTTCATTTTAGAAATTGAAAATATTTTTTGTATTATTTAGTTTTTTTGCATTTAAGTGCATAAGAGACAATGACGATTAACATTTCAAGTTTCAGATTATCAGTTGACTGTTTGAAATAGTTTTTGTCCACCACATTCCTGGGTTGTAAAACACTAAGTTTATAGTTGGATGTTGTTAGTAATTTTGATCTCACCATGGTATGAGCTGATAATTGTCTCATTTTATCAAACCAGTGTGTAATTTTACCATCATACTTCAAAGTTTTGTCATTTTTACATCGGCCTTAATTGTTTGGCAATAAGTACAATCATCTATAATTTTTTTTTTTTTTAAATCAAGAATGCACATATTTTGATATTGTTCAAAACAGAATAACAGTACTTTATCATTTATTTCAAAATCAAGAGTGTGCATATTTTGTTTAATTGCTATTATTAGACAGGATATAACCCCTGTTTGGTGGCATTATGTAGCAATCTTGTTATGTGAGAATGTCTTCGACCTTTGTTGGCTTACAAGGCCAGCAGGCTCTGGTCAGTGTTTGCTTTCCATGCAATAACACAAAATTTAATGTATAATTCTAGTAAAGGTAACAATATGCACTCTTTCCCATTTTTTTTAACTACATGTATTTTTATCCAGATATATGTTAATGAAATATTTAATGATGGCATTATCAAAACCATTCAAAATTTCTCACAACGTAAACATATACCTGTATTTAGCATGTCGTACAATGTCACAAAAAAACAGATTCATGCCCTAATTGTCTGAGCTAAAGGGGTCAGTAGGTCAAATGGCCAGTGAGGTCAAGGAGGAAATGTGCATCCAATCGTATATGATAGAGAGTTGCAGATGTAGCCCATGAGATCATTGTCATGTACATGCTTTATTATAATTTCATATTGAAATGAACAAAGACTTGATTATTTTGTTTCTATAAATGTCAGATTGTAAATATTGCGATGTAATGGAGTTGAATATTTTGTTATTTACATGTTGTGTGTACACTTTTTTGTGTAATTCATGTTAAATGCAAATAGGGCCAGCTTAAGAATCATGGATGATATTTTTTTTGTCCGTTTGTTTTTGTATGTAGAGTTAATGTCCTTTTATCAACTGTATGTAGAGTTATGCCTTTTTATCAACAATTCACTGATTATTTTTTTATCATTTTTTTTAAAAGCTACATAAATAGGATTGACTGTTTAGGATCTCAATAGAACAAAAATTTAATAATTTTAAAAATACAAATAGCTTTTTCAGCTTTAATACCATTCCAGCTAACAAAAAAAAAAAAAGAAATGCATTTCCTTTTTCACAGGGCTGTAACCTTTTCTCAGTACATATATACTAGAATACAAGTACATGTAAACTAACAAAATAATGATAACATATGAGTTTATTTATTATTGCCAAACAGAGATTTTTTATTGTAAATGTGATAGATGTGAAAAAACTAATTGCCATATTAATTAATCACTCAAATGATCTCAAGATATCTGATTAGATCAGTATGTAAATATAATTTATTTTTGAAAAAGAAGAGAAATGAAAATTTAATAGATATACAATAGAAATAAAGAAGAAGATTGTTTAATATTATTTTATCTTACTGCCATATATATTTAGGGTAGGTATGTAATGTTTTAGAAATACGAGACAGAGTACAAATTTACCGTAATTGCTCATGTCAGGTATGTTTAATATATTACTATTTAATATCATTGTTACTTAGAAATCTTCATATATCCCCCTTCAGTACTCTAGATATGATACTAAATTTTACTAATGTTTAAATATATGTACTCTTAAGAGAGAGAGAGAGAGACTGAGTCTTAATGTGTTATCCTTTCACATGCTTCACTGAATGATGTAATATTGCATGTCAAAGGTGAAACAGCATACTATTGCATATTGAATAATGTAAACAACTCATATTGAAGGACGTCAAATAACATATTGAAAGGTTTAAATTAACATTGAAAAGCATAAATATATAACATTTATATGCATATGTATTAAAAAGTTTGCTAGTCCAAATAGTGCTTGCTTATAATGTGCTCTTGTGTATTTATTCTCAGGAAAAAAAAAACATACTCTAGCATACTGTATTTGTACACTTTAACATTCACATAGACAACTCTTTGCTTAATACATATTATATACAGTTAGTCAGTTACATTAATTCATTTTCAAAATGACTAGCAAAAAAATGCTCTTTTAGGAAACAAAATTTTCCTTTGCTCAATGAGTGAAAAAAGTCATTTCCTGTGATAGTGTGCTATTTATTGACGAGTGAAGTATATTATAACCATTATTTACTAATCAATTAAAAAAAATGGAAAAATTTTATATTGATAGTGAAGGGGGGGGTATGGCACATGTGTGTGTGTGGGGGGGGGGGGGGGGGGGGGTGATGGCTTGGCTGTTAAAATACTTTAAAATATTCTCTTTCTCATTTTTTCATTCAAGTAACTTTTTATTATATCATATTTATATTTTTCATATTGATAAACAATATTTTTTCCTTTTGCGTTTCTTGTTTACTCATCACTGTTCATGTGATCAAACATACCAATACCGGTAATTAACTCTCCCTGCTATGCATTTTTGCTGTACCGGGTATGTGGGTTAAAACTGAAGATATCTTGCAAAAATCCTTTAAAATTTTTCATTTTCAGATTATATGTCTCCATTGTATGTAGACTATATTTCAAACATCAAAATTAGTGCATTTAATATTTAATAATTGATATACCGTTATATAACAACACAGTCAGGGAGGTCCCCATTAAGGGCTGTCAAAGGAATTAATTTACAACTGTACTGCAAGGAATACCAGGGTATATTAATGCTTTCAAGAAAGATTTTTTTCTTTCCAATACCAACAGGGGATAAATGCTTTAAGTTAAGTAATCAGTTATAAAAAGCATATAAAATGTATAAGGTTTCTGTGTAGGATATTTTTTTGTTTTTTTTTTAATCGAGATGTTCCGTTCATAAGTTGTATCATCCATGAATAAATGTTAAGGTTATTAAACATTAAGATCATAGAACAAAAGGATCGTATATTTTCATTATTATACATACTCCATTTACTTCAGGAATGTTATGATGAGTTTTTATTTGAATTATGAGAAATAATATACGTACTTTATGGGAGGACTATACAGTGTTACATATGATGTTTTGCATTATGTATGTGTAAAGTTCCTGTGCTTGTTATTAGTCATTGATTACGGTACACTTCAAGCTGTGCAGTTGTGTGACCAATAAAGTTGACCAATTAAAATTTTGGGTTCAATTTCTTTATTGTTTATTTCTTTTTTTTTTTTTTTTTTTTGCTGTTAATCAAAGTAGTTCAATATTTTACATTACACCGAGTCTACTGATGCCAGTATGAAAGCAATTCATATTAATTCGTGATAGAGGCAGGTATCTGGTATCAGTTGTATACAGTTATCATTGATGAGATTCACCACATACATGTATAATCATACACTTCTGTCCGAGTACTGTGAGTTTATATGAAGTTCAAATGTTCCAGTGGAACAATAGAACATACTGTATTCTCACTTTTCCAACATTGGTACTTGTGACGGCATGGTTGATCAGTACCTAAGCCTCTGTGGACACAGTATGCTGCATAGGACAGCACTGAAGAATTGTAAGTTCCCAATGTTTTATTCCTGTGAAGTTTGGTGTACCGCCATGATCCTGTGAGTAGGGTAAAAAAATGTGACATTTTTTTGTACAGCTAGCACATAGCACTTGTACGGATTTAACTATTATCTTTCCACTTCTGTCTTTACTCTTTGTGTACAGCCAGTACATATCACATGTATGGGTTTAACTATTATCTTTCCATTTCTGTCGGTACTCTTTGGTGTTGTACTGATCAGATTGTAAATCACCCGTACAGTCCGAGAAGGTGACATACAAACTTTTATCCCGTACTGTTACTCTATGAAGGCGCTGTTTTTGGCCACTGCTTTTCCACACAGGGGGTTTCTTAGGATTATGAGGCTCTATTGACTATAAATCATATAGTGAAAATATATGTTATGTTAAAGTTTTGCCAATGAAATTCATATCTTTATTTTTTATACATAGTTATATAAATTCCTTATAACATACCTGGTACATCATGTTGCCAGTCTCTATGTGGACTTTGTATTTGTGCCATGGACAAACCAAGCAAGATAGCCCATTGAAGTCCTGGAAAGATAAAACTAGTACATGTATTCAATGTTAAGATGATATCAATGTTTTGGCTCTTTTTTAAAAAAAATATCTTCAATCAATTCTCTTAAAAAGGTTGTAATTGCATATTTATCAATCCACTGCCATACAAAAATCTAAAAAAAAAAAAAAAAAGAAAGAAAATGTGGTGATTTTACCTCAATATCGCCCATGTATAGGGGTCCTCCTGCATCTAAAATAGAAAACAAATGCAGTTTAATATCATGCAATATCAAGGATTAATGAAAAACCAGAATTTTACACTTGACAAAAGAATGATAATGACTCACGATAACAAAAGCTATCTAGAGCAAAAAAGTTCCCTTGTTGAATGATCACAATGTCATGGTCATGCACTTGAAATCTCTTCTTTGATGTGTGTTGAAACTCATCCACTTTGCAAACAAAACATTCCTACAAGAAACAGTTGACACATATAATTCAATCCACTGAGGAATAGAATATTTGCACTTGTAATGTTTGTATATACATGTATCTACAATGATAAACACAGCTCAAGTCCAAAGACTATTTCTACATACGTAGCTACTTATAGCTACCTAGGTATTTGAACCTACTCCAGGTATCTATTTTTACCTACTTTTTCCTTTATTTTCATTTCATAACCAAACGATGTAAAATGTTTTACAAATCTGTATCAGTTATAAAAATTATCATCATGCATTTTTAGATAAAATGTTTTTGGGATGATTTTCATGCATTTCTTCTCCATTCTCCACCCAGTAAAGTTTTCAAATAAATACCATGATTTTGCTGTGCAAGTGCATAAGATGATAAACAACAAGTCTGGCCTGTTTTTAAGATGAGCCTTAATCATTATTTAATTTTATTTTCAAAAACAGGTAAAAATAGGTAGAAGTAGCTACTTCAAGTAGGTAGAAATAGTTTTTAGACTGGACCTGATACAATTATGTATGTCTTTAAAAAATGTCAAAGATGCCTGGCTAAGTTTATTTTTTGATACACAGTTACTGGTATTTACTATTTATTAACATAAAGGGTTTTACAGATTTAGCCGCAGGTCTGCAGGTCAATGGTCTGAAAAAAAAGTTGATGGCTAGGCAGTGTCCATCCCAATATACGGATACAAGCCAAATTCACCTACATATATGCGCATTACGTCCCTCTAAGTACTGTGAAATTTTTACAAGTTTCATAATATACATCCTCGCAAGCCAGGGGTCCTGAGTCAAACACATTTGGACCAACGGTAACGTGTTGACTCCCTGGCTTGCGAGGATGCATAATATAGGGCCTGTTATAGGAAATGATTAGTAAAGTATACAGGTATACATACATATTAAGGTAGCTAAACACAGTTTCGTATAAAATCCAGGGGGTTTTCCTCAGAGAAAAGCATGATGGGTAGGGATTTCCCTGCTATTTTTATGCAGTGTACATGAAAATTGCAGCTTTTTTATTTTTATTTGCATAAAGTAGAGTCTTATCTTAAGATTAAATGAAAAAAGTATACAAATATTTTTTGAGAATTATTTTTTGTGTGACTTTTTAATAGTGGGAGATAACTCTAAAATCACCCATTTTTCACATGTGCAGAATTGCATGATTTGAGTAGCAGGTAAAGTAGCTCTTTAAAAAGCTGGAAAATATACCCTAAAAGTACAACAAAAAGAAACCTAAGGACTTGCTCTGTTAAATGCAAGGCACTTATATTTTCTGATTTCTGCGCTGTTTGTGATCAAGGGAGCTAAAAATGCATAGGTGTACTACAATTAGACGCATAAACTTCCCTATTTCCCCCATGTTTCATGTGTCAAATACACCTTATTGGTAAGTGATAAACAGGTCCAGGAAAATCACTATATTTAGCTATATAGCTTAATTTACCTATATAGCTTTATTTACCTATATAATATAGCTTTATTTAGCTATTTTAGAATAAGTTTCTGTTTTATGAAAAGCAAACAAAAAGTCGCATGAAAATTATGGCTGATATTTTTTTAAAAAGGTTTGATAAAAACAACCTAGGGCATAGATAGTAAAAATATTGCCTCTTTTAAACACTTTTTAACCAAAAAATGCATCTCTATTGTTTGGATAGCTGTCCAATACTGGAAGTGCGATGAGGCATGACTAAGTGTGATTGCCTTGCATTGTGCTGAATTATTACCAATCAATTATCTTGTTGACCAAAACTGCTTTTCTTTGTTAAAGTAGCTGCTTATTCACAGATTAACTGTTATAAATAGCCCCAAAACTTTTAGATCTTTGATTGCAATTGCACAAAAGGAGAAACATTTTTAAAAGTGGGTTTTTGGTGAATTGTTTTCAGTCCATTTCAAAGTTGAAAACTAATACTGCCTTATTATGCGACTTTTTGTCTGCTTTTCATAAAACAGAAATTTACTCTGAAATAGCTAAATAAAGCTATATAATATAGGTAAATAAAGCTATATAGGTAGATTTAGCTATATAGCTAAATATAGTGATTTTCCTAGACCTGATAAATGCAATATATTTATAAAATTCACAATTCTATCTTTCTATTGATATATAGATGTCTATGTAGCAAGTCTTCATATTATTTCTTGATGGGGGTCACTTTAGCATGTCCCTCATTTAGTAATGTCATGATAACGTCATACATAAAACTGTGTTTTGCACCCTAAGGATCTTGTCAGTTGCTTGTACAGGTTGTAGTTCTTGAATAAATCTCACACAATATTTTACCATAATGACATGTTCAACAAATTAAGGTATAAAGAAATCTGCGTGTCACAAAGTTAAAGTTTCTGTGTAATCATTCATATTTGTACTGTGCTATAATGCCGCAAATCTTACCTCCGTCTCTGTCATTTTTGTTTACATTAGTGTGAACAAGGAAGAGTTCCAACAAGGGGAATAATCTCGCTTATTTTATTGCACGGCGACTATGCAATACCATAGCGGATGAATGGTCACTTTTATTTTTTAAACCACATTTTAGAAAAAGTATATTAAAGAGAAAGAGTCAAGGGGTTCCGTGAGTAAACCATTTTGATTCTATATTTACCAAATATGAGATAAAATAGCTAAAACATCACAAAGTAACGTACAACAGTACGTCTTCTTTTTCATTACAATGGTGTGCAATTCGTGTCATAAAAGTTCCACGTCATGACAAGGTGCGTGGAGATAGTGAGTTGTTTTTGTAATTGTTGCGCAATGGAAAGGGTATATAAGTACTGTATAACTGTAAACCAATATCGAATCCAAAGACATTTGAAAAAAATCTTACATCTACATGTTTATGTTTATATATGCAATCAACTGAGTAAGGTATGTCAACTGTACAAAAAAATTACAGAATGTATCAATTTATATATTTTTTCTAATAATTCAATATTCAATTTGGGTTTCCGATTTTTAAAATTGTACAATGTCACTATAATACATGTAAACAATCACTTCCTTACTTACAAAAATAGTATTTAACGTGACGATGTCCTTGGTCGCACTTGAGCAATATTTTATTAAAATATATATATTAAAGACTGAATACGGCCTTTTTTTTTTACCCGTACTATTTGAAGTTAAAATCAAGTTACTTTAAATTTTATCAGTGAAGAGTATTGTATTTTTAACAGTTAATTTGGTTTGAAAACAATAGACGTCAAAATTGTTTTCTAGAGTAACATGAGTAATTATATAATTTACATCTAACTATCTCAATATCTAAAAAGAAAACTCTATATCTGATTAGAATTGTTTAAAATGGCAATCATTACATTTAATTATTCCAATTATATTTAATTAATCACTCAGTGTCAATTGTATTATTATTAGCATCGTATTTAACCCCGAGGTAAATTTTGCCATATATAATTCTCTCTGGCTGTAGGCTAAGCCTTAGGATAAATAAATCTTTGATCTTACTGGAAAATTTTCTACATTACGCTATAAAATGGGGTAAAAATGTTTGTTTATTTACACATTCAACCTAACTTATTCCAGATTTATCAACCTGTAAACTCAGTTTTGTCGTGTCAAGATCACCTTTACCTTTCTTTTAACAGCCGAGGTATGGCGAGTATCGCAAGACGCCTACCCCATTATAAGTTTGGACTGATAGCAGACGTGCAATATGCAGACTCCGACAACGGATTCAATTTCAGCAGGACCAACGAGCGATTTTATCGCCGTTCACTGACGCTACTAAAGGAAGCCGTTTACGTTTGGAAGAAAGAAAAAATAGACAGTGTACTTCAGCTTGGTGACATCATAGACGGAAAATGCTTCTCTGAGAAAAAATCTGATATTTGTTTACAACGAGTTCTAAATCAATTTAATGAATTACAGAAGGATGTTTATCACGTCTGGGGGAATCATGAACTGTACAATTTTGAACGCAAATTTCTGATGACTTCCGAGTTAGGACCAAAAGAGGAATGTTATTCACCTCCCGATTGTGCATATTATTCAATTGATCTGCATCAACGGCTTCGACTAGTGGCCCTAGATTGTTATGAGGTCAGTTTGCTAGGAGTTGATAAATCTTACAGATATTTCGACCAAGCATGGAACACGTTGGGAGCTATAAACCAAAACGACACTTGGAACAGCCCAGAAGGTCTCGTGGGGTTGGAAAAAAGGTTCGTGAAGTACAATGGCGGATGTTCCACAAGACAGATTCAGTGGTTAGATGAGGAGCTTGCAGCGGCCAAAAGAAGGAAGCAAAATGTCATTGTAATAGGTACCTATCCATATCATTTAACAAATGCTCTGTTTTGTTATTACTCGGAATTTAAATACTCTTAAGCAAGTTGAATCTCTTATGGTTTAATTTTTTTTCTTCAAGGTCATCTACCAGTTTTGGAAAGCAGTGCGCATGCGGCTAATCTGCTTTGGAACTTTGATGAAGTCTTACAAGTTCTTAAGGCCAATAAAGACTGTGTGTTGTGTTATTTCAGTGGCCACGATCATGATGGTGGATTTGACTTGGACGAATCAGGAATTCATCATATAACATTGGCAGGAGTAATAGAGGCAATAGACAATAACCCGTTTGGCACCGCGTATCTATATGACAACGAACTTGAAATCAAAGGAAACGGAAGTGTTCCTGACTTCTGTATTGACTTAAAGTATCCAATAAGGACTGGAACCAGTTGACCAAACTTTTTTCACGATTTTTATTGTTATTTATTTTATTCATGAAATGAAATACTCGTACACTGTTTTAACACCAATGATTAATTCAGGAGACGTTTTATATGAAGTGCTCATTATTTTATTGAAGATTTTTATCATTTTTTATTGTGTCGTTAATTTCTTTCATAACAATAAAAATGGTTTTTATTTTTCTGCTCATTGATATTTCATTCAAGTTACATGTATTCAGGAGAGAAATAAGAGAGACACTAATTTCAGGAAATTGAACAATTTGTCCTCCGTTTAAGGACGGGTTTGTTTAAGATATTTTTCAGATCAATTTGTAACAATATACGAGTTTTTGACCTTTTGATCTTTTCACCTCCAAATCTAAAGGGATTTGATTTATTATAGACAATATTGGACTGAATCTGGAAACCATATCATACCATAGCCCCCCCCCCCCTTTTCAATATATTCCGATATGGGTTTTTTCCACCAAAAAAAAAAAACGTTAAAAATTGATAAGAGTTATAGCCTTCTGCATATTTTACACAAACATCAAAGAATACGCACAAGGGGGAAAATGAAAGAATCCCATAATAACTTTTTACAAATGAGAATTTTCTATCCATTTCAGGTAATTGACTAAAGGTTCAGGTTCACAAAATGACCCTATACTATTCAAATTAAGGTTTCAGAGAAGAAATTGTCACGAATTGTTGACGATAATCCTATCTTAACTGATAAGGTGGAATTCTATTCACATTGTCATAGACTTAGCACCGCCATGAACCACCTTCTGATTCTTTCCTGCCTTATTGGTATGTTATTAATATAAAATTTATCTTAAAAAAATCAAATTTTTAAATGAAAGTTAAGACAGCATGGGTATTCACGTTTTATTAAAAAAAGAACCCGTGTTGATAGGGTCAATTGCATGCCAGCTGGTCCTTCCACATGTATGTCAGAAGATGTGCACGGCGCAGTACGCACCAGTATGTGGAACCAATCATATAACTTACAGTAAGTTTTCTTTTTTATTTTTGCCCTCGACACCAATGACTGTGAAATTAACGTTTTCCTGATCCTACCCCACCCCCAAAATAAGATATTACGGAACATACGCGTACACGACATGCTGCCTTTTAGACACACTACTCTCGACCAATAAGTTAATCGCGTGCATGTACGCGTATAGCGAGTCAAATTTTGCACCACTACCCAGTACTGATTTTATATTCAATTTATCAAACAGAGAAATATTAAGTTCGGATGTCAAACTTTCGACCAAGGCGATAGTGAGATTGATGTTTTCTTTCTGCAGGTAACATGTGCAAACTGCAGATCGCCGAATGTGAAGCCAAACTTCATCACCGCTTCCTAGGACTGGCCCATACAGGAACATGCTCATCTGGTGGTGGTCACGTGACAATACCAACTCACTTCGACTGTCGACAACAAGAACCATGTGACGAGGAGGAGACTACAGGAGAAGTCTGCGGAACAGACGGGGTTACATACAGTAAGAAACAAGGATATTCAAATCTTTTAATCCATAATGAAATAGAATCCAGCAGGATACTGAGTTTGTGACGAAGGAACAATATGCATTTAAGAAATAAAGTCCGCGTTATCGTGAATGTTGCAGGATAACCTCCGAGGTCGAGAATGTTGTCTGAAATATAAAAGCCGAGGCGTTAGCCGAGGCTTTTATATTTCAGACAACATTTCGAGATCGAGGAGGTTATCCTGCATCATTTACGACAACAAGGACTTTATTTCTATTCTACTAACGGCTCTAAAATACAGTTGATCGTTTTCTCTATAGAGAAACGAATTAGATCACCATGTCGCAATTTCGCTGTTCCATTTAACACCAGAGGGTCAATCGATTGCATTAAATGCAGATGATTTCAGCTTTCGTTGGATTAAAAATATCCTTTAATTATTTACAAAGTTGCTTGTATCATATATTGATTAATTTTTATGAATGAAAAATAACAAAACCAGTTGTCTATTTCATTGATTTATCAGTAAAATCACGGGAGTGTAAATGTTGTGGGGAGGTCCATAGAACAGCCCAACTTGGCTATAAAAACGGATATTTATCAGCTGTTTCAGGCAATACACACGTTTAGACTGCGGAAGACGACACATCGATGTGGTTTATATAAGTATTAGATTATACAGTGAAATATTTATTTCAACTGTACAGATTTGACATGTGTTTCTGATCTGATAATTTTTTGATGACGTTCGTGATTTATTGGAGAATAATGTCCGCGGCATTTCTTTGATCTCGGCAATAATCGTAGTAGAATTACCGATATATCCCTAGTTGACATAGCAAAATGCAAACTACCAAGGTCCTTAGCTGAACGTAGCTATGTATAAATAGGAGGTTTCCGAGATCTTGTGTGACACAGAGCGCCAATGGTGATTGTAATGATTTCTTTAGTTAATGTGACATAATTTTTGTCACTAGAGATTATCGATATCCTCTTTGAAAGCAACATTAACTGGCAAAATTTCCCACTGGTGGTCGCTGATAATCATCTTCTGTCAGACACCTTGGGAGGGATGGTTTCTGAGACCCTCTGTGCCACAATTTGCCAGTCTAGGTTAAATCAATGCTGATTTCGGAGATCATTTACAGGCCCGTAGGAAGCAATTTCAGTTTGGGGGGGGGGGGGGGCACAGCCAAACATTTTTCAGTTGACAGTTGAGGGGGCACTACCAAAAATTTTCTGACAAGCAAAAAAAAAAAAAAAAAAAAAAGGTCGTCAACTACCAAATATTCCTCGACAAGCAAAAAAAAAAAAAAAAAAAAAGGGTCAGGCGGTTTTATTGAGGGGGCAAATGCTTATAGTATCTATGTTTACTATAGTAATCTATATATGCGCGGCCCCCCCGTGCCCCCCCCCCGGTTCCTACGGCCATAATTTAAGTGCAGACTACCAATATCGCCAATCAACATATCACTACGTCTTTGGCCAATTTATTTGTATCTTTCTTTGAAATTAATCGATGGAATCAGATTTAGATTTTCATTTTGTTATTGGGGTGTTTTGTTGCTGATATACAATAACGTGGAATTGAAATTTTATCTTCCTACAGAAAGTCAGTGTCATTTGGAACAGTCAGCTTGTGCTTTGGCCGCTGCTGGAGACCACATGACCAAATCTCATTCTGGACCTTGTTCAGCGATGGAGGCCAGTCACGAATGTCCGACGAAATGTGACGAAACTCTCGACCCCGTCTGCAGCAACGCAAACGTCACATACAGTCTGTATTCACCATCTATACACCCATACCATTTGTCAAACATGTACTATCATGAAAAAAAAATTAAACAACTTTATAAAATGATGATACTGCTACAACAGGTTTTGTGTCTGTTACAGAAAACCCATGCATTTTGAAGCAGACTTACTGTCGATTTTTGAAGTACAACAACCCTACATTCTTGGAGAGATACGAAGTCCAACACGCTGGAACTTGTGACGGTTCAGATCCTACTAAGACAATCGCAGTAAGAATGTAATATATATTGCAGTTAAAATCATTTTTAAAAAAAACATGTTTCTTGATGCCCCTTTTAACTTTTTTTTTCACTTTGATTTTCATCCTTATGTTAGGTTGATTGTAGCAAATATGTGACAAATGTGGGATCCATTGCTGTGGAAGGCGGATCAACCAACTCAGTCAACTGTCCACGTATGAGTGGTGTTACTCACAGTGTATCTGACTACGTGTGTGGCGCTGATAAACACACTTACTATTCAGAGTGTTACTACTGCAAACACGTTGCTCAAATGAGCAAAAATGGTAAAATTGAAAAAATGAACTTTAATTGTATATTAATTTACTTGATTTATTGTATACAAGAAACGCTTATCTGTGTTAAGATTCACTGACCATCTAACAAGAGAGATAACTCTCACTGGGATAAAACTATCATTCCTTTATAAGAATTGTAAAGTTAAAAGCCTATTTATTGTCAAATTTTGCTGCACAAGATATACTGAAACTGTGTGCATTTTACTTAAAAATTAGATTTCTGTTGGAAAATCATTAACGCGAAAGCATTTCAGAGGGATTATGTACCTTAAACTTCTGGAAACAAAATTTACGATAAACGCGCCAAAATTCGAAATCTATTATCGACTTCATTTAAGTTGAACCCATCATTATTCCTTTTTCAGGTGACCCGTCAGGAGCTGCTATTTTAATGACAGGAGTCTGTCCACATTACATAACACAACATGTTATTGGATGAAGTTAATGTGTATAGATTTGAATAAATGTTTTATTATTTCAAATGGGACTATACACCGATTGTTCTTTTTTTTTTCTACTTTGATATCTGTACTAGTATTTGATCAATAACAACACGATGCATTTATTTGGCGGGGCAAGATACTATTAGAGATATATTACGTTAGATTAGGCGGACTTAAGAGTCAGTTGTCTCCATCTTTTGTAAAAACGGACAGAATTTACATCGACGGTGGGAAAAAAAGTTTAATAGAAACGTCTATGCCTAGAAATGTACTATTTAATAGGCGTCGGAAGCAAATTGAAAGGGGGGGGGGGCTATTTGAAAGAGAAAAAGGCTCAACTCCAATATAAGGATAAAGTAGTCCTTTTACTAAAACCAATATGAACATATTCTTACACCAATGTATAGTAATTTTACAGAATTAATTATTTCCACATTTCCATACATACGACCAGGGACAGGTCGACAGTTGACACTTTCCATACGTTCAAGTGTCGACAGTTGACAGCTGACACTTTCCATACGTTCTAGTGTCGACCGGGGAAAGGTTGACAGTTGACACTTTCCATACGTTCTAGTGTCGACCGGGGACAGGTCGACGGTTGACAGTTGACACTCTATGTATCCCGTTCTATTGTCGACCGGGGACAGGTCGACAGTTTACAGTTGATACTTTCCATACGTTCTAGTGTCGACCGGGGACAGGTCGACGGTTGACACTTTCCATATGTTCTAGTGTCGACCGGGGACAGGTATATGGTTGACAGTTGACACTCTATTTATCCTGTTCTACTGTCGACCGGTCGACGATTGACAGTTGACACTTTTCATATGTTCTAGTGTCGACCGGGGACAGGTCGACGGTTGACACTTTCAAAATGTTCTAGTGTCGTCCGGGGACAGGTCGACGGTTGACACTCTATTTAGCCTATTCTACTGTCAACCGGGGACAGGTTGACAGTTGACACTCTATGTACATCCTGTTTTAATGTCGACCGCGGACAGGTCGACGGTTGACATTTGACACTAAATCGTGTGCAAGTTACTACAATCCCTCTGGTGTATGCGAGACCAAAAGTAATGTTAATGGTGTGATAGAAACTAACTCTAATCACAATGATTTATGTGAGACTAACACCTAACCCTAATTAATAGACTAACCCTAATCCCACTGATGAATGCGAGGCTAACCTTAATCTAAATGGTTAATGCGAGGCTAACCCTAATCCCACCGATGAATGCGAGGCTAACCCTAATCTATATGGTGTATGCGAGGCTAACCCTAATCCCACATGTGAATACCTGTTTATCCTTAATATAAATTGTGTATGGTACCCTAACTCTAATTACGCCGATGAATGCGAGACTAACCCTTATCTCTATGGTGTATGCGAGACTAGCTTTAATCTCTATGGTGAATCCGAGCCCTAATGTCACTTGTGTTTTCAAGATTATAATCTCCCAGGGAATGCAATTCTTTCCGCACAAAAAATAGCTCTCAAAACCAGTGTGAAATACCATAATATCACGGGTCTCGTGTGTCCCGATTCGTTAAAATGCTTTCCATTGTGGTGTCAGTAACCCAATAGGGAAAAGGCATAAATTGTTGAATGTCAACTGTCAACTGTCTCCGGTCGACACTAGAAATGGTTAGAGAAAAAAGGCATAAAATTGTTGAATGTCAACTGTCCCCGGTTGACATTAGAAATGGTTGATTATCTACTGTCAACTGTCTGCGGTCGACAGTAGATAAGAATGGGAACTGTCAACTGTCAACCATGTAAGGTTGACAGTAGTCAAATGGTCAAATGGAAACCAAATCACTACTTTCATATATATATATAAGTTTCCGCATAGGGACTACATACCCTTATATTGGAGTTGACCCGAGAAAAAAGATTTCAAACCTGAAAAAAAACTTGACAAGCTTAAAAAAAAAGGAAAATTGAAAATTGTCGAAACCCGAAAATCCTATTTCGTAGGGGGGGGGGGGGGGGGGGTTACGATCGAATTTCTTTCAGTACCTTTTTTTTCAAACACTACCACTTACCTTTCTTTAATTACACTGCAATGTGCCTGTTGAAAGTGGGGGTGGGGGGTAAACCTACGCCCTAATGTTCAATGCCTATATTATGTCTATCTTTGCAGAAAAAGTGGGGGACTAAGCCTCCCTTTAGCCCCCCCCCCCCCCCCATTATTTGTGATGTTAAAAACATGAAAGATTTTTTGAGCGATTTTTAAACACGTCCAACTGAACTTCAATCAATATACTTGTACATCTATTTACTTGCTTTCTAACTTAACTGTATACAGTTACATGTATTCCTAAAAAGCATGGTCTCATTTTCTGTTTTCTCCTCTCTTTTCTTACATGCTCTATTTCTTCTTAACATAACTAATGCCACTTTTGTGAACGTGTAGCATAACAAATTCACACAATCTTTCTTCCCTGTTTGTGCTGCTACACCATGTTTTCAACCTCCTTTCACCGAAAATGATGCTCACAGGAACAAGCTTCCACTGGAATTGTAAGAAGTAACGGGCCGGGTATGTAGTGTATACATATGTTTGGATAAAGTTGAATGCATTGTTGGCGTCTGGCGCATTCAAACAATGCATGTGCATCTTTATTTTGGAAAAAAAACATCCTTTTTTTTCCTGAGGCTTCATTTCTCTTTTCGGGAATATTTTTCGCTCGAATTGCTTTTGGTGAACTCATTCATTGCACTTCTCGCTCGAGGTACTGCATTGCAGCTTTTATCAATGACAAGGTTTAGCTCGTTGGAACTTCAGTGTTTGAAATAATTTGAATAGGAATATCTGCAAGTCTCTTTTGAACACAAAATATTTTTCCAGAATTGTGAAGCATCCATTATAACCATCTCCCTGCATACTTCTAAGATCAAATCCCAACTTTTCAGTCATTGTGTTTAGTACTGATTGTTTCTGCATTCTCCACAAACTCCAGAAAATCCTCAGTAACATTTACGGCGCCTTTGTGTAATAACGAACAAAATTTTACAAGCTGAAAAATCTCCTATATAAGTTTTTTTTCCTTCAGCCATTATGCTGCAATGTTTACCGTTACATTGTATTTACATTTTTCAAAAGTCTTTGTTCGAGAAAAAAAAAACAGAAATAAGGAAGAAGTTGTACCTTCATAAAGCCATTTGCTCATGTACAGAACTGCTTTCTATCTGTGTGGCTTAGCAATACACTGGACAGGACTTGCAGACTTGAATTTTGAATAAAAATAACGTAAATATTTCATTTTTTAAAGAAACGAGGCATGCGAAGATCTTGAAAGTACCCCCCCCCCCTCTGGAATTTGCAAAGTTATTAAAATTATATACTGAAGCAAATAAAAAATGACCCTGGAACCCCTTAGAAAACGTGGAACCCACACTACGACTAATAGGTATTTTTCAAGTTTCGGAATAGGCTTAACCCCCCACCCCCCACCCCCTCTTTTTTTCTGGCTTGTCAAGAAAATATGCATAGGTGACAAGTCTGTGTGATTTACAAACCAATATCTCACACAAAACTTAAAAACATTCCTTAGATATTGGTGTTTTGAAAGCTGTTCAAAGCTTTCCATTCACTTTATAAGCAAATTACATGTGGAATGTAAATATATCGACATAAACCACAAAACGTCAGAAATGATGTTATCTTTTAATGCACTGTGTAATAAGGCTTTCCACAAAACTTAAGATTGTGTCGATTTTTATTTTCAACTTAAAATGACCAAAACTGTAGAACGAGTAGCGTTTTGAAGGTATTTCACGGAATTTTCTATTTTTAGTAACCATGGAAACTCCGTTTATGAAAACCAAAAACTAATGCATTATGTATCTTAGTGTAGTCTACTTGTGTGCCAATTTTATATTGAAATCATAACAATACATATGAGGAGTAGCAGTTTAAAGGAATTTCACAGAAATTTTTATGAAATCAGACTTAAACTGTAGGAGGAGTAATGTTTTGAAAATATTTCACAGAAATTTCTATTTCTGGTAACCATGGCAACACTGTTCAGTGAAATCAAAAACTGATGCACTGAATTATGCATCTTAGTGTAGTCTACTTGTCTGCTAATTTATATTGAAATCAGACCATAACTGTAGGAGTAGCCTTTTAAAGAAATTTCAGAAATTTCTTTTAGTAACCATGGCAACACCGTTCATTGAAATCAAAAACTGATGCACTGAATTACGTATCTTGGTGTACTTGTGTGTCAATTTAAATTAAAATCAGACCAAAAATGTAGGAGGAGTAGCCTTTTGAAAAATTGTTTACAGAGAGGACAGACGACGGGACACACATAATATCACATCTCCTCTGGTTTTTGACCAGTAGAGCTAAAAATCAAATTAAGTTTTTGGACTTTATCTTTAATACCATTTTCCCTGTGACATGGTAATTCTATTATACACCCCTACACACTTTGACATGTAAACTTAAAAAAAAGAAGAAGACAGAATTATGTATAAATATTGACATTTTATTCTCATTCATCCTAAACATTCAAGTTTACAAACAGAAACATTCATGCATCTTCAACGGAACTGCAGATAACTGAAAAAACGTCTGTCAAAACACAGTCCTGAAAACAAATTTTAGGGTTGCTGAACATAAGAAAACAGACTCTTACAGTTCTCTACAACAAACATCCTTAAAATAGATTCCTAACACAACAAACTGATAACATATACACCCAGGCTTTCATAGAGTAGCAGGACATTTATAAATATTTAACATAGTGGGATGTCATTGCCTGCATTAATTGGTTACAAAACAAAGCAGATACTGAATTTTCTATGATCTCTCACAAGATATGCAGAAACATATGCCAAATAAGAAAAAAAAAATACACTAGGAAAATTGTTGCTTTAATAGTACTTGTGTCTGCTTTGATATTTTATTTGGTGAAAATGATGAACACTTCTCATGGTGTCAAGCGTGTTATTAAAGTAACAACTGGTAACAAATACATTGGGAAAAACAAAATACTGAAGCTTTCTACTGCAAAAATACCTATTAATTTACAAATCTGCTTTCTATCAATTTCTTTTTACAACATACATCCATTTTTTAACATAATATTTTTACTTTGCATGTTTCCCCTTCAAAATCAAATGGAATTGAAATAGCAATTCATAACAACATTTCAGATGGGAGAAAAACTATGTTGTATTGTCTCGCAGATGTATAAAAAACATGAACTTTGCATTATAAATTGCTGACATGATTATCACAAAGAGCTGCCTCTCCCTGGTGGTAGGAGCTGGCTTTTCCAGTTGTCAATCTCAATAATAACTTTATATAAGAAATTTGATGTCTCTCTGTGGAAAGTTTGATGGACATGCTGTGTTCACCATTTCTCTGCTGTGCTATGTGATTTAGTTAATGTACTGAGCTAGCCAGCGGAAGCCTTCCCCATACCCTTGTCTTTTCAGAACACTACACATAAATAACTCCATTGGACGGCCAGGAAGCTCATTTCTGGACACAGTTCCCTAAAAAGAGAAATAAGACTTTTTGTTATACATATCACAACTTTGCTTTTGGTGGACACAAGAGTGAATACATTAGCATGGACAGTGATATCAGTAATTTCCTCTGCTCTTCTAGTAAACTTTATCTTAATTCTTTTTTTTAAAGAAACACAGGAGTCATGCTAAAATTCCCCAGTAACTGAACACTTTAATGAAATTCTAGTCAAGCTTTTAAAGCCTTTTAAGAATCTGAATGTTGTCATTGCTTCTATCAAGATTCTCTTTGAGAAGATCATCTCTACTATACAAGGATTCATCATCTTACCTTTCCTGTGGTTTGTCCGTGTAACCCTAACCAGTGACGAATCTCGTCCTCACTTGCAGCACCAGCCTTGTCAATTTTGTTGCCTAGAACAAGAACAGGGGCACTGGCCACTTGTTCATCTGTCAGTAAACTCTGAAATAATACATTTATTATGACAATATTTTCTTTTTGTTTTATACTACTTTGAAGGTCATGTATGCTCTTATTTAACTGTGATATGCTGTGCTTACATCTAATTCTGCTTTTGCCTCGGCAAATCTCTGTCTGTCACATACATCTACTAAGAACACAATACCATCAACTGCAGGAAAATACTCCTTCCACACTCTTCTGGCTGTTAACACAAAAGCACATTTCAGAACATTTGTACTAAAATTCTCACAGATAATCATTTACCAATTACAGGTTCAGCATACATGTATCCTGTATATTTAGGATCCAGCTTCTTTACAAAGCTTTATTTTGCTCATGATTTTTGATTAAATTTTCATTGAAAGAAAAAAAAATTCTGTTGTATCACAGGTTTATGTTCAATTTATTTACCTTGCTGATGACCTCCCAGGTCAAATGTTGTGAACCTCATTCCTCCCATTGATAATTCTTCTGAAGCTAAAATTAATGCATAACAAAAAATTTAAAAAGCCTAATAGTTTGACTATGAGATGCTATCATTTCATAATCAAAGGCAGTTATCATAATCATGGCAGTATCACAAACAGAATATGAACTTCTAAGGATGTGAAAAAATATGAAATATGACTTAAATTAATGAAATATGAATTAAAACTCCAATGTAGTTTTTCAAATAAATTTAAAGTCGCTCGGAAATTGTACCATTTCACATTCAAAAGACAAACTTTGGTATGTCAAAACTGTAGGGTCTTAGGGAAATTTCGAGACATAAGGGTTCAAGATAGGGTGGAGGGAGGTAATGAGAGGTTAAATAAAAAAAACTTTTAATGTTAAACTGTGTTCCTTGTTAATAATGAATGCCTTCTTTACTGTTATGGATCAGGTTATTTGCACCTAACGTTACTTTGCTTTCTTTCACAACATGATATTTTCAACACTTCGAACCATACAACTTCAAAGTTGGGGGACACAAGGTAATGAGAAAGTAATTAAAAAGAAATCTTTTAATGTTATATTTTTTTTTTAACATCCAGAGCCTTTTTGATTTGCTGTTATGATCAGATAATCTGCACATAATGCTTGCTTACCATCACAGCAAGATATTTTAAATGCTGGTTTGAACCATACAACATCAAAACTGCAGAGATGGAAAAATAAAACAAGTCAATTTGCCCATTTCTGCAGTTGAAAATAAGAAAAAAATCTTAAATTATGGCAGATAAATTTACATCCTAATGATCCCCAGGTATCAGATTGTGTTTTTATGCATGGTGATAATTCATGACCTCTCCCTCATATGCAGGGTGGCAAATGTGTTGTCTTCATATATATGACAAATGTCACAAGCGAGAATAAATTAATATGTAGTAAACAATAAATTCTGACATTGATATGTTTGTTTTCTTTTGACATATTGTTGGAGTATGACGTCAGAGCAGTGGATAAGGGAAAAAAGAGCTTTGCCAAAAATTTATATACACCTTAAGTATTTTATTATATTGGGATTCTTTGGAATGCTAATATTATTATTTACCAGGTACTGCTTCATAGAGAGATATCAGAAATTATTGGGCCTAAGTAAGGATGGTGACATATCCAGAGTTGTCAACATACTCAAAGCTGAGATACCAAAGTTTACCTGTGGTTTACCAACTGAGTAAAATTTTAAAAAAAAAAAAAAAAAGCTCTCTCTGATGTACCAAGCTGGAAAAATGATATGCATCAGAAAAAACAGTATACCATTTCTAAGTGAACAATATAAGCTCATGCTTACTTGGGTGGAGTGTGGGTACATGCTGTGCCATCCTGTCATCTTTTAACATGTGAAGCAGTGTTGTCTTCCCAGCATTGTCTAGACCGAGGAACACAAGCTTACCAGACTTTTTATACAATCCTAAAATATAAAGCCATGCCTTTAAATGTCATGCAGCTTGCCATACTTACAGTTTAGAGGTTCAAGTCACACTCCACTCAAAGGAAAATACATGTACCTACATTTCAGGTTCACACCAAAAGTTATAAATAACACATTGATTAAACAGAGGATATATAATGGGAGAATCTTTCTTGTTTGTTTGGTTTTTTTTTGCAGCTCAGTGCAGTACACATTGTAGTACATAACTGTAGATCACTAATTTTTTGCGAGATATGAAATTGGTATTTAAGCGAGAAAAAATTTTCACAAATGCTGGTTATTGCTGTATATATATTCTATACTGATACAAATATACGTGAGAACGAATTTTTGCAATCAGACAATCTCGCGCAATAATGCGAAATTAAAATTCTTGCGAATAAAAGGTGATTTACAGTACTAAACAAATTGATTTCTTCCTCTCATTTTTTTTTTCAAATTTAGCGTTCTATTTATGTTAATCTTGTTATGTGCAAATAAAGTGAGTATTTAAATTTCCTTTATTAAAATGAATCAATTTTCAGTTTCTGGTAAAGTATTTATAACTCCATTTTAATACTGTCCAATAATTGTTGAAAATGCAATCAAATTTTCAAACATTTTTGTCAATTTTTTTCTCCTCTTATAATACCATGGTCTCTCACATGTAAGATCATATTACTAAACTGTTGGCCACCCAGCCAACAAGAAAAGCTTAAAACTAATGCTGTAGTAATGTGTACAATATGAAGCGTAAGAATCCATCTTACATATTAGCAGATATAAAATGTTTGGTATGTACATCATCCGTTAGTATTAACATATGTGCAGATCATTTCAAAAACATAAAAGTATGGATGTAAAATGCACAAGTTCTCTCAAATCTAGGTATGTGTTCATGATGCAACACTGAGGACATACTGTACGAGGACCTCAAAGGCAGCTTACTTGGGTGTAGTGTAGGAACAGGCTGAATGATATGGCCTGCTTTCAACACACTCAGCAGTGTTGTTTTTCCAGCATTGTCTAATCCCAACAAGAGAAGCTTGCCAGATTTTTGACGCAATCCTCATGTAGTACAGAAAATATACACAAATATATGTAAAAATAATCTGTTTTTACTTGGCCAGTTTTCAAATGGTCAGATAAATATTAAGGAAAAAAAGTTTTCTAGAATGGAATTAAAATGTTGCTCTTACCTAGATAATTTAAAATGCCAGCAAACCAGTCCCACAAAAACATCTTTCAAATCTAAACAGAAGACCTGCAGCTGAAAGTACAAAGAAAACATACCCATTATATGATGTATTACAAAAGATCAAGAACTTTTAGAGATGAAAGTTTGAGTATTATATGTCCAAAATATGATTTGAATAATTTTAGTCTGTTTATGTGAAATCCTACAAATTTGAAACTAATGAGATCAAAAGTATTAGAACTGGTAATTAATAAAAATTCCCTATTCAAGGCCTGTTGCACTGGAATTTCTACTTATAGAATTTTTAACATTGATTATTAGATCTAATTTTGGAAGTTTTTTTTTTAACCCAGTTCAACATGTTGAAGATCAAATCCACAGTGCCCCAAATGTGATTAAAAAAAATAATATAAATGTTTTATAATTTTTACCATCCTTTGCAATTCTTGCTTAAAAAATTGGTTTACTTGGAAAAATTGTTAATGCATGGACTTGAACTTATTCACAGATTTATGTCAGAAATTCTATGGATTTGGTATATCATCATCAGTTCAGAGGTTGTGGTCACAGAGACAGATGTTCTAGAAACACAAAAATCGTGGACTGAGGTCAATCAATCCGAACATCTGAACTTCCTCAGTTCCAAACATGATTTTAAAGCGTTCACAACACTCTAAACTAGTTCACCATTTTTGTTTTCATGCTAAGAAATACACTTACGAATAAATTCCACAGTCTCCGTACTTTGTACACGACGCAAAATGGCAGTCTACGTTGCACAACTGTAACAAAACGAAGTGTCAATTGGTCGACACGCCACAGATTAGCCAATGAAATATAGGCTTACGAAGCTGCAGTAAATGTGATTGTCTCACGCGAGTAAATGTTAACAACAACGGAGAGCTGAGAATGGCAACTCTCCTTTCACAGGTAAATTTTATCTACGGTAGCAAAGTGTTATCAAAAATTCTTATGTACAGTATATATCAATTTCATTCACATAAATTTTAAGTTTATTATCTTTTTAATATAATAAGAAGTAAAGGTGAATAATTTTGCTCATGTACCGAATTTCCTCAATAATTTGGTGAAAATATAGATATACTCCACCTATCAAGATTATGATATGTATAATCCGTATCTTGCATATTTATGTTCCCTACTCGTGAAATCGTTGGACTATAGGTTTTACTCCTGACTGTTCTGGGACATTTAATGATTTTGTACATACTTGTATTTAAAACAGGTCCAGCACAATCTCTTGATTTAGCTATATAGCTTGAAATAGCTATATAGCTTTTTTAAGCTATTCAAAATAGCTTGATAAAGCTATTTATGTGCAGTTTTTCAGAAAAATGTTTTTTGTAAGAAATAGACAAAAAGTTGCAAGTACTTGACTATTCTTATATGTACTATGGGCTATCAAAACAACAACCAAAATCAAAGAAAGTTTTAACATAGCAGCATTTGAATACTTTTAAGCAAAAGATGTATTTCCATTGTTTGAGTAACTGTACACTACCTTGTGTGCGTTTAGGCATGGATAAGTATGATTGCTTCTCATTGTACTGAATTATTACCAGTCAATTATCTTGTTGACCATAATTGGCCTCCTTTATAATTTCATTGCAGAAGTAACTGTATCAATTGCTTTATATAGCCCCAAAACTTTTAGAACTTTGAGTACAAAGTCTCTTAAGGAGACGCAATTTGATGAGTGATTTTTACATGCATCATTTTCAGAAGAGTTCAAGGTTGAATATTATCACTGCACCAAGGTGCGACTTTTTGTGCATGCTGAGAAAATAACACATTTAAGAAAAAAGTGTGATAAAATAGCTACATCAAGCTATTCTGTATAGCTTAATAAAGCTATATAGCTAAATCAAGCTATATAGCTAAATCAAGAGATTGTGCCGGACCTGTAAAAAAAGTTGTATATAAGTTGTTTCCTTTGGATTTCAAACAGTTTCATTAGAGTAACAGCCCTTTGAACAGGTCCGGCACAATCTCTTGATTTAGCTATATAGCTTTATTAAGCTATTCAGAATAGCTTGATTTAACTATTTTATTACACATTTTTCTTAAATCAATAAATGTGTTATTTTTTCAGCATGTACAAAAAATCACACCTTGATGCAGTGATAATATTCAACCTTGAACTCTTCTGAAAAAATAAAATTCAAGTAAAAATCACTCATCAAACTGTGTCTCCTTGAGAGACTTTGTTCTCAAAGTTCTCAAGGATTTTATAGTTAGTTGATTGAAAATTTCTTCTCCTCATGAACAGCTAAAGGGGGGTAACTTTTGGAACTTCCTGTCCAAATATGACTTGAACGATTTTGTCCAAAATGTGCATACACATATAATATATAGTCACATATAGTAGATAAATTCAATAATCCACAGAATTTATGGACTATTTTATTAATCTTAAAAACAATTATTTCATTTACTTACTAAATCTTAAGTAAGAAAAAGCTTTATAGACAACGTAAACTGATTATATGATATCTTGTATAAAATACCGTTATTAAGCAGGTCTGCATATGTACAAAATAGTACACATTTTATTTTGTTTATAGCAACGTCATCCACTATTTTTACTTCAATAGATAAATTTACATGCTTGATTGTTCTGATATTCTTGATTGATTGTCCCTGGTCGAAACCGGTCAACAAAATAAATTTACTTCTGCATTCTCATGAATGTGATATGTTTTTATATCTTTAAGTTTCAAAATGAGATAGGGTATTTAAGAGCTATATGTTTTGTTTTCAACCTCTAAAACCTGTTACCCATTGAGACCGTTTACCCTTATTCTTGATGGCCCTAAATCCTTGTTTATTGTTTGCCCTAATTCCTTTCACCTTAAGTTTATTTTTGGTGCAGTTCTGTTGAAAATTAATTTTCAAAATGAATTCTATCATATTATGTCTTATTTTGTTGTCTAGGAATTGAGTTTATTATAAACTTAACCCCCCCCCCCTTTCTCCCTATTTGTAAAAGCTGCTAAGAGAAGACTCTACAAACAAGTGTGAGAGATAATTATGAAGATTTGATTTGAGTAAATCATGGTAATTCTTTAGATAAGACAATCTTAAAACAATTATGTAGGAATTCCATTATTTCTTGAAAGGAAGTTAGGAACACATTTTTTTTAGTTTACCTATTGATTTTTTTCAGAGAGTCCTTTGCTGCTCATCTAGTTGTAAAAGTCTTTCAAGGACATTCTGTACATCAGTTCAGCTCTACAAAAATCTCAGAGCCGGTAAAAAACAGTATCCAAAGAAAGGAGAGCATAACTTTACTTATGAGGAAATTAACCCTCCCTACACAATAGGTGTCAGAAAATCTTGGAACTCATGGAACACAAGTAAGTTTTTGGTGATCCGTGATTGGAAAGATGTTTTCTCAAATAAGTAATGACCCTCTCCTCAACAGAAAGAAGAAATGAATTTTTTTGGTAATTTTTAGTTTACAATTTTCTAAGAGAAGAGGGAAAAAAATGAAATTCATGCAAATTTAGTATATCATATGGAAATTTAGTTTATCAAATGAAGATTTTTATAACTAGTTATAGTATAAGTTTGGAGAAAAATCATTGATGAATATTATATATAAAAAAAAAAAAAGCAATTTATCAATCCCTTTCCTCCTAAAAATCAAGTATGCATGAACCTGAATGTTTCCAAGGTGCTATTTAGCTGAAGTGTATGTACTGCAAATGCAAAGAATATTAATTATATGTTTTATTATATATACATGTAAATACAAATGAGTCATGCCAATAATATGGATACTTCACCTTCCAGACAAAATTAGTGAAGAACAGAGTTTACATTTACAACTACCTTTATAAAAATTACATTTAAGTAACCCAGATGCTTCATTCTTGATAATTTTTTTGGGAAAACAAGCATCCAGACTAACAAAGCTTGACTATAGTATACAGCCCTTTTATCCATAGATATACAGTAAAACATTCTTATAACGAAGTGCCAGGGACAGACGATTTTGCTTCATTATTAAACATAATTCGTTATATCCATTAATGTCCCAGTATATTTTAGAGGCACGGGGAATAAAAATCAGTTTCGCTGTATTAAGCATCAATTTATTATAAGCGTGTTCGCTAGAAGTGTACTTTACTGTATAAATTTAACAGAAAAGCATATTGACCAAGCATGAAGTGCAAAAATAAAATGAAAGTAAAAACAAAAGGTCAGCCTGCTAGTATATGAACAGTGAATATTGTTGCATTTGCATGCTGAAATCTACATTGAACAGATCTTTTTTTTCTACACCTTATTGGATAAGCTTTGTGAGAAAAGTAACTTATGGGTGTGGTGATATTCTGTAGATTATTTAACTCTAAGTCTTCAACACTGTGTATTCAATTGCTCACTATTAAAATGAAAGCTACCATGGATCGAAATAGATGCACAGTCAGGGGAAGGTTTCATATAGCATTGCAATAATTTATGCCTAAAATAATATTACCAAGACAAGAAAATTAGACACCACATAGCATGCATGTACATATTAAATTTCTCTTACATAATAATGAACCTTTTATATTCCTGATATGTAATGTATAAATTTTTATTTTGTAGCTAATCTTCATGGGGAGTCAGGAGCACCCCAGGTAATATTCGAAGATATTTTTATCCGGAAATTCCTCGCAGGAACTTTTCCATTAGTTTACGAGCCAGGGACTGAAATAATGATCAGAAGGAGACAAAATATGATCGATATTACCATGGTGACAAGAGAAACTTTGAGAACAGGAAGAAAGCCTATGCCCTTACATCGGATGCATTTCTTGCATGGTTACAGTGAAGAATTACTGTCTAGATATTTGAAGTGCCCTGTCAAGCTAGATATACAATGTATGGACAATCACACAGTGCTAAAGGACACAGTGTTCTAGGAATAAAATGATACAATGTACAAAGTTTGTTCTATTTTTGTTGCAGAATTGGAAAAAATATTGTGGATTCTTGAAATGTACAGCTCAATGTACATGTAGTACCTTGAGATATAAAGAGGCTTTACTGTTTACATTCATACAGAAAATCTAGGCCAAAATGCGTTGAGTTCTTTCATTCTGTAGTATTAAGGACTTCAATTCAAAACCTTTCTATTGCAATTCTGCAAAATGTAGTATTCAAGCTTGCCATGCACTACTCTTAAAAGGGGCCAATTTAAAATAAACACAACTTACTAAAGATATCTTAAATTATTTGAAGATGTTATACAGTCATTCTACAATAAAAGACCAATTCAGGGTACATAACATGACAAAAAAAGTTGCTTCAAATAGCCACCAGAACAACATCATTCTCTAAAGAACATATTTGTGCACTTGAAAAAAAAATTATCCACAATTCTTCTTTCATCAACTTCTTATAAATATTTCGATGCTGTAAAAGTGGAATACATTGCCGTAGATTTAATTTCACTGATCGCGGTCCAAAAATTTCCCGCAAACTTTAAACCATCGTGAATATTGTGGAAATATCTATATCAAATATGTGCCATACACGTCTTTGTATTTAGTGATTATTATAATAAAATAGTAAATCATTGAAAATCGTTCAGATAGGTACGAAAACCTATTAGGATCAAACTACGGTAAAAAAAAATTTAAAAGGCGTTATAACGCCTTTCCACGCCTTTTCAAAAGGCGTTATAACGCGAAAAAAGGCGTAATAACGCCTTTTGAAAAGGCGTTATAACGCGGAAAAAGGCGTAATAACGCAAATAAAGGCGTAATTACGCCTTTCCAAAAGGCGTTATAACGCAAAAAAGGCGTTATTACGCCTTTCCAAAAGGCGTTATTACGCCTTTTAAAAAGGCGTTATTACGCCTTTGTAAAAGGCGTTATTACGCCTTTCCAAAAGGGTTATTACGGCTTTTAAAAAGGCGTTATTATGCCTTTGTAAAAGGCGTTATTACGCCTTTCCAAAAGGCGTTATTACGCCTTTTAAAAAGGCGTTATTACGCCTTTCCAAAAGGCGTTATTACGCCTCGTTTTTTTCAATACATGACTTACTTAGCCCATCTTGGGGGCTGATTATAATTAGATTTCCAGGAAAAAAGATTTTTAAATGTGTAAAATATTTTCAGTGTTAAACCGACTTAGTCCTTCTCTGATGCTAGACGCCTCTACCAAGGTGCATGGATTTCAGAAATTTGGTTGAAGGCTAATTGCTTATTATACCTATGCAAATAGTTTGCCTGTTTTTTTCCAAGAGGAGAGAAAAATATTTCAAATTTGACATGAATTTTTAATACGTGGCTAGCAAAGCCCAAAGCTGGTTTTGCCTATATCCTGGATTTTCAAAAGTAGAGTGTTGACTTCTCTTAATATGCATGCAAAATGCAAACAACTGTCTGCGAGATGTGCAGGAATATAGAAAATACTAGAATTTATAATATAATTTATAATATTATAACTATAATCTAAATATTGGGTAAATAAAGATGGCTTTGGTTCAATCTTTCATATATTTACTATTTTAAAATAACGCCTTTCCATTTTTGGATATAACTTCTTTTCAAACAGGCCGGTAGTAAGAATACGAGGGGGGGGGGGCTCCCCCACCCCACTTTTTGGGAGAATAATCTTGCTATAGTTTTAATTTAAAAATCATTTATTGATTGCTTGGTCCCTTAACATTTTGTTGCAGTATGGTTAAACTCAGGCAAGTCATTGCATTTAAAAAAAGGTTTACCGAAAAGTTAGAAAAAGTTTCCCCTCAAGTTTAGGCAGTTTATTTTTTTTGGGGGGGGGTGCTTCTTTTTTTGTTTTTTTTTTTGTTTTTTTTTTTTGATTGCTTGTCAATTTTATGGGCGCCCCCCCCCCCCACTTCAAAAGCATGGGCCTGTTAAAGACATAATAATTGCCCTTCAAAAGGCACAATAACGCCTTTTTGAATGGCGTATTAATGCCTTTTAGAAAGGCGTAATAACGCCTTTTAAAAAGGCGTAATAACGCCTTTTAGAAAGGCGTAATAACGCCTTTTTAAAGGGCGTTATAACGCCTTTCGGAAAGGCGTAATAACGCCTTTTGGAAAGGCGTAATAACGCCTTTTTAACGTAGGTCGCGGGTTTGCAGGCCATTTAAAAGTGTCCGAAAACATACCATGAAAATTAGTTATATGAATCCTATACCTTCGTTTTACATTCTCTGAAAATTTTATAAAATTCGTCTGCACCGTTTTTGTGTAATTAAATCTCAAACATGCCATTGTTGTCGTAACATTTTTGACGGTATTCTATTGAATTATATAAGAAAAACGTCGTTTTCGGCTCTTTTTGAGGCAAGATTTTGTTTCAAAAAGTTTCAATAACTTTTAAATGGTGCAGACGAAATTGTTTCCCCTTTGGTATTTTAACAAATAATTGATTTGAAATAAATTAATGTGATAAAATTAATATGTCTTCGGGTTAGTTTTCGCGTTATTTAATGTGGATAATTGCTTTTATATCGCAAAATGTAACATTTTTAAGAACGACGTCATAAAATATCGCGACGTCATGCTTGACGTCGTGAATATCTATCCGGTATTCAGTGCAGAAAAATAAGACAAAATAATTTTTATAAAAAATAAATTCACGTCTATCTGCTTTCAAGTGACCCGTGAATCGTATCATAATAATTCAATATCAATGGAATGATTATTAGACATGTTTCTCCTCAGATTAGGTTTTTTGTACTTCTTATATATTAGTGAATTCTCGCAAGGGACGTAAAACAACAGTAGATAAAACTTATCCTTACATTTGGCTGTGTATTTTTCTTTTCCAGCGTGCTGGCAGAAAACGGTATCCCCTAATCTAAGTAATTCAAGTATATAAAATGTTTTTATTTAGACCAGCAAGGGCTTCAAATTTACGAATTTCTGCCAAATATCGTCCCGGCTAAGTACAGTATATTTTCAGTATATATTTAAACAAAATATTTATTTTACATACCACATTTTCAGAGGGGTAAATGGGACAAGAATTTAGAATTAATTTTATCTGACGTAATCAACAGCCAGTTTTTTTTAGAACTTTAATTCTACTAGTTTGACATGGAAAGCAGAGTGAATAAAATCTGTAGGTAAGAGCATTACAAGCTGTTGCTTAGGGGACGAACATTTCATTCGGGGATGGTATGTGGTGGGGGTTGGGGCTTGCAGATTTTGGAAATAAATAATCTGTCATCGAATGTGTTGAAAATAAATAATCTGTCCTCGACTGGGCGAGAAAAAAAATCTGTCTCTGACTAGTTCTAGCACCCCCCCCCCCCCCAGAATGGGAGTTTTCAACTTTGATGTTTTTCTTTCTTTCTTTCTTTTTTTTCTTATTGCTTGTCAGACTTTTTTCAGTGAAGAAGAAATAAATAATCTGTCCTTGTTTTTTTTCTTTTTGGAAATAGATAATCTTTCCTTCACCGACATGAAAATAAACAATCTGACTCGGTAAAATTTACCACCCCTCTTTCCCTCAGAAATAAATAGTTGTCCCCTTACAGGAGGTCAGTGTCGCTAAAAAATTGTCTGTATGTTTCATCGTACCTTTGCAGTATTTAATTTGTAATAAATTTGTAGAGCTATATAATTTAAAAATGTCCTTTTGAAAAATAAAGTTTAATCTTTGGATGTAACAGATGTATTTGCATTTTTTTTTTTAAATAATGGCTTCTTTATTAATAAAAAAAAAAAACCCTGTTACATGTAATTCAAATACGATCAAAGGAAAAAAAAGTCAGTTGAGCCTTGTGTCCACATCGTTTCGCGATTCCAAGTGAAAACAAATCAATCGCAATTTCTCGGGCCTTTCCGACAAGCCGAAAAACAACCTGTTGTTTTTCCAAGCTTGCAGGAAAGGCCCGAGAAGATATGCGATTGATAACAAATAATTAAACGTTTTTTAATACTTCCAGTGTCGATCATTCGAATCGTAATAACCCTTCTTCACTAAATTACCGATTCCAACAAAAGTTATATCTAAGTATTGTATCGACTATACAAATCGTTAAAAGCCTACATTATTTGTGATAAGTCGATGCTTAAATAATATAACACTAAACTACCAATTCCAAGAAAAGTTATAGCTATATTATGATATACTGAAGAATTTAATAAAACAAAAATCATCACGGATTTCTTTTCATTTTCATTGTGACGTCATAATCAAATGTGCACAAGAAAGTCGCCCAAATCATATAAATTGCGTACCCAGTTTCAACGACGTCAGCAAACCCGCGACCTACGTTAAAAGGCGTAATAACGTCTTTTGGAAAGGCGTAATAACGCCTTTTGGAAAGGCGTAATAACGCCTTTTTAAAAGGCGTAATAACGCCTTTTAGAAAGGCGTAATAACGCCTTTTTAAAAGGCGTAATAACGCCTTTTAGAAAGGCGTAAAAGGCGTAATAACGCCTTTTTTCGCGTTATAAATATTCGCGCTTTTAAATATTTTTTTACTGTAGTTTGATCCTAATAGGCTTTCGTAGATAGGAAACAGAAGTTAACACCAACAGCTAGTTATAGTTATTTACTGGAAAAGTTTGTTATAAATAATTTACTATAACTTTCTTTGTCTTTAAATTTCTAAATTACAAAATCATGAAATATTAAACATGTGGAATTAAAGACATAAACCCACGGTCATAAGGCAATGTTGGACTTTACTGAAAGGTAAAAGCAGTTTGTCCCAAGTCTCTACGATTTATCGTTTTAAAAAAATTCAGTTATGTAACAGCAAAATTCATAAAAGGGGTCGATGAATCTTTTAACCTCTTTGCGTGTTCCGCACCCACAGAGTTTGGTTTGGTACAAACAAGCTCTGGTGGAAGTTTGTCTTTTCACAATGAATAGATTGAACTGTCCCCTCAATCATAGTCATAACTATTGGTGAAGATTTCTTGGCAATAAAAAAGGTTTATCATGCAGGGGACAATAACTGCAAAAGGGTTCATAAGCCACACGGGTTGTTTTCATACTCCCGTAATCGAAGATTCAGGGGCATATAGTTTTTTCTTTGTCTGTCCGTTTGTCTCTCTGTCTTTCGTTCTCAAAAACTTTAACCTTGCCCAAAACTTTTGAGTACTTGGAGCTAAAGCTTTCATATTTCACATGTATATTTCTTGTAATAAGACCTTTCTTTGGGTTCCATCAGATTTGACCTCTTGACCTTAACCTTGTAGTTTGACCCACTTTTGCAAAATTTTTCCAAACTTGTGAACGGTTGGTCATGGGGCTTTCATATTGCACGAGTATATTCCTTGTGACAAGACTTTCCCTTGAAGGTACCAATAATTTTGACCCTTTAACCTTGACCTTGCAGATTAACCTACTTTTGAAAAACTTTAAACCTTGGACATAACCTTTTGAACGGTTAGTGCTAGGGCTTTCATATTTCAATTATATATTCCTAGTGACAAGACCTTCCCTTGACTACCACTCTCTTTTTATGTATCAGTCGAAAACGATATATTTAAAAAACAGCTTGTAGAGACAAAAGGGTTACATTATCGATAAAATGCATATTAGAATACAAGAATAGGGAAAAAGTGACTTGATCTCAGATTTAAAAAGAAAAAAAAATGGAAAAGGGGGGGGGGTCCATAACCTAAGTGCCTATGTTTTTTTGTAGAATGACTGAACAATGTAGTTCATATTTTGCGCGCAAAAATTCAAGAAATGTTTTCTTCAAGAAATTAATGATATCTTCCATTATGAATTATTATGCGCATTAATCCAATCGTTGACAACATTAATTTCCTTTCATTAAGGCTTAATAAGCGAAAAAGGGGTAATAACGCGAAAAAGGCGTTATTACGCATTTCAAAAAGGCGTTATTACGTCTTATTACCTTGTTGTGAATGTTATGCCATCCGACGACAAATTCACAACAAGCAAGTTTACTGGTCTGTAGAGACGACTAGAAAGTGTAAGGAGATAGATAAAATATAAGATTGGTTATAGAATATGTCTAGAATTAGGGAATGAAAGGTAGCTGATTGACTAAAGCTGGAAAGTGGCGAAATACATCCCCAAAGTGCGCAGAAAATCTTGCGCCGTAAATTGCACCATATTTGCATTACGGGATCTGTAGCGTTATGGTTAAAGACTAAAATATAAAACCATAACGCTACAGTTCTGCAGCTAAATGACCATCTTCTCTAAATTTCACGAAAGTTTTTTAAACTTCCCAACATTGATTTTCATCAAGAGCTATAGCATCAGATTCAAATAAAAAAGAGTATGAGGTATGATTGTATGTTGTTTTACGTCCCGTTTGAGAATTTTTCACTCATATAGAGAAGTCACCATATACCGGTGAAGGGCTTCAAATTTAGGCCTTTACTCGGCACTTACGGCCACGCGCATTGAGCAGTGAGGGATCTTTATCGTGCCGACGCCTGTCGTGACACGAGGCCTCGGTTTTTAATGTCTCATCCGAAGGACCCACAACTTTCACTTCAAAGTGCCGAGCGCTTGGTGAAGGAACAGTTGCTACCTTATTTTTTTTTTTATCGACTTAGGTCTGTCGCGACCGGGCCTCGAACCCACGACCTTCCGATCACGGAGCAAGCGCGTATGAGATATGAAGCGCTGCTTATTTCATAATATGAAGAAATTTTAACACAGGCAATAGGAAGAGTAATAATTTATTGTCACAAAATAAAATTAAATATGTAAAATATATGAAAATAAAATTTAGTGTCATACCTACTAAATTCATATTAGGAAATATAATGAAGCGCTGCATCCTACATCAGAATATCACAATGTTATAAGTGGTTGTAAGAAAACAATAATCTTTTAGCAAGAGTTATCTTTTTAATGAATATTTTTTCACTGGAAAATAAAAATGTAATACTACTAAAAATTCCACATTTGGTACTTGATACATTAAAACATTTTTAAGATGTTCCTTAAAAAGATAGAACTTATTCAATTTGTAAGGGTTTTAAAACTGGATTTAAATGTTTTGTCAAATATATAAGAATGTGAAAAAAGAAAATATAGGCAACGGATGTTTAAATCATAATATGATGTTATGACATTTTGTTAGGTTTACTCGAATTGACTAATGAAAGGTCTCGATAATTAAACTCTGATAAAGTAAACTATGAGTACTATTATTGTTTTTTTTTTTTTTACTTGGAAAGTTATCTCTTTTTTCAGAGGGTCGATCCCCCTTAATTAAATGGTATGTAGGTCATAACCCCTGGAGGTCAACCCCCCTTCCGAAACTTGAAATGATCACAATATGACCTGCTTCAAAAAGGTATCTTGACGCTACATTGAATACTCCACGGGAAGAACCCATCCTTCTAGAATTAGAAATGAAAATCATTTTGTCCTGGTCCATATGATCAATTTTTATGTCAAGAGAAAGTAATGGTTGTATATATTTGAACAATCGAGGGCGGGGTGGAATCTCTGATGATAAATGTTCCTAAAATTTGTTAATTTTACCACGCTTCATACTTGTCATCAATACTTATTTCAAATTATGAATGGACTACTACGAAAAATATCAGAGGTCGAGTATAGGCATCAAGGTTTTTGTAGAAAAAAAATCTCATTTTTCTACCCCCCCCCCCCCGTGTCAAAATGAAAATTTCGAAACCTAAGTGCACATCCACAGACACCACGTATTCCAAAAAATGAATGGGCTACTGTGAAAAATGTAAGAGGAGTTAGTGTGGAAAAATGTATTTTGATCCAAAATTCCAAAACCTTATTGCACATCTAGAGGACATTTGAAATTATATTCCAAAATGTGAATATGTTTCCAAGGGTGAGCATGAAAATTTCCAAATCTTTTTGCACCTGTACAGGGCAACACCAATCATTCCAAAGGATGAGTTGGTTACTGTAGGAGTAGTTTGAGGAAGAGGATAGCGTGTCAGACCGACGGACGAACGGAACAGGATAACAACAATATACCGGAATTTTCTTTGGAAAATATGGAAATATAAATACATAAACAATGTGCCCAGACCTAAAACAACTAAATTGGGGATGGAGATGGGAGTGTAGGACAAGCCATTTCCAAGTAAATTTTCTTCAGATATAACTCCAAAAATCCCATGGGGTTCTGGACCCCTTTCTAGATCCGCGCATATTTTTTTTTTTCATTTCGGGATAATTATAGGACAAGTCGTTCTCCTTCATATCTGTGACTTTCCATATCAATATACTACGTGTCCTTGTTTTCTTGGATGTCTAAGGTCATTCTTTGGCTATAAATTTAATAGCTGAAAATTTTGTAATTTTTTAGTGTATTTTAAAGTAATTTATTAAAATACCTGGAAGATTCGTTTACGTATTCTAATACCGTGTAAATGCCGAAAAACTAAACATAATAATACGAGGGGAAATCTGAATTTCAGTTGAAATTCACTATAAAACGAAAGATTTGTTTGTGCACTCTGTATTTTACTATTTTACACTCTAATGGCCACAGTAGATAATGAATAGTACTTGAATCACGTGAGCTCAAGGTCTTTGACCATTATTCAGTACTGAATTCACAAAGCAGTAACGAACAATACCAGGCAACTTAATGCTGCAGAATAATTTATATACAATTTTATATGGAAAATGCTTTACGGGAGCCTCCAGATAAACAAACATTGAGGTAAACGTTTAAATGAATAATAGACTTGCGAATTAGTTAAGTTTCTTAAAAGAAAACCGTTAACAATCTGATCCCTTTAGAAAAAAATCGATTTTTGAGACTAAACAGACTAATCAATTTTCTGTTTTAAGGTATGCTGCTTAATTTCATTAATTTAAAATGTAAAAAAAAAAAAAGACCAGAATCCATCAAAATGATACCCATTTAAAAAAAAAAGTCTAGCTCAGATACTCCCCGCACCCCATCCCAGAAACGTAGTGACGGCCCTTATAAGACGGACTTGAGGCATGAATATTTGTATCCTGTTTAGACGCAGAACATATTCTAGATTATTGCAGAAATAATTAATATTTTTTATTTGTTTATATTCCGTCAAATTTGCATCGGGATCGAAATTATGAGTTTGAAATTCTGACATGTGGCGCGAACAGCAAATTCGATCAACTTGTTGAATTTCCTGAGAAAGCCTTCTACGAAAAATTATTTGTTGGAGTCAGATGCATGAATTGATAGTGTTTTAGACAAAGTATTTTTAAGCCTGGAAAAAGACTGCTTATCGCCAATGGGTGAATCGGGTAACATAAATAGATTTATTCTGTTACTAGTCCATTGTAGTGAAAATGCACATAATGTTATACATTGAAAATATTTAATAATCTTCTTTCCTGCTTGACTTCAAAGTGGAAATTTGTTGGCATGGTTATATCATGCAGTGAATCCTTTACCAGTGTTTACAGAAACTGTCAATTTAATGACACAAGGGTAGAGACATGGTCTGGTACAATCACTAGATTTGATGTCTGATGCCCCCCTTTTTTTTTTTTGCTTGTCAAGAAATTTTTGGTAGTATATAGTGCCCCCTCAACTGAAAATGTATTGCTGTGCCCCCCCCCCCCCCCAAACTGAAATTGCTTCCTACAGACCTGGCTTAAATTACCTACATAGCTTTATTTACCTACCTGAAGTAGCCTTACTTAGCTACTAATCCAAACTTATTTCTTAAACTAGCATTTTTCCCAGAAAGTTCAGAAAATTGCACTTTTGTGCAGTGATAACTTTCAACTTTGAACTCATCTGAAAACAATTCATGAAAAAATCACTCTTGAAGATGCATCTTTTTCTGCGCAATTGCAATCAATGTTTTAAAAGTTTTGGGGCTATATACAACAGTTAATTTGTGACCTAACAGTTACGTCTTGAGTGAAATAACGAAGAAAACCAGTTTTGATTAACATGAGCACAATGTGAAGTAATCACACTTATCCATGCCTCATTGCACACAAGATGATGTACAGTTACTCAAACAATGGAAATACATATTTTCCTTAAAAGTGTTCAAATGCAGCAATGTTAAAACTATCTCTGCTTTAGATTTCTTTTTAAATAATACATAGAATAAATATTAGTAGACATTTACTTGCAATTTATTGTCTTTTTAAAAACAAAAGCAAAATTGTGAAAAGTTGCCTTGAAATAGCTAAATAAAGCTACCTGAGGTAGGTAAATAAAGCTACGGTAGGTAATTTTAGCTATGTAGCTAAATATACTGATTGTACTGGACCTGGGGACACCAGATCCATGGTGAGGCTAATGAAATGCAAAATATTGTTTCTGCTGGAAACCACGCAGTCAAACTGTTGGCATGATTATAATTGCACTTAGTTCTGCTACCAAAATGACAAAATTCATGACTCCTAGGCCAATGGTTTTGGCTTCAGTGTTGGCTTAAGGTGGTCGTTTACCAGTATGGAAAGCATGTATTACTGGGGGGGGGGGGGGGGGGGGGTAGGCCTTTCAAAATTGTCTCTACACGTTGACATGAAGCGTTTAACAGGTCTAGGCAACTCCATGTTTAGAAGATAGGGTTTACCCTCAGAAAACGGAGGATAAGGGTCTTGCTACCTACCAGACTTTTCAAAACAAAGGGCAGTTAACCCTTAATCAAACAAATAACAATCCTTGCATTTTTTAAAAATGATTTATAAACCATACAGTGTTATCTCAACCAAAGAGAATAAAAGATAACTACACAACTTTGATAAAGTAAAATAATCTCTGACCTATATACACCATTTGTGTATTTACCGTTAATTAGTTGACAGTTTGAAAACAGATTACCCCTCCTTCACTTACAGACCAGGTTATTTTTACTTATTTATTCATTCATTCCTTTATCTTTTATCAACTTATCTTATAGGGCTGTATTTTGAAATTAAATACATTTCCATCTGCATTTCTATTTCATTCTTTTTAAAATTAAAAGAAAATACGAAAAGTAATTTCAAGATGCCCTTTTGTTTGTTTTTAAAATAGGGTGAAAAAATGATAATAAAGCAAAAGAAGTTTACTGTAATAAGAGAGTGCAAAAAGTGCCAACTTTAAAAAAAAAATTGTAAAAGATCTAGACATAGAATCTCAGATCTACACGTACAATCGATACTTTAATGTATGAACATTTATTTAAATATACTCTGGTGCATGCACTTTTTCACTAAAGGTAGGCACAAGGAGTTTGAAAATTACCTTTGTTATCCTTCAAAATCGGAGGATAAGCTATCGCACAAAGCATTTCAATTTTCCATACATGGGGATAATTTGTCCACCATTTGATATTTTGGCTATCCTCTAAAAACGGAGCCCCCCTAGACCTGTTTAACTTGTTTGCATAATATACCTATCCTTTACCAACACCGTACTCTAAAATTCACTGCCTCTGGGCTCAGGGTTCAGGCCCATCTTCATTATGGAAACTTAGAAGGTAAACAAATAAATTGTGTAATTATAACGAGGAGCTAATCCTCTACCAAAGTTGTAAAATTCTTCAGACCCCAGGGTTCACTGAAGCTCAGCTGCCCTGATGAGTTCCAGGGTGGGATTAGTTAGTCATATTATGAAAAACTCTGATACTCAGTAACAGACACCCTCTGTCTCTTGTATTGATTTAAGGACAGGTTCTTAGTGTCAAAAAATATTGACCATGGATATTCTTTTCAAGGGCAGAAACATATTTTTGTCAAGAAGAAAATTGTATAGCTAGGCATTTAACTTGCATAAATTTATGTAAGTTATGACAAATCGGCACTGATATGCAATATGCATTGTAACCATTTCTTTTAGATGCGGAACCACTGGAAACGGAAGCAATTATAGTTGCAGAGAGATTTACCAAGACACAGGTAAAATAAAATGATGCAGTGGAAAAAAAAACAACTGACAGATCATGCTTTGTTTATACATTTTCCTTAAACCAAGAAACTGAGTTTTTGTACAAATTAAACACATAACTGTGCCCGTATCATTAATATTTTCATGCCTCACCATGAATATGGCCCAGACATATAGTATTTGTCATATCCAACTTCAGTCCTTCCATTTGTCCTTCCATCACACTTTGCAGTTAACTCAATTTCAAAGAAACTATTCAAGTTATTCATATGCTGATACATATACAAATGTAGATGAGAGTTATTCAACTGCATCAACATTCTTTGACTTTGACCTTTCCTTTGACCTTGACTTCACATAAAAAAATGTATGTTAGCTCAGTTTCAGAAAAAAAAAACTATTTAAATTATTTTTATTAAACCCATATATTCTGATACATACCGATGAGAGCTATTCAACTTTTGCAACATTTTTTTTACTTTGATCTTTCCAATGACCTTGATTTCACCTTTCTAAAATTTGTTTTTAGCTAAGCTTCAAAGAGCTTTAAGATATTTTTATAAAAGAATTATATACGGTAAGGGCGTATTCCTGCCCCCATAATAGTCAAATTTTGAAAATCTCTTGAAATGAGCAAAAGTGCATATATTGTATAAATTAATCCAAATTAAGACAATATATTATGAAATTGGAAAAATTAGTTGGCTTTTCTTGTCTCTGTGACGTCACAAACTATTTGGATTCCCGTTATTTTTAAAATAGAGGCCAAAATGCACAGAGTTTGTTCAAATTTGACTATAGTATTTATAGAGCGCAAGCTTGCTCAGGTACCATATTCACATATTTCATTGATATTATCATTCTACACATTATATCAAAAGATATAGTCTGAGCAGACCTGCGCTCGATAATTTCCAATCAAAATACCTATGTAAAATACACTATTTTCTCTCAAAATCATTGCAATTTGGAATTTACGTCATTTTATTGATGTCATATCTAACTAATGATGTCATAGTTGATAAAAATATTTAATGCTTTGAAGTCTGCAAATATCCACCTGGTTTAGAACATAATTAAAGATTTCTCAATCAAAGTTTTATTTTGGGGGCAGATACTGGCCACTGCAGAATATAGTCCTTTCATATACTGATACATGTTGGTATTTTTGACTTCATCAATATTTTTATCCCCCGCTATGAAAATGGCCGGGGCATATAAAGTTTGTCATGTCTGTCTTTCATCCTTCTGTCCTTCCATCTGTCCTTCTGTCCTGCTTTGCAATTAGCTCAGTTCAAAGCTTGGTTTCAAAGAAACTATTCAAGATATTTTTATCAAACTTCCAATGCTGATAGATGTTGATGAGAGCTATTCAATTACATCAACATTTTTTGACCTTGACCTTTCCTTTGACCTTGACTTCACTCTCCTTAGATTAATGTTTAGCTCAGTTTAAAAAAAAACCATTCAAGACATTGTAATCAAACTTCATATGCTGGTACATACTAATGTAAGCTATTCAGCTGATTCAACATTTTTTGACCTTGACCTTTCCTTTGACCTTGACCTCACTTTTCTTAAATTAGTGTTTAGCTTAGTTTTAAAGAAATCATTCAAATTATTTTTATCAAACTTAATATGCTAATACATACTGATGTAAGCTATTCAACTGCATCAACTTTTTTTTTTACCTTTCTTTGACCTTGACCTCAATTTTCTTAATTAGTGTTTAGCTCAGTCTTAAAGAAACCATTCAAAGTATTTTTATCAAACTTTATATGCTGATACGTATTGGTGAGAGCTCTTCAACTGTATCGGAAACTTTTGACCTTGCACTTTCCTGTGGTCTAGCTTGATTTCACTTTCCTTTAATTTGCATTTTGCTTAGTTTTAAAGAAACCATTTAAGATATTTTTATGTAAGCTTATGCACTTATACATAATTTGGTGAGAATTTATATCATCTATATCCATTTTTTTTAAGATTTCAATTATAAAGAAACTATTCAAGATATTCTCATCAAACTTCATCTGCTAATACAAATTTTCATGTTGCATTACTAATATACACTTGGCGGGGCATTCATGTCCTATGAACATATTTCTAGTTTGACCTTGACCTTTCCTTTGACCTTGACCCTTACTTTTCTCAAGTTTTCAAATTTTTTTTAGCTAAGATTCAAAGAAACAAGTGTAGATATTTTAATCAAACTTCATACACTAATACATTATGGTGAGTGCGTTTGAATTGCATCAAAAATTAGCCTTGGCCTTCCTTTTGACCTTAACCTCACTTTATTTTTTTTTTTTTACCATGACCGTCCCAATGACCTTTGACTTTACTATTTATTGAACATTAAGTTCAGTTAAAAAATTATTAAAAAAAACAACTTATTTAGGTATTTTACTCAAACTTCATACACTAATGCAAATTTTTGTGTTGCATTACTAACAAACCTTGGTTGGGACATTCATGTCCTATGGAAATATTTCTAGATTTTCACTTCCATACATGGCACACTACACTGTATAGAGTTCTGATACTGTGGTATAAATATATTCAGTTACTGTGATCTGCCTTAGATCTAAGATAAAATAAATTCAAGTCTACAATATATTACTTAATTTGTAATCATTGCAAGCATTTGTAACATTTTATGTCAAAATGAATTATTTGAACTCTTCATATGCATGTATTTTCCCCATTTTATAGGTAAACAACAGTAGTTTCTGTTCATAAATACTTCATCTAATTGTTTTGGGGGGGGGGGGGTAACTTGCTAATACCTTATAGATGATTTAATATTTGGAAGCATGCCTCACCTGAGTTCCATTTCATTTGAACATTGTCTGTATAGTGAACATATATGAATATATACACACTATTTTGATCCTGTTTTAAAAGTATGCCCTGATATGGTATAATTTTTATAAAGACCTCAAAAGTTTTCATTTGCTGTGCCTTTTCCTATACTCTGGTATCTGTTGAGCAGAGCATTTCCATCCTATTTAAGAAATTTTCTGTCTCCACATTGGAATTTGTGAGTATGCAAAATGAATTGAAATGAGACAGGGATGTGATTTCTGTATGAACTGAAATTTTCTTCAATGCGAAAGTGGTGTGTGCTTATTTTAAAATTTTCTATAATTGACTTTGTGTTCCTCAGCACTGTAAGATTCCGACTTTCTTGCATCCTTTCCTGATATTTTGCTTGCCAATTAATGTTGGCTGTATCAGGCTTTGACCTCTTGACCTTCAATTGACAGGATGCAGAGATGCTGATGCAGTTCAGAAGGAACATCACCAGGAGCCACACCAACAGCCATGAAAGCTTATATGGAAGTATTTTTGATTTTTCTTCCTTCTCTCTCTTTTCTTTCTCCTACTCCCATCCCTGCTGTAAAATAACGAACCACCATCCTGCCCGTTCTTCCACATTCCTGTTTCTAATCTAACTGTCATTTGTTTGCCAATTGATTTTCATCTAATTTTGTTGTAATGATTATTTATACTTGAATTTGTGTGATTTGTTGCACTGTTTTGAATTTCTACTAATCTTCTGTCATTTTTCTATTTTCAGGGGCTCAGAAGAGGACCAAGGAGGATCAAGGCCGGCCAACATCCTGAAGTGAGGAATAGTCCCTCTCCCATTCAACTGCAGACATGAAGCAGAATGCACGGTAAGATTCGGACTTCTTGCATCCTTTCTTAAGCTTTTGCTTGCCAATTGATGTTGACTGTGTCAGGCTTTGATCTCTTGACCTTCAATTGACAGGATGCTGAGATGCTGATGCAGTTCAGAAGGAACATCACCAGGAGCCACATCAACAGCCATGGAAGCTTATATGGAAGTATTTTTTTGATTTTTTCCCCTTCTCTCTCTGTTCTTTATCTTGCCCCCCTCCCTATTCTAACATAACTAATCCCCCTCTTTCCCATTCCCCCACATTCCTCTTCCTGATTTAACTGTCATTGTTTGCTAACTGATTTTTCAACTTATTTTGTTGTAATAATTTTTTTACTTAAATTTGTGTGATTTGTTGCACTGTTTTGAATTTCTACTAATCTTCTGTCATTTTTCTATTTTCAGGGGCTCAGAAGAGGATCAAGGCCAGCCAACATCCTGAAGTGAGGAATAGTCCCTCTCCCATTCAACTGCAGACATGAAGCAGAATGCACGGTAAGATTCGGACTTCTTGCATCCTTTCTTAAGCTTTTGCTTGTCAATTGATGTTGACTGTGTCAGGCTTTGATCTCTTGACCTTCAATTGACAGGATGCTGAGATGCTGATGCAGTTCAGAAGGAACATCACCAGGAGCCACATCAACAGCCATGGAAGCTTTTATGGAAGTATTTTTTTGATTTTTTCCCCTTCTCTCTCTGTTCTTTATCTTGCCCCCCCTCCCTATTCTAACATAACTAATCCCCCTCTTTCCCATTCCCCCACATTCCTCTTCCTGATTTAACTGTCATTGTGTGCTGATTTTTCAACTTATTTTGTTGTAATAATGTTTTTCCTTAAATTTCTGTGATTTGCTGCACTGTTTTGAATTTCTACTAATCTTCTGTCATTTTTATATTTTCAGGGGCTCAGAAGAGGAACAAGGAGGATCAAGGCCGGCCAACATCCTGAAGTGAGGAATAGTCCCTCTCCCATTCAACTGCAGACATGAAGCAGAATGCACGGTAAGATTCGGACTTCTTGCATCCTTTCTTAAGCTTTTGCTTGTCAATTGATGTTGACTGTGTCAGGCTTTGATCTCTTGACCTTCAATTGACAGGATGCTGAGATGCTGATGCAGTTCAGAAGGAACATCACCAGGAGCCACATCAACAGCCATGGAAGCTTATATGGAAGTATTTTTTTGATTTTTTCCCCTTCTCTCTCTGTTCTTTATCTTGCCCCCCCTCCCTATTCTAACATAACTAATCCCCCTCTTTCCCATTCCCCCACATTCCTCTTCCTGATTTAACTGTCATTGTGTGCTAACTGATTTTTCAACTTATTTTGTTGTAATAATTTTTTTACTTAAATTTGTGTGATTTGTTGCACTGTTTTGAATTTCTACTAATCTTCTGTCATTTTTCTATTTTCAGGGGCTCAGAAGAGGACCAAGGAGGATCAAGGCCGGCCAACATCCTGAAGTGAGGAATAGTCCCTCTCCCATTCAACTGCAGACATGAAGCAGAATGCACGGTAAGATTCGGACTTCTTGCATCCTTTCTTAAGCTTTTGCTTGCCAATTGATGTTGACTGTGTCAGGCTTTGATCTCTTGACCTTCAATTGACAGGATGCTGAGATGCTGATGCAGTTCAGAAGGAACATCACCAGGAGCCACATCAACAGCCATGGAAGCTTATATGGAAGTATTTTTTTGATTTTTTCCCCTTCTCTCTCTGTTCTTTATCTTGCCCCCCCTCCTTATTCTAACATAACTAATCCCCCTCTTTCCCATTCCCCCACATTCCTCTTCCTGATTTAACTGTCATTGTGTGCTGATTTTTCAACTTATTTTGTTGTAATAATTTTTTTACTTAAATTTGTGTGATTTGTTGCACTGTTTTGAATTTCTACTAATCTTCTGTCATTTTTCTATTTTCAGGGGCTCAGAAGAGGACCAAGGAGGATCATTGCCGGCCAACATCCTGAAGTGAGGAATAGTCCCTCTCCCATTCAACTGCAGACATGAAGCAGAATGCACGGTAAGATTCGGACTTCTTGCATCCTTTCTTAAGCTTTTGCATGCCAATTGACGTTGACTGTGTCAGGCTTTGACCTCTTGACCTTCAATTGACAGGATGCTGAGATGCTGATGCAGTTCAGAAGGAACATCACCAGGAGTCACATCAACAGCCATGGAAGCTTATATGGAAGTATTTTTTTGATTTTTTCCCCTTCTCTCTCTGTTCTTTATCTTGCCCCCCTCCCTATTCTAACATAACTAATCCCCCTCTTTCCCATTCCCCCACATTCCTCTTCCTGATTTAACTGTCATTGTTTGCTAACTGATTTTTCAACTTATTTTGTTGTAATGATTTTTTCCCTTAAATTTCTGTGATTTGCTGCACTATTTTGAATTTCTACTAATCTTCTGTCATTTTTCTATTTTCAGGGGCTCAGAAGAGGATCAAGGCCAGCCAACATCCTGAAGTGAGGAATAGTCCCTCTCCCATTCAACTGCAGACATGAAGCAGAATGCACGGTAAGATTCGGACTTCTTGCATCCTTTCTTAAGCTTTTGCTTGTCAATTGATGTTGACTGTGTCAGGCTTCGATCTCTTGACCTTCAATTGACAGGATGCTGAGATGCTGATGCAGTTCAGAAGGAACATCACCAGGAGCCACATCAACAGCCATGGAAGCTTATATGGAATTATTTTTTTGATTTTTTCCCCTTCTCTCTCTGTTCTTTATCTTGCCCCCCCTCCTTATTCTAACATAACTAATCCCCCTCTTTCCCATTCCCCCACATTCCTCTTCCTGATTTAACTGTCATTGTTTGCTAACTGATTTTTCAACTTATTTTGTTGTAATAATTTTTTTACTTAAATTTGTGTGATTTGTTGCACTGTTTTGAATTTCTACTAATCTTCTGTCATTTTCCTATTTTCAGGGGCTCAGAAGAGGACCAAGGAGGATCATTGCCGGCCAACATCCTGAAGTGAGGAATAGTCCCTCTCCCATTCAACTGCAGACATGAAGCAGAATGCACGGTAAGATTCGGACTTCTTGCATCCTTTCTTAAGCTTTTGCATGCCAATTGATGTTGACTGTGTCAGGCTTTGACCTCTTGACCTTCAATTGACAGGATGCTGAGATGCTGATGCAGTTCAGAAGGAACATCACCAGGAGTCACATCAACAGCCATGGAAGCTTATATGGAAGTATTTTTTTGATTTTTTCCCCTTCTCTCTCTGTTCTTTATCTTGCCCCCCTCCCTATTCTAACATAACTAATCCCCCTCTTTCCCATTCCCCCACATTCCTCTTCCTGATTTAACTGTCATTGTTTGCTAACTGATTTTTCAACTTGTTTTGTTGTAATAATTTTTTTACTTAAATTTGTGTGATTTGTTGCACTGTTTTGAATTTCTACTAATCTTCTGTCATTTTTCTATTTTCAGGGGCTCAGAAGAGGATCAAGGCCGGCCAACATCCTGAAGTGAGGAATAGTCCCTCTCCCATTCAACTGCAGACATGAAGCAGAATGCACGGTAAGATTCGGACTTCTTGCATCCTTTCTTAAGCTTTTGCATGCCAATTGATGTTGACTGTGTCAGGCTTTGACCTCTTGACCTTCAATTGACAGGATGCTGAGATGCTGATGCAGTTCAGAAGGAACATCACCAGGAGCCACATCAACAGCCATGGAAGCTTATATGGAAGTATTTTTTTGATTTTTTCCCCTTCTCTCTCTGTTCTTTATCTTGCCCCCCTCCCTATTCTAACATAACTAATCCCCCTCTTTCCCATTCCCCCACATTCCTCTTCCTGATTTAACTGTCATTGTGTGCTAACTGATTTTTCAACTTATTTTGTTGTAATAATTTTTTTACTTAAATTTGTGTGATTTGTTGCACTGTTTTGAATTTCTACTAATCTTCTGTCATTTTTCTATTTTCAGGGGCTCAGAAGAGGACCAAGGAGGATCATTGCCGGCCAACATCCTGAAGTGAGGAATAGTCCCTCTCCCATTCAACTGCAGACATGAAGCAGAATGCACGGTAAGATTCGGACTTCTTGCATCCTTTCTTAAGCTTTTGCATGCCAATTGATGTTGACTGTGTCAGGCTTTGACCTCTTGACCTTCAATTGACAGGATGCTGAGATGCTGATGCAGTTCAGAAGGAACATCACCAGGAGCCACATCAACAGCCATGGAAGCTTATATGGAAGTATTTTTTTGATTTTTTCCCCTTCTCTCTCTGTTCTTTATCTTGCCCCCCTCCCTATTCTAACATAACTAATCCCCCTCTTTCCCATTCCCCCACATTCCTCTTCCTGATTTAACTGTCATTGTTTGCTAACTGATTTTTTAACTTATTTTGTTGTAATAATTTTTTTACAGTACAATTCGTTTTTTATCATACCGGTTTTATATCATACTTCTTTTTTTATCATAGATATCTGAAACACAAAACCATTTCTTAATAATTCATTATAAATTTTGTCTGTTATTATCATAGGTAAATGTATACACTTCGCTTACTATAATAGAAAATGTCCGTCCGTAATATTTTTTTCACACCTTTTCACTCTTGGGACAATCAACAAAACAAAAGATAACACCTATCTACACCTGTGGTTCATGCACTGTCGCTTGTCTATACACAATGGCTTGATTTTCACTTTGAAATTTGCCGATAGTGAAAGACTGGGGAGATTAGTCACACTTCAGTGCACTTACCTGAGCGATTGACAGGGAGTCTGTTTATTTCATGAAGTACATGACAGGATAACACGAACTCTTTTTTTTCATAACTTATTTTCTTCTTATGTTAATCCTGAATTGTACGTTCGTAATAAATACGTTTTACCAAATGTGTTGAAACTAAATTTAGTGTCAATATTAAGGACATACGCAACGTAGTTTGAACTTTATTGTATTTTTCCCTGGAGTTGAAGAGTTCCAATACTTAAAGGGACTTTGTGCTACATTTTAATGTTTATATATTCTATTGTACACTTCTTCTTAAACAAGTTTGGATAAACAAAACATCTAGAATATACGTTTAGTAATTTCGTATGTTTTTCTTTGAATTATATAAGAATTTTCATCAATTGATATCTTTTTAAAACCCCTGGTAATGAATACTGATTTTTTGTCTATGAACATCTGATGGCACTATAATCTTAAATTAAGAATATCTTGAGAAATTATCAGTAGGTAAGGTACGTTGCGTATGTCCTTAACCCAAGCTTTCTTACGCTTGGTGTCTGGATCAATGTTCATAGTTAATTACATTTACAAAACTACCCGATTAATTAAGAAATAATTAAGTGAAATTAACTCTTTCACCAGTCTGTCCAAGCGGCTTTGAATGCATATGCTCATCAGTGTATCAATTAATTTTAATTATACGGCGACATTAAGTGTAAATAGGTAATTTTTTTTATGTCTACTTTGGATGAATAAAAGAAACAATTTGAATGCATGCTTTGTTGCTGTGTTAATTTATTTAATATGCGACCAAAAAAAATAAAAACAAAACAAAACAAAAAAAAACGAAACGAAACATTGGTAATTTGAATTGACCATAAATTAAAAATGAAAGTAGATCAAAATAAACAAGATGGATGCCAAGGGATCTAGAAGATTGAGTTTGAAGCGTATTAAGCTTTATTTAAGTGAATTTATTTATAATAAAAAGTTGAAACAGTAAGTAAATATTGTGAAATGATATGTCAATTAACTTGTATTTCAAATAAACCTAAAAAATCGAAATTACATGTAACGTAAGATGTATAATACATCCAATTATTTATACAAACGTCGTATCGTCAGCCGTCCGACAAGAATTTCAGCCGACTATGGTTATTATAAAAGTCGCTTATTATAAAGTTTTGGCCTGACAAATAAACTATGATAATAAACGAATTGTACTGTACTTAAATTTGTGTGATTTGTTGCTCTGTTTTGAATTTCTACTAATCTTCTGTCATTTTTCTATTTTCAGGGGCTCAGAAGAGGACCAAGGAGGATCATTGCCGGCCAACATCCTGAAGTGAGGAATAGTCCCTCTCCCATTCAACTGCAGACATGAAGCAGAATGCACGGTAAGATTCGGACTTCTTGCATCCTTTCTTAAGCTTTTGCTTGCCAATTGATGTTGACTGTGTCAGGCTTTGACCTCTTGACCTTCAATTGACAGGATGCTGAGATGCTGATGCAGTTCAGAAGGAACATCACCAGGAGCCACATCAACAGCCATGGAAGCTTATATGGAAGTATTTTTTTGATTTTTTCCCCTTCTCTCTCTGTTCTTTGTCTTGACCCCCCTCCCTATTCTAACATAACTAACCACCCTCTTTCCCATTCCCCCACATTCCTCTTCCTGATTTAACTGTCATTGTTTGCTAACTGATTTTTCAACTTATTTTGTTGTAATAATTTTTTTCCTTAAATTTCTGTGATTTGTTGCACTGTTTTGAATTTCTACTAATCTTCTGTCATTTTTATATTTTCAGGGGCTCAGAAGAGGAACAAGGAGGATCAAGGCCGACCAACATCCTGAAGTGAGGAATTTCCCATTCAACTGCAGACATGAAGCAGAATTGACGGTAAGATTCGGACTTCTTGCATCCTTTCTTAAGCTTTTGCTTGCCAATTGATGTTGACTGTGTCAGGCTTTGACCTCTTGACCTTCAATTGACAGAATGCTGAGATGCTGATGCAGTTCAGAAGGAACATCACCAGGAGCCACATCAACAGCCATGGAAGCTTATATGGAAGTATTTTTTTGATTTTTTCCCTTTCTCTCTCTGTTCTTTGTCTTGCCCCCCCCCCCCTCCCTATTTTAACATAACTAACCACCCTCTTTCCCATTTCCCCACATTCCTCTTCCTGATTTAACTGTCATTGTTTGCTAACTGATTTTTCAACTTATTTTGTTGTAATAATTTTTTTCCTTAAATTTCTGTGATTTGCTGCACTGTTTTGAATTTCTACTAATCTTCTGTCATTTTTATATTTTCAGGGGCTCAGAAGAGGAACAAGGAGGATCAAGGCCGACCAACATCCTGAAGTGAGGAATTTCCCATTCAACTGTAGACATGAAGCAGAATTGACGGTAAGATTCGGACTTCTTGCATCCTTTCTTAAGCTTTTGCTTGCCAATTGATGTTGACTGTGTCAGGCTTTGACCTCTTGACCTTCAATTGACAGGATGCTGAGATGCTGATGCAGTTCAGAAGGAACATCACCAGGAGCCACATCAACAGCCATGGAAGCTTATATGGAAGTATTTTTTTGATTTTTTCCCCTTCTCTCTCTGTTCTTTGTTTTGCCCCCCCCTCCCTATTCTAACATAACTAACCACCCTCTTTCCCATTCCCCCACATTCCTCTTCCTGATTTAACTGTCATTGTTTGCTAACTGATTTTTCAACTTATTTTGTTGTAATAATGTTTTTCCTTAAATTTCTGTGATTTGCTGCACTGTTTTGAATTTCTACTAATCTTCTGTCATTTTTATATTTTCAGGGGCTCAGAAGAGGAACAAGGAGGATCAAGGCCGGCCAACATCCTGAAGTGAGGAATAGTCCCTCTCCCATTCAACTGCAGACATGAAGCAGAATGCACAGTAAGATTGGACTTCTTGCATCCTTTCTTGAGCTTTTGCTTGCCAATTGATGTTGACTGTGTCAGGCTTTGACCTCTTGACCTTCAATTGACAGGATGCTGAGATGCTGATGCAGTTCAGAAGGAACATCACCAGGAGCCACATCAACAGCCATGGAAGCTTATATGGAAGTATTTTTTTGATTTTTTCCCCTTCTCTCTCTGTTCTTTGTCTTGCCCCCCCCCCTCCCTATTCTAACATAACTAACCACCCTCTTTCCCATTCCCCCACATTCCTCTTCCTGATTTAACTGTCATTGTTTGCTAAGTGATTTTTCAACTTATTTTGTTGTAATAATTTTTTTCCTTAAATTTCTGTGATTTGCTGCACTGTTTTGAATTTCTACTAATCTTCTGTCATTTTTATATTTTCAGGGGCTCAGAAGAGGAACAAGGAGGATCAAGGCCGGCCAACATCCTGAAGTGAGGAATAGTCCCTCTCCCATTCAACTGCAGACATGAAGCAGAATTGACGGTAAGATTCGGACTTCTTGCATCCTTTCTTAAGCTTTTGCTTGCCAATTGATGTTGACTGTGTCAGGCTTTGACCTCTTGACCTTCAATTGACAGGATGCTGAGATGCTGATGCAGTTCAGAAGGAACATCACCAGGAGCCACATCAACAGCCATGGAAGCTTATATGGAAGTATTTTTTTGATTTTTTCCCCTTCTCTCTCTGTTCTTTGTTTTGTCCCCCCCCCCTCCCTATTCTAACATAACTAACCACCCTCTTTCCCATTCCCCCACATTCCTCTTCCTGATTTAACTGTCATTGTTTGCTAAGTGATTTTTCAACTTATTTTGTTGTAATAATGTTTTTCCTTAAATTTCTGTGATTTGCTGCACTGTTTTGAATTTCTACTAATCTTCTGTCATTTTTATATTTTCAGGGGCTCAGAAGAGGAACAAGGAGGATCAAGGCCGGCCAACATCCTGAAGTGAGGAATTTCCCATTCAACTGCAGACATGAAGCAGAATTGACGGTAAGATTCGGACTTCTTGCATCCTTTCTTAAGCTTTTGCTTGCCAATTGATGTTGACTGTGTCAGGCTTTGACCTCTTGACCTTCAATTGACAGGATGCTGAGATGCTGATGCAGTTCAGAAGGAACATCACCAGGAGCCACATCAACAGCCATGGAAGCATATATGGAAGTATTTTTTTGATTTTTTTCCCCTTCTCTCTCTGTTCTTTGTCTTGCCCCCCCCCCTCCCTATTCTAACATAACTAACCACCCTCTTTCCCATTCCCCCACATTCCTCTTCCTGATTTAACTGTCATTGTTTGCTAAGTGATTTTTCAACTTATTTTGTTGTAATAATGTTTTTCCTTAAATTTCTGTGATTTGCTGCACTGTTTTGAATTTCTACTAATCTTCTGTCATTTTTATATTTTCAGGGGCTCAGAAGAGGAACAAGGAGGATCAAGGCCGGCCAACATCCTGAAGTGAGGAATTTCCCATTCAACTGCAGACATGAAGCAGAATTGACGGTAAGATTCGCACTTCTTGCATCCTTTCTTAAGCTTTTGCTTGCCAATTGATGTTGACTGTGTCAGGCTTTGACCTCTTGACCTTCAATTGACAGGATGCTGAGATGCTGATGCAGTTCAGAAGGAACATCACCAGGAGCCACATCAACAGCCATGGAAGCTTATATGGAAGTATTTTTTTGATTTTTTCCCCTTCTCTCTCTGTTCTTTGTCCTCCCAACCCCCCCTCCCTATTCTAACATAACTAACCACCCTCTTTCCCATTCCCCCACATTCCTCTTCCTGATTTAACTGTCATTGTTTGCTAAGTGATTTTTCAACTTATTTTGTTGTAATAATTTTTTTCCTTAAATTTCTGTGATTTGCTGCTCTGTTTTGAATTTCTACTAATCTTCTGTCATTTTTATATTTTCAGGGGCTCAGAAGAGGAACAAGGAGGATCAAGGCCGGCCAACATCCTGAAGTGAGGAATAGTCCCTCTCCCATTCAACTGCAGACATGAAGCAGAATTGACGGTAAGATTCGCACTTCTTGCATCCTTTCTTAAGCTTTTGCTTGCCAATTGATGTTGACTGTGTCAGGCTTTGACCTCTTGACCTTCAATTGACAGGATGCTGAGATGCTGATGCAGTTCAGAAGGAACATCACCAGGAGCCACTTCAACAGCCATGGAAGCTTATATGGAAGTATTTTTTTGATTTTTTCCCCTTCTCTCTCTGTTCTTTGTTTTGTCCCCCCCCCCCCTCCCTATTCTAACATAACTAACCACCCTCTTTCCCATTCCCCCACATTCCTCTTCCTGATTTAACTGTCATTGTTTGCTAAGTGATTTTTCAACTTATTTTGTTGTAATAATGTTTTTCCTTAAATTTCTGTGATTTGCTGCACTGTTTTGAATTTCTACTAATCTTCTGTCATTTTTATATTTTCAGGGGCTCAGAAGAGGAACAAGGAGGATCAAGGCCGGCCAACATCCTGAAGTGAGGAATTTCCCATTCAACTGCAGACATGAAGCAGAATTGACGGTAAGATTCGGACTTCTTGCATCCTTTCTTAAGCTTTTGCTTGCCAATTGATGTTGACTGTGTCAGGCTTTGACCTCTTGACCTTCAATTGACAGGATGCTGAGATGCTGATGCAGTTCAGAAGGAACATCACCAGGAGCCACATCAACAGCCATGGAAGCATATATGGAAGTATTTTTTTGATTTTTTTCCCCTTCTCTCTCTGTTCTTTGTCTTGCCCCCCCCCCCCCCTATTCTAACATAACTAACCACCCTCTTTCCCATTCCCCCACATTCCTCTTCCTGATTTAACTGTCATTGTTTGCTAACTGATTTTTCAACTTATTTTGTTGTAATGATTTTTTCCCTTAAATTTCTGTGATTTGCTGCACTGTTTTGAATTTCTACTAATCTTCTGTCATTTTTATATTTTCAGGGGCTCAGAAGAGGAACAAGGAGGATCAAGGCCGGCCAACATCCTGAAGTGAGGAATTTCCCATTCAACTGCAGACATGAAGCAGAATTGACGGTAAGATTCGGACTTCTTGCATCCTTTCTTGAGCTTTTGCTTGCCAATTGATGTTGACTGTGTCAGGCTTTGACCTCTTGACCTTCAATTGACAGGATGCTGAGATGCTGATGCAGTTCAGAAGGAACATCACCAGGAGCCACATCAACAGCCATGGAAGCTTATATGGAAGTATTTTTTTGATTTTTTCCCCTTCTCTCTCTGTTCTTTGTCCTCCCAACCCCCCCTCCCTATTCTAACATAACTAACCACCCTCTTTCCCATTCCCCCACATTCCTCTTCCTGATTTAACTGTCATTGTTTGCTAAGTGATTTTTCAACTTATTTTGTTGTAATAATGTTTTTCCTTAAATTTCTGTGATTTGCTGCACTGTTTTGAATTTCTACTAATCTTCTGTCATTTTTATATTTTCAGGGGCTCAGAAGAGGAACAAGGAGGATCAAGGCCGGCCAACATCCTGAAGTGAGGAATTTCCCATTCAACTGCAGACATGAAGCAGAATTGACGGTAAGATTCGGACTTCTTGCATCCTTTCTTAAGCTTTTGCTTGCCAATTGATGTTGACTGTGTCAGGCTTTGACCTCTTGACCTTCAATTGACAGGATGCTGAGATGCTGATGCAGTTCAGAAGGAACATCACCAGGAGCCACATCAACAGCCATGGAAGCATATATGGAAGTATTTTTTTGATTTTTTTCCCCTTCTCTCTCTGTTCTTTGTCTTGCCCCCCCCCCCCCCTCCCTATTCTAACATAACTAACCACCCTCTTTCCCATTCCCCCACATTCCTCTTCCTGATTTAACTGTCATTGTTTGCTAAGTGATTTTTCAACTTATTTTGTTGTAATAATGTTTTTCCTTAAATTTCTGTGATTTGCTGCACTGTTTTGAATTTCTACTAATCTTCTGTCATTTTTATATTTTCAGGGGCTCAGAAGAGGAACAAGGAGGATCAAGGCCGGCCAACATCCTGAAGTGAGGAATTTCCCATTCAACTGCAGACATGAAGCAGAATTGACGGTAAGATTCGCACTTCTTGCATCCTTTCTTAAGCTTTTGCTTGCCAATTGATGTTGACTGTGTCAGGCTTTGACCTCTTGACCTTCAATTGACAGGATGCTGAGATGCTGATGCAGTTCAGAAGGAACATCACCAGGAGCCACATCAACAGCCATGGAAGCTTATATGGAAGTATTTTTTTGATTTTTTCCCCTTCTCTCTCTGTTCTTTGTCCTCCCAACCCCCCCTCCCTATTCTAACATAACTAACCACCCTCTTTCCCATTCCCCCACATTCCTCTTCCTGATTTAACTGTCATTGTTTGCTAAGTGATTTTTCAACTTATTTTGTTGTAATAATGTTTTTCCTTAAATTTCTGTGATTTGCTGCACTGTTTTGAATTTCTACTAATCTTCTGTCATTTTTATATTTTCAGGGGCTCAGAAGAGGAACAAGGAGGATCAAGGCCGGCCAACATCCTGAAGTGAGGAATAGTCCCTCTCCCATTCAACTGCAGACATGAAGCAGAATTGACGGTAAGATTCGCACTTCTTGCATCCTTTCTTAAGCTTTTGCTTGCCAATTGATGTTGACTGTGTCAGGCTTTGACCTCTTGACCTTCAATTGACAGGATGCTGAGATGCTGATGCAGTTCAGAAGGAACATCACCAGGAGCCACTTCAACAGCCATGGAAGCTTATATGGAAGTATTTTTTTGATTTTTTCCCCTTCTCTCTCTGTTCTTTGTTTTGTCCCCCCCCCTCCCTATTCTAACATAACTAACCACCCTCTTTCCCATTCCCCCACATTCCTCTTCCTGATTTAACTGTCATTGTTTGCTAAGTGATTTTTCAACTTATTTTGTTGTAATAATGTTTTTCCTTAAATTTCTGTGATTTGCTGCACTGTTTTGAATTTCTACTAATCTTCTGTCATTTTTATATTTTCAGGGGCTCAGAAGAGGAACAAGGAGGATCAAGGCCGGCCAACATCCTGAAGTGAGGAATTTCCCATTCAACTGCAGACATGAAGCAGAATTGACGGTAAGATTCGGACTTCTTGCATCCTTTCTTAAGCTTTTGCTTGCCAATTGATGTTGACTGTGTCAGGCTTTGACCTCTTGACCTTCAATTGACAGGATGCTGAGATGCTGATGCAGTTCAGAAGGAACATCACCAGGAGCCACATCAACAGCCATGGAAGCATATATGGAAGTATTTTTTTGATTTTTTTCCCCTTCTCTCTCTGTTCTTTGTCTTGCCCCCCCCCCCCCCTATTCTAACATAACTAACCACCCTCTTTCCCATTCCCCCACATTCCTCTTCCTGATTTAACTGTCATTGTTTGCTAACTGATTTTTCAACTTATTTTGTTGTAATGATTTTTTCCCTTAAATTTCTGTGATTTGCTGCACTGTTTTGAATTTCTACTAATCTTCTGTCATTTTTATATTTTCAGGGGCTCAGAAGAGGAACAAGGAGGATCAAGGCCGGCCAACATCCTGAAGTGAGGAATTTCCCATTCAACTGCAGACATGAAGCAGAATTGACGGTAAGATTCGGACTTCTTGCATCCTTTCTTGAGCTTTTGCTTGCCAATTGATGTTGACTGTGTCAGGCTTTGACCTCTTGACCTTCAATTGACAGGATGCTGAGATGCTGATGCAGTTCAGAAGGAACATCACCAGGAGCCACATCAACAGCCATGGAAGCTTATATGGAAGTATTTTTTTGATTTTTTCCCCTTCTCTCTCTGTTCTTTGTCCTCCCAACCCCCCCTCCCTATTCTAACATAACTAACCACCCTCTTTCCCATTCCCCCACATTCCTCTTCCTGATTTAACTGTCATTGTTTGCTAAGTGATTTTTCAACTTATTTTGTTGTAATAATGTTTTTCCTTAAATTTCTGTGATTTGCTGCACTGTTTTGAATTTCTACTAATCTTCTGTCATTTTTATATTTTCAGGGGCTCAGAAGAGGAACAAGGAGGATCAAGGCCGGCCAACATCCTGAAGTGAGGAATTTCCCATTCAACTGCAGACATGAAGCAGAATGCACAGTAAGATTGGACTTCTTGCATCCTTTCTTAAGCATTTTCTTGCCAATTGATGTTGACTGTGTCAGGCTTTGACCTCTTGACCTTCAATTGACAGGATGCTGAGATGCTGATGCAGTTCAGAAGGAACATCACCAGGAGCCACATCAACAGCCATGGAAGCTTATATGGAAGTATTTTTTTGATTTTTTCCCCTACTCTCTCTGTTCTTTGTTTTGTCCCCCCCCCTCCCTATTCTAACATAACTAACCACCCTCTTTCCCATTCCCCCACATTCCTCTTCCTGATTTAACTGTCATTGTTTGCTAAGTGATTTTTCAACTTATTTTGTTGTAATAATGTTTTTCCTTAAATTTCTGTGATTTGCTGCACTGTTTTGAATTTCTACTAATCTTCTGTCATTTTTATATTTTCAGGGGCTCAGAAGAGGAACAAGGAGGATCAAGGCCGGCCAACATCCTGAAGTGAGGAATTTCCCATTCAACTGCAGACATGAAGCAGAATTGACGGTAAGATTCGCACTTCTTGCATCCTTTCTTAAGCTTTTGCTTGCCAATTGATGTTGACTGTGTCAGGCTTTGACCTCTTGACCTTCAATTGACAGGATGCTGAGATGCTGATGCAGTTCAGAAGGAACATCACCAGGAGCCACATCAACAGCCATGGAAGCATATATGGAAGTATTTTTTTGATTTTTTTCCCCTTCTCTCTCTGTTCTTTGTCTTGCCCCCCCCCCTATTCTAACATAACTAACCACCCTCTTTCCCATTCCCCCACATTCCTCTTCCTGATTTAACTGTCATTGTTTGCTAACTGATTTTTCAACTTATTTTGTTGTAATGATTTTTTCCCTTAAATTTCTGTGATTTGCTGCACTGTTTTGAATTTCTACTAATCTTCTGTCATTTTTATATTTTCAGGGGCTCAGAAGAGGAACAAGGAGGATCAAGGCCGGCCAACATCCTGAAGTGAGGAATTTCCCATTCAACTGCAGACATGAAGCAGAATTGACGGTAAGATTCGGACTTCTTGCATCCTTTCTTGAGCTTTTGCTTGCCAATTGATGTTGACTGTGTCAGGCTTTGACCTCTTGACCTTCAATTGACAGGATGCTGAGATGCTGATGCAGTTCAGAAGGAACATCACCAGGAGCCACATCAACAGCCATGGAAGCTTATATGGAAGTATTTTTTTGATTTTTTCCCCTTCTCTCTCTGTTCTTTGTCCTCCCAACCCCCCCTCCCTATTCTAACATAACTAACCACCCTCTTTCCCATTCCCCCACATTCCTCTTCCTGATTTAACTGTCATTGTTTGCTAAGTGATTTTTCAACTTATTTTGTTGTAATAATGTTTTTCCTTAAATTTCTGTGATTTGCTGCACTGTTTTGAATTTCTACTAATCTTCTGTCATTTTTATATTTTCAGGGGCTCAGAAGAGGAACAAGGAGGATCAAGGCCGGCCAACATCCTGAAGTGAGGAATTTTCCATTCAACTGCAGACATGAAGCAGAATGCACAGTAAGATTGGACTTCTTGCATCCTTTCTTAAGCATTTTCTTGCCAATTGATGTTGACTGTGTCAGGCTTTGACCTCTTGACCTTCAATTGACAGGATGCTGAGATGCTGATGCAGTTCAGAAGGAACATCACCAGGAGCCACATCAACAGCCATGGAAGCTTATATGGAAGTATTTTTTTGATTTTTTCCCCTTCTCTCTCTGTTCTTTGTCCTCCCAACCCCCCCTCCCTATTCTAACATAACTAACCACCCTCTTTCCCATTCCCCCACATTCCTCTTCCTGATTTAACTGTCATTGTTTGCTAAGTGATTTTTCAACTTATTTTGTTGTAATAATGTTTTTCCTTAAATTTCTGTAATTTGCTGCACTGTTTTGAATTTCTACTAATCTTCTGTCATTTTTATATTTTCAGGGGCTCAGAAGAGGAACAAGGAGGATCAAGGTCGGCCAACATCCTGAAGTGAGGAATTTCCCATTCAACTGCAGACATGAAGCAGAATTGACGGTAAGATTCGCACTTCTTGCATCCTTTCTTAAGCTTTTGCTTGCCAATTGATGTTGACTGTGTCAGGCTTTGACCTCTTGACCTTCAATTGACAGGATGCTGAGATGCTGATGCAGTTCAGAAGGAACATCACCAGGAGCCACATCAACAGCCATGGAAGCTTATATGGAAGTATTTTTTTGATTTTTTCCCCTTCTCTCTCTGTTCTTTGTCTTGCCCCCCCCCCCCCCTCCCTATTCTAACATAACTAACCACCCTCTTTCCCATTCCCCCACATTCCTCTTCCTGATTTAACTGTCATTGTTTGCTAAGTGATTTTTCAACTTATTTTGTTGTAATAATTTTTTTCCTTAAATTTCTGTGATTTGCTGCACTGTTTTGAATTTCTACTAATCTTCTGTCATTTTTATATTTTCAGGGGCTCAGAAGAGGAACAAGGAGGATCAAGGCCGGCCAACATCCTGAAGTGAGGAATAGTCCCTCTCCCATTCAACTGCAGACATGAAGCAGAATTGACGGTAAGATTCGGACTTCTTGCATCCTTTCTTAAGCTTTTGCTTGCCAATTGATGTTGACTGTGTCAGGCTTTGACCTCTTGACCTTCAATTGACAGGATGCTGAGATGCTGATGCAGTTCAGAAGGAACATCACCAGGAGCCACTTCAACAGCCATGGAAGCTTATATGGAAGTATTTTTTTGATTTTTTCCCCTTCTCTCTCTGTTCTTTGTTTTGTCCCCCCCCCCTCCCTATTCTAACATAACTAACCACCCTCTTTCCCATTCCCCCACATTCCTCTTCCTGATTTAACTGTCATTGTTTGCTAAGTGATTTTTCAACTTATTTTGTTGTAATAATGTTTTTCCTTAAATTTCTGTGATTTGCTGCACTGTTTTGAATTTCTACTAATCTTCTGTCATTTTTATATTTTCAGGGGCTCAGAAGAGGAACAAGGAGGATCAAGGCCGGCCAACATCCTGAAGTGAGGAATTTCCCATTCAACTGCAGACATGAAGCAGAATTGACGGTAAGATTCGGACTTCTTGCATCCTTTCTTAAGCTTTTGCTTGCCAATTGATGTTGACTGTGTCAGGCTTTGACCTCTTGACCTTCAATTGACAGGATGCTGAGATGCTGATGCAGTTCAGAAGGAACATCACCAGGAGCCACATCAACAGCCATGGAAGCATATATGGAAGTATTTTTTTGATTTTTTTCCCCTTCTCTCTCTGTTCTTTGTCTTGCCCCCCCCCCCCTATTCTAACATAACTAACCACCCTCTTTCCCATTCCCCCACATTCCTCTTCCTGATTTAACTGTCATTGTTTGCTAACTGATTTTTCAACTTATTTTGTTGTAATAATGTTTTTCCTTAAATTTCTGTGATTTGCTGCACTGTTTTGAATTTCTACTAATCTTCTGTCATTTTTATATTTTCAGGGGCTCAGAAGAGGAACAAGGAGGATCAAGGCCGGCCAACATCCTGAAGTGAGGAATTTCCCATTCAACTGCAGACATGAAGCAGAATTGACGGTAAGATTCGGACTTCTTGCATCCTTTCTTGAGCTTTTGCTTGCCAATTGATGTTGACTGTGTCAGGCTTTGACCTCTTGACCTTCAATTGACAGGATGCTGAGATGCTGATGCAGTTCAGAAGGAACATCACCAGGAGCCACATCAACAGCCATGGAAGCTTATATGGAAGTATTTTTTTGATTTTTTCCCCTTCTCTCTCTGTTCTTTGTCCTCCCAACCCCCCCTCCCTATTCTAACATAACTAACCACCCTCTTTCCCATTCCCCCACATTCCTCTTCCTGATTTAACTGTCATTGTTTGCTAAGTGATTTTTCAACTTATTTTGTTGTAATAATGTTTTTCCTTAAATTTCTGTGATTTGCTGCACTGTTTTGAATTTCTACTAATCTTCTGTCATTTTTATATTTTCAGGGGCTCAGAAGAGGAACAAGGAGGATCAAGGCCGGCCAACATCCTGAAGTGAGGAATTTCCCATTCAACTGCAGACATGAAGCAGAATGCACAGTAAGATTGGACTTCTTGCATCCTTTCTTAAGCATTTTCTTGCCAATTGATGTTGACTGTGTCAGGCTTTGACCTCTTGACCTTCAATTGACAGGATGCTGAGATGCTGATGCAGTTCAGAAGGAACATCACCAGGAGCCACATCAACAGCCATGGAAGCTTATATGGAAGTATTTTTTTGATTTTTTCCCCTTCTCTCTCTGTTCTTTGTCCTCCCAACCCCCCCTCCCTATTCTAACATAACTAACCACCCTCTTTCCCATTCCCCCACATTCCTCTTCCTGATTTAACTGTCATTGTTTGCTAAGTGATTTTTCAACTTATTTTGTTGTAATAATGTTTTTCCTTAAATTTCTGTGATTTGCTGCACTGTTTTGAATTTCTACTAATCTTCTGTCATTTTTATATTTTCAGGGGCTCAGAAGAGGAACAAGGAGGATCAAGGTCGGCCAACATCCTGAAGTGAGGAATTTCCCATTCAACTGCAGACATGAAGCAGAATTGACGGTAAGATTCGCACTTCTTGCATCCTTTCTTAAGCTTTTGCTTGCCAATTGATGTTGACTGTGTCAGGCTTTGACCTCTTGACCTTCAATTGACAGGATGCTGAGATGCTGATGCAGTTCAGAAGGAACATCACCAGGAGCCACATCAACAGCCATGGAAGCTTATATGGAAGTATTTTTTTGATTTTTTCCCCTTCTCTCTCTGTTCTTTGTCCTCCCAACCCCCCCTCCCTATTCTAACATAACTAACCACCCTCTTTCCCATTCCCCCACATTCCTCTTCCTGATTTAACTGTCATTGTTTGCTAAGTGATTTTTCAACTTATTTTGTTGTAATAATTTTTTTCCTTAAATTTCTGTGATTTGCTGCACTGTTTTGAATTTCTACTAATCTTCTGTCATTTTTATATTTTCAGGGGCTCAGAAGAGGAACAAGGAGGATCAAGGCCGGCCAACATCCTGAAGTGAGGAATAGTCCCTCTCCCATTCAACTGCAGACATGAAGCAGAATTGACGGTAAGATTCGGACTTCTTGCATCCTTTCTTAAGCTTTTGCTTGCCAATTGATGTTGACTGTGTCAGGCTTTGACCTCTTGACCTTCAATTGACAGGATGCTGAGATGCTGATGCAGTTCAGAAGGAACATCACCAGGAGCCACTTCAACAGCCATGGAAGCTTATATGGAAGTATTTTTTTGATTTTTTCCCCTTCTCTCTCTGTTCTTTGTTTTGTCCCCCCCCCCCCTCCCTATTCTAACATAACTAACCACCCTCTTTCCCATTCCCCCACATTCCTCTTCCTGATTTAACTGTCATTGTTTGCTAAGTGATTTTTCAACTTATTTTGTTGTAATAATGTTTTTCCTTAAATTTCTGTGATTTGCTGCACTGTTTTGAATTTCTACTAATCTTCTGTCATTTTTATATTTTCAGGGGCTCAGAAGAGGAACAAGGAGGATCAAGGCCGGCCAACATCCTGAAGTGAGGAATTTCCCATTCAACTGCAGACATGAAGCAGAATTGACGGTAAGATTCGGACTTCTTGCATCCTTTCTTAAGCTTTTGCTTGCCAATTGATGTTGACTGTGTCAGGCTTTGACCTCTTGACCTTCAATTGACAGGATGCTGAGATGCTGATGCAGTTCAGAAGGAACATCACCAGGAGCCACATCAACAGCCATGGAAGCATATATGGAAGTATTTTTTTGATTTTTTTCCCCTTCTCTCTCTGTTCTTTGTCTTGCCCCCCCCCCCCCCCCTATTCTAACATAACTAACCACCCTCTTTCCCATTCCCCCACATTCCTCTTCCTGATTTAACTGTCATTGTTTGCTAACTGATTTTTCAACTTATTTTGTTGTAATGATTTTTTCCCTTAAATTTCTGTGATTTGCTGCACTGTTTTGAATTTCTACTAATCTTCTGTCATTTTTATATTTTCAGGGGCTCAGAAGAGGAACAAGGAGGATCAAGGCCGGCCAACATCCTGAAGTGAGGAATTTCCCATTCAACTGCAGACATGAAGCAGAATTGACGGTAAGATTCGGACTTCTTGCATCCTTTCTTGAGCTTTTGCTTGCCAATTGATGTTGACTGTGTCAGGCTTTGACCTCTTGACCTTCAATTGACAGGATGCTGAGATGCTGATGCAGTTCAGAAGGAACATCACCAGGAGCCACATCAACAGCCATGGAAGCTTATATGGAAGTATTTTTTTGATTTTTTCCCCTTCTCTCTCTGTTCTTTGTCCTCCCAACCCCCCCTCCCTATTCTAACATAACTAACCACCCTCTTTCCGATTCCCCCACATTCCTCTTCCTGATTTAACTGTCATTGTTTGCTAAGTGATTTTTCAACTTATTTTGTTGTAATAATGTTTTTCCTTAAATTTCTGTGATTTGCTGCACTGTTTTGAATTTCTACTAATCTTCTGTCATTTTTATATTTTCAGGGGCTCAGAAGAGGAACAAGGAGGATCAAGGCCGGCCAACATCCTGAAGTGAGGAATTTTCCATTCAACTGCAGACATGAAGCAGAATGCACAGTAAGATTGGACTTCTTGCATCCTTTCTTAAGCATTTTCTTGCCAATTGATGTTGACTGTGTCAGGCTTTGACCTCTTGACCTTCAATTGACAGGATGCTGAGATGCTGATGCAGTTCAGAAGGAACATCACCAGGAGCCACATCAACAGCCATGGAAGCTTATATGGAAGTATTTTTTTGATTTTTTCCCCTTCTCTCTCTGTTCTTTGTCCTCCCAACCCCCCCTCCCTTTTCTAACATAACTAACCACCCTCTTTCCCATTCCCCCACATTCCTCTTCCTGATTTAACTGTCATTGTTTGCTAAGTGATTTTTCAACTTATTTTGTTGTAATAATGTTTTTCCTTAAATTTCTGTGATTTGCTGCACTGTTTTGAATTTCTACTAATCTTCTGTCATTTTTATATTTTCAGGGGCTCAGAAGAGGAACAAGGAGGATCAAGGCCGGCCAACATCCTGAAGTGAGGAATTTCCCATTCAACTGCAGACATGAAGCAGAATTGACGGTAAGATTCGCACTTCTTGCATCCTTTCTTAAGCTTTTGCTTGCCAATTGATGTTGACTGTGTCAGGCTTTGACCTCTTGACCTTCAATTGACAGGATGCTGAGATGCTGATGCAGTTCAGAAGGAACATCACCAGGAGCCACATCAACAGCCATGGAAGCTTATATGGAAGTATTTTTTTGATTTTTTCCCCTTCTCTCTCTGTTCTTTGTCCTCCCAACCCCCCCTCCCTATTCTAACATAACTAACCACCCTCTTTCCCATTCCCCCACATTCCTCTTCCTGATTTAACTGTCATTGTTTGCTAAGTGATTTTTCAACTTAGTTTGTTGTAATAATGTTTTTCCTTAAATTTCTGTGATTTGCTGCACTGTTTTGAATTTCTACTAATCTTCTGTCATTTTTATATTTTCAGGGGCTCAGAAGAGGAACAAGGAGGATCAAGGTCGGCCAACATCCTGAAGTGAGGAATTTCCCATTCAACTGCAGACATGAAGCAGAATTGACGGTAAGATTCGGACTTCTTGCATCCTTTCTTAAGCTTTTGCTTGCCAATTGATGTTGACTGTGTCAGGCTTTGACCTCTTGACCTTCAATTGACAGGATGCTGAGATGCTGATGCAGTTCAGAAGGAACATCACCAGGAGCCACATCAACAGCCATGGAAGCTTATATGGAAGTATTTTTTTGATTTTTTCCCCTTCTCTCTCTGTTCTTTGTCCTCCCAACCCCCCCTCCCTATTCTAACATAACTAACCACCCTCTTTCCCATTCCCCCACATTCCTCTTCCTGATTTAACTGTCATTGTTTGCTAAGTGATTTTTCAACTTATTTTGTTGTAATAATGTTTTTCCTTAAATTTCTGTGATTTGCTGCACTGTTTTGAATTTCTACTAATCTTCTGTCATTTTTATATTTTCAGGGGCTCAGAAGAGGAACAAGGAGGATCAAGGCCGGCCAACATCCTGAAGTGAGGAATAGTCCCTCTCCCATTCAACTGCAGACATGAAGCAGAATTGACGGTAAGATTCGGACTTCTTGCATCCTTTCTTAAGCTTTTGCTTGCCAATTGATGTTGACTGTGTCAGGCTTTGACCTCTTGACCTTCAATTGACAGGATGCTGAGATGCTGATGCAGTTCAGAAGGAACATCACCAGGAGCCACATCAACAGCCATGGAAGCTTATATGGAAGTATTTTTTTGATTTTTTCCCCTTCTCTCTCTGTTCTTTGTCCTCCCAACCCCCCCTCCCTATTCTAACATAATTAACAACCCTCTTTTCCATTCCCCCACATTCCTCTTCCTGATTTAACTGTCATTGTTTGCTAAGTGATTTTTCAACTTATTTTGTTGTAATAATGTTTTTCCTTAAATTTCTGTGATTTGCTGCACTGTTTTGAATTTCTACTAATCTTCTGTCATATTTATATTTTCAGGGGCTCAGAAGAGGAACAAGGAGGATCAAGGCCGGCCAATATCCTGAAGTGAGGAATTCCCCATTCAACTGTAGACATGAAGCAGAATTGACGGTAAGATTCAGACTTCTTGCATCCTTTCTTAAGCTTTTGCTTGCCAATTGATGTTGACTGTGTCAGGCTTTGACCTCTTGGCTTTCAATTGACAGGATGCAGAGATGCTGATGCAGTTCAGCTATAGAAGCTTATATGGAAGTATTTTTTGATTTGTTTCCCTTCTCTCTCTTTTCTTTGTCCTATCCCCCTTCTTATTCTAACATAACTAACAACCCCTTCCCCTCACATTCCTCTTTCTAACTTAACTGTCATTGTTTGTAAGCTGATTTTTCAACTAATTTTGTTGTAATGGTTGATTTTTTTAATTGAATTTCTGTGATTTAATTGCATTGTTTTGAATTTCTACTAATCTTCTGTAAGTTGTATTTTCAGTGGCTCAGAAGAGGAACAAAGAATGAGGATCAAGGCCAACCATCAGATGAAAAGTCCATTCACTAGCTTTGTGCTGCAGCCTACATTGCTGAAAGTGGTAAGCATTTAGCTGCTTTTTCATATTTCCCCCATAAAAGAAGTTTTGGTGGGTATATTGGAATCAGCATGTCCAGCTGTCTGTCTGTCTTTCTGTCTGTAGAGATGATTTTGTTCAAACCTGTTCTCAGAAAATTTGTACATTCATTATTTACCATATGAAGGTGTGCACCTGGTATTTTTATCATAATTGGTTAATTTTTCTGCATTTTACAGGTGTGTGTTTGTTTTTTCATTTTTATTGACTTAGTCATTTTGGGTACATGTTCTTTTGAGACATAAAATCTAGAACTGCCAGTTGGTATATTGGTACAAAAATGTGATTTGGAGTTTAAAACTACTCATGCTTTAAAAGTCAAAAAATCACTTAAGTATGAAATTTTTTTTTGGGCAGATAGTCCATACAAATCTAAGAGTCATGCAGTGACCTTATTAAAAATTTTGAATCAATATTACACAGTTCCTTTTTTCTTTGCTTTGTAACATATTTAAGATTTCAACAGAACAACATACATTGTAAATATGCATTTTCTATTGTATGATAGAGAGTGCATTACACAGCAGATAGTGTAAATCCATTTGTCCCATGGGAGTAATCAGTGGAAATACATCCAGTTAAAGATTAATTAATGCGTTCAATGTGGGAAGCTGTTATAGCATCTCTGATCTAGCAGGTGTTATATATCTATATATCCTGGGAATTGGGCAGAAGAATTAAAGAACTCTGTTCTCTGTCTTAATTTATAGTCTGTAAAATTAAAATGTGTAGCAACTGGATGAGGAGCCTTTCATTTTTAACATGAATTTGGTTTAAAGTTATCAAAATTAATTAGATATTGTATAATATGATATTTTTATTTTTTCAACAAACAAATTGCAGAGTGTCATGTCTCACAAGGATGACAAATAGTTGCAATTTATTTTTTCAATCTAGTAAAAAACAATATACAGTTGAACTTTGGTATCTCGAACACAGATATCTCGAATACCATGGATATGTCAAAGTGACTGGGAAGTCCTTATTAAATATTTTACCCTCGATATCTCAAACCCTCAGATATCTCAAAGTTTTTTTTTCTTGGTCCCATCGAGTTCGAGATAAGGAGGTTTGACTGTAATTATTAATATTGATGTTTTATTAGACCATACCCTAGTTCATCATTCCTTAAAAAAATATATTGAGTGATTAAATTTTTACTTTAAAATTTTAAACAAATTGTGAACACCTCTTAAGTCTATGAAATATGTTTAGTGACTTGGCACCATTTCTGAAAAACCCAGCAGGGGGTATTTGTCCATTTTGGACGGTTCTAGTTTAAATTCAACTTCTCACTTGATATGAAATGTAAATGTTCCTCATTTGATGTTTCTGTTTTTTCTTTGTCAGAAGAAGATGGTTTAGGCTGACTAGGATCCCATATTGAGGAGGAGTCCAATTCCCATTCAACTGCAGACATAAGAAGAAGACACGGTATGATTCAGACTCTACTTATTAGTTTTTTTAAGATACCTTTTTCTTTTCAATTGATGTTGGTCTGTACCAGGCTTTTACTTCTTGACTTCCACTTGGCAGGATGCAGAGAATGCCAAGCCTATCCTATGGAACATCATCAGGACCCACTTTAACAGCCAGGAGTCTTGTATGAAGTATTTTTCATTTAATCCTCTCTGACTTTTCTTCCTCCTATGTCCTCCCTACTCTAATATAACTAACCATACCCCTCCTCACCTTATCCCCTCTTCCGATTCTTATCCCAACCTTACCAACCTTACTGTCTTTTTAGGTCACCTGAGTCACTCGGGTGACCTATTGCTATCCATTTTTGTCCGTCGGCGTGCGTCGTGCGATGTGCGTTAACATTTGAACATTTTTAGCTTCTTCTCTGAAACCGCTCAACCAATTTCAACTGAATTTGGCATATAGCATCTATGGGTGAAGGGGAACAAAAATTGTGAATTTCATGGTCCCTGCCCCCCTGGGGCCTGAGGGGTGGGGCTAAAACCACCAAAATTAATGCAATCTTTAAAAATCTTTTTCTTTACTCCTGGACATCAAGCAGTCAAACTGTTGGCATCATTGTAATAAGCATTGAGTCCTCTACCAAAATTGTGAAATTCATGGCCCCAGGGTCAGGGGTTCTGGTGCTAGGGCGGGGCTATATAGATCATATAGTGAAAGTGCATTATTTCTTTGAAAATCTTCTTCTCTGCTCCTGGGTATTAAATAAACTAACTAAGTATATAGTTACGATGAGTAAGAATTGTGAAATTCATGGCCCCAGGGGCAGGGGTTCTGGTGTTAGGGCGGGGCTCTATTGATTATGTAGTGAAAATGCATTAGTTCTTCGGAAATCTTCTTCTCTGTTCCTGGGTATTAAATAAACTAACTAAGTATATAGTTATGATGAGTAAGAGTGCCTCTTCCAAAATTGTGAATTTCATGGCCCCTGGGTCAGGGTTTGGTGTTAGGGTGGGGCTCTATTGATTATATAGTGAAAATGCATTAATTCTTTAAAAATCTTCTTCTCTACTCCTGGGTATTATTGAAACACATGAAATACATAGTTATGATAATCAAGGATGCCTCTTTCAAAATTGTGAAATTCGTGGCCCCTGGATCAGGGGTTCTGGTGTTAGGGCGGGGCTCTATTGATTATAAAGTGAAAATGTTTTAATTCTTTAAAAATCTTTTTCTCTGCACCTGGGTATTATGTTAACAAACTAAGTACATTGTTATGATAAGCAAGGACGCCTCTTCCAAAATTGTGAAATTCATGGCCCCGGGGACAGGAGTTCTGGTGCTAGGGCGGGGCTGTATAGATCCTATACTGAAGGTGAATTATATCTTTGAAAATCTTCTTCTCTGCCCCTGGGTACTGTTTAAACAGACTAAAGTACATTGTTATGATACCCAAGGATGCCTCTTCCAAAATTGTGAATTTTATGACCCCAGGTTTAAGGGTTCGGGGGGGGGGGGGGGGGGGGGGGCTTCTATTGATTATAAAGTGAAAAAGCAAAATTTCTTTGAAAATATTCTTTTCTTCTTCTGGTTAAAAAAGCGCAGAAGCTAAGTGTATAGTTATGATGAGCAAGTGTGCTTCTTCCAGAGTAGTGAATTTCATGACTCCTGGGTCAGATGTGCTGGTGTGAGGGTGGGGCTCTTGATAATTTAGTGAAAATGCATTAATTCTATTAAATAATCCTGTTTGCTCCTTGGTGTTAAGCAGATAAACAAAGTGATTAGTTATGATGAGCAAACATATGGTCCCAGGGTCAGAAGCTCTTGTGTTTTGGGGGGGGGGGGGGGCATATCTGAGGCAAACAGAGTAAAAGTTTTTATAAGGAAGGGAATTTTTACCAGATTTTTGAACATCTGGACCATTTGGTCAAGTGTTCTGGTCCTGGCCAGGGCTCTATTAGTTTGTATTCTACTGAGAGGAGTTATTCCCCTTTGCCATTTACTTTTGATAATTTATCACTGTAAATAATGTACTTGAAAGGTAAATAGAATAAGAGAATTATGCAAAAACTTTTATTGTATAATACATAAAGTACTTTCATAGTTTTAATGATCAGATAGACTTGTAAGTTGTAGATAAATAAAAATGAGACAAAAATAACTTGTCTTATTAAATATTCATCAAAGACCAAGAGAGGCCAATGTAAGAGATTTCAACAAAGAATTAAAGTAGTACAGAAGCAATGATAATTTGTTAATATACTATATGGTGATAGTGATAAATGGGGAACAGATTAGAACCTAATTTATGAACTGTTAATGAATATTAAGACCAATTATTTTGTTGATCATGATCACCCTATTTTTCTTGCTTTTGGGCAACAAAGCTTCACCTTTCAGTTCATTTTATACTCTATGCATCCTTTAAATTGTTGTATCATACTCAGGTGACCATTAAGGCCCTTGGGCCTCTTGTTTAATTTGCTAACTGATTTTCCAAATGATAATCTGGTAATGATTATGTTTACTTGAATTTCTGTCATTTTTACATTGCATTGAATTATTATTAATCTTTCCTTGGTTTATTTTCAAGGATGAGAGGTGAAGGGGGAGGACCAATGGCGAATAAGAGGAGGAGAGGAGTCTATTGCCCAGCTATGTTCAGCAGCCAGCATTGGCCAAGGAGTAAGTAAAAAAGCCTTTTTTTTTGTAATTTTCAAATTTTTCTTGTACTTGGTGAGTTTTTATTACTCTTTCTTACTTGACATGAAGTCTTCTTCCCTCTCTGATATTTTTATTTTTGTTGTACTTTTGGATCTCTGTTTTCTCTTTAAATTTTCTACTTTAGCTTCTTAAATTTTTATAAGCTCACTTGAAAAAGAAGCCTCATAAACTTTTTACAATTTCATCCAAAACCACTTGGCCAATTTCAACCAAACTTGGCACAAAGTATTCCTGGGAAAAGGAGATTCAAGCTTGTTCAAATGAAGGACCACACCCTCTTCCAAGGGGAGATAATTAAGAAAAATGAAAATTGGGTTGAACCATTAAGTGGTTTATAAAGTGTAAACTGCCCCAACAGTTTATACTGTATAAATTTGGTAGCTATTAAATTCATTCCTTACATATTTTAATATTTTCTTAAAAATCTAAAGAATCATTTGGCCAGAAAAAAAATGTGTCATAGAAAAATTTCTTGATGTGTAGATTAAAGTTTGCTGAAGTTTTGAACCATATGGATAGAGTGAGTCTACAATGGAAATCAGATGTTTAAATCAAATTTCTCAAAAACAATTAGACAAAAGAAATAAACATGATGAATCCTAACATATTTTAAATTCAAGATTGTTCAAATCATAGTCCCAGGAGGATTTACTTCTGTTGCAGAACAGCAAGACTATGTATAGTTGTAATAAAGGGACCCCAGGATTTGTTGATTTAAAGTAGGTTACATCTTAAACTCTTGGGTCTAGGGTGGCAAAAATATGAATTAAGAATTTTTTTCTGATAAGTTCAAGGTGACTTAGGTGAACATTGTGGCACAAGGGCCTCCTGTTCTTCTTTTAATGATCTTTGGATGTTCTTTGTTAACAGGCGGAAAAGGAGGCTGACTTCAATCCATCATCATGCTTCAACAAGACTGTGGAGAGTAAGGATTAACTGCTGCCTAACCTAAAACTGATGGTAAGACAAGCTCTAAACCATTCATTATGTGAAACTATTTTAACTCTCTTTTTTTTAGTCTTTGTAATTTTTGTGACCCTTCCAGATTGTTTCTTTACAGGCAATCTGGCATCAATACTGTTTTTAAGAGTATATACATCAACACGAGTGTAGAGAGTAAGGATGGAGTGCAGCCTGACCTGGAAGTGATGGTAAGGGGCAAGCTGTACACCCTTCACTGATTTAAGGTAATTTCTTTCTATCAGTTGATATTTTGCCATTCATTTGTGTCCTTCATCATGCTTTATGCATTGTTTGTTGTCCATTACCAATTCAATACAGTTGAACAAACTTATAACAGACTTGCTTACTATGAATTCAAACTTATAGTGAAGTGATTTTAAATCCCTATGATTTTAAATATTGTGAACTAAACATATATAATATTTATAATGAAGCAAATTTTGCCCATCCCTTTAAGCATATTTTACTCTATTTTAAACTACTTAAATACTTCCTGTTTAATTTTCTTCAACTTTGATTTAAAGCATATTGGGGGTAAGATGAATATATAATGTTTTTTTCCTAATCATCACACCTCTGGGTCCCAGGAAAGGGGTGAAAACTGCTGAAAAAAAATTATTAGTAAAAAATGAATGAGTGGTAAAGAAAAGGATTAAGGTCTTTCAATTTGGGGGAAAAAAATCTTGACCCAAAGAGCTGGGATTCTACATCCAGGGCAGAATGTTATATAGTGAAGATTTACAAGGTCTTAGAAACTCTTTTTTTCTTTTACACCATTTATGAGAAAATGGGACGTATCATTGTTAGGAAGAAACCTACAGTCAAAGTATTTTAATGTACCTCAAGATGGATTCTGTCTCCTTGATAGGGTTAAAACTGTCATATTGTGAAAATGCACATACTCTTAAGTTTTCACCAAATAAAGTTTTTGTCACAGAATGCTAGAATTCTAGTGCTGTCTGGGTCTTATTTAGTCATCAAAGTCTGAGAAATTCATAGAACTCGTGTGACCATCTTAGTTACATGTTATCTATGATACTGTTGATGAATATGACTAGAAATTTGGCCTTCAATTCCACAGTCTGCAAGGAAGAGTTATCTCCTATTTTTCAGCCTTTTGTAGCAAAATTGAATATGTACAAAAGAATATAAGAGATAGATAAGTTTTAAAATTTTCTTCGAATTTCATTTAATTTTCATTTCCATTGTCTTATTTTTTAAATACCTTTTTCATTGACAGAAAATTAGCCAAGAGGAAACTAATTATTTCACCATCTATTGAGAATGTAGAGGATGGATTGCCTGATCTAAAATCTCAGGACAAGGATAATCCATTTGTCACCTTTTTTTTCAAACTGGACACAATAGCTTAACTCACAGAATCCAATGGACATTGCTGTGTACATTGTTACAAAGTGATGGACGCGCTAAATAGCTAAAGTTACAGAATCTAAAGAACAGCGCTGAGTACATAACAAAGAAATGGACACAATAAATAGGTAAACTCACACAATTCTATGGACAGTGCTGATGAGTACCTTGTTATTAATACAGTGATGGGCACAATACAAATATCTAAACTCACGGAATTCAAAGAACTGTGCTAAGTATGTTGTTATCAACAAAGTGATGGACATACTGAATAGCTAAACTCACAGAATTCAATGGACAGTGCTAAGTATGTTGTCATTAACAAAGTGATACAATACAACACAATAAATAGGTAAACTCACACAATTCTATGGACAGTGCTAAGTACAATTTGTTATTAACAACATGATGGACACACTGAACAGCTGAACTCGCAGAATTCAATTAATTTTGCTAAGTACGTTGTTATTAATAAAGTGATGGACATACTGAACAGCTAAACTCACAAAATTCAGTGGACAGAGCTGAGTATGTATTACACAAAGTGATGGACACACTAAACAGCTAAACTCAAAGAATTCAGTGGACAGTACTGAATATATTGCCATTTGCAAAGTGATGGACATACTGAACAGCTAAACTCACAGAATTCAATGGACAGTGCTGAGTACAATTTGTTATTAACAAAGTGATGGACACACTGAACAGCTAAACTCACAGAATACAGTGGACAGTGCTAAGTACAATTTGTTATTAACAAAGTGATGGACACACTGAACAGCTAAACTCACAGAATACAGTGGACAGTGCTAAGTACAATTTGTTATTAACAAAGTGATGGACACACTGAACAGCTAAACTCACAGAATTCAATGGACAGTGCTAAGTACAATTTATTATAAACAAAGTGATGGACACACTGAACAGCTAAACTCACAGAATTCAGTGAACTAGTGTGCTAAGTATGTTGTCATTAACAAAGTAATGGACACACTGAACAGCTAAACTCAAAGAATACAGTGGACAGTGCTAAGTACAATTTGTTATTAACAAAGTGATGGACACACTGAACAGCTAAATTCACAGAATTCAATGGACAGTGCTGAGTATGTTGTTATTAACAAAGTGATGGACACACTGAACAGCTAAACTCACAGAATTCAGTGGACAGTGCTGAGTACGTTATAAACAAAGTGATGGACATACTTAACAGCTAAACTCAAAGAATTCATTATGGACATGTACAGTGCTGAATATGTTGTCATTAACAAAGTGATGGACACACTGAACAGCTAAACTCACAGAATTCAATGGACAGTGCTCAGTACATTGTTTTTAACAAGGGGATGGACACATTAACTAGCTAAACTCAAAGAATTCCAAGGACAGTGCTAAGTACAATTTGTCATTAACAATTAAAGTGATGGACACCCTGAACAGCTAAACTCAAACAATTCAGCACATTGTTATTAACAAAGGGATGGACATACTTAATTAATAGATCAACTAAAAGAATTCAATGTACAGTGCACAGATGAGTACATTATTATCAGCAAAGTGATGGACACAACAGCTAAACTCACAGAATTCAATAGACAGTGCTGAGTACATTAACATCAAACTTCATCTGACCTTGGATGTATGCTCTGCTCCTGATTTGTATTGCTTTAATGGACTTTTGAGCTTGATTACTGTTTGTTATCTCCATATTCCATGTATATGTTACATTCATCTGCTATAGATACCTCCACCACAACATCAGATGTAACTGAATAATTTCTGACAGGCATACAGAGATCAGGGACAGACTAGAAACCTGTTGGACTTCATTCTTAAGTTCCTGCCACACACTTGCAATTATCGATCATCAACAAAGCTGAAGAAAGACCAGAGATGATAATCTAATATAAATTTTGGATAAATTCTTGCTGGATTTACAGTACTGTGTTAAATTAGTTTATGCTTGTTTGTAACTGCATGTGATGTGAAGTGAAAACATAACAAAATAGTTGCATTAGCACTTTCATGTTGGAAATTTTTGTGAAAGAACAGACTAGGAGTATAATCGTTCCCTGTCGACTGTCACACCTGCCATGTGCCCTGTTCAGATTGGGTAAATGGAAAAGTCCATTTGTAGACAATGCAAGGTTAAAATGATGGCTTAACAATTTGTATGAAAATTATCAGTCAACATTTGACTCAAAGGGATTGAGAACTTGACTCTGTTTAATTCGTATTATGAAGGCATTAAAGCTCACATGATATTCTATGGAAGAAAAGGCTTAGACTGTTACTGAACTATTGTATGACTGTTCATAAGTGATTTTCTCTGTTCTTTTTATTTCGTATAATGATTTTTTTAATGATCAGTTATTTAAGCTTTTAAAAAAACAAGGGAGGTAATATTTTAATCAGTGCTTCTCTGAATATTTAAGATTAAAAGCAAGGGAGGTATTTTTATCGATGTTTAAACAAGAGGAGTTAAAAAAGAAAATTTTGTTCTTTTTATTATTTATTAAGTGTAAAATAGTTTTTGGCTTTTTTTTCTATTGAAACTCAATCAAATAGGACGATAATATTCTATTTTCCCTCAAGTCAGTACTAGTTGCAACAAAAATTGTAAGCTCTCTAATAATTTATTTTGAATTCAAAGAGTCATGTTTTTCAAACAAATACATTGGACTATTCATTGAAGTTCATTACCTTTTTTTCTTAAAATATATTTAGAGAAAAATATTTTTTCATCCACTTAGCTTTAATTTATTCATCACAAAAGTAATGTTTCCATTTTTTTAGCTCACCTGAGCCAAAGGGTCAAGTGAGCTTTTCTGATCAAAATTTGTCCATTGTCTGTCATCGTTGTTGTCATTGTCGTTGTCGTTGTTTTAAACTTTTCACATTTTCATATCTTCTTCTCAAGAACCACTGGGCCAATTTAAACCAAACATGCCACAAAGTATCCTTGGGTAAAGGGGATTCAAGTTTGTTCAAATGAAGGGCCACGCCTTCTTCCAAGGGGAGATAATTAAGAATTCGTGAAAAATTAATGGCATCATTAAAAAATCTTCTCAAGAACCACTGTGCTTGAAAATATGAAACTTATGTGGACGCATCCTCAGGTAGTGTAGATTCAAGTTTGTTTAAATCATGACCCCTGGGGGTCGGGTGGGGCCACAATGGGCAATCAAAGTTTTACATAGGAATATATAGGAATTATCTTTAAAAATCTTCTTCTCAAGAACAGCAAAGCCATGATTGGTCATATTTATATGGTAGCATCCTCAGATAGTGTAGATTCAAGTTTGTTCAAATCATGACCCCCTGGGTCGGGTGGGGCACAATGGGCGATCAAAGTTTTACATAGGAATACATAGGTTAAATCTTTAAAAATCTTCTACTCAAGAACAGCAAAGCCATGAATGGTCATATTTAAATGGAAGCATCCTCAGATAATGTAGATTCAAATTTGTTCAATTCATGACCCCCCCCCCCCCCCCCCACGAACCACTTTTTTATTTAAACTTTTCAACCTTTCAAGACTGAACTGATTTCTGCTTTTTCCTAGCCATAGTGCTCAGGTGAGCGATGTGGCCCCTGGGCCTCTTGTTTTTGTTTTCAAATCTAACTTAAAGCAATTTTATTGTTTATTTGAAATACAATTTCAACAGAAAGATTTTTTTTTACAGTACTGAATTAAGAAGATAGGACTGATCAGTTCCCCACGTTTTTTTTTACATTCAGAGGAACAGATAACAGGAATTTGGAAATATCTTTTGGGATATAATCTCCCTCATATTAACCCATGTTTACACTACTGATTTTTTTTTTATGATCATTCAAAAAATTTACTTCTGAATTATAAGGAAAGTATTCCTACTCAAAATTTAAATATGAAAATACATCATATAAAGTATATATTCTTTTCGTTTGTTAAATATAGGCATAGGCATCTTATTGACAATTTCTTTGCTATTTCTTATTTTTTTTTAAATCATTTTAAACAGTAAATATACATTGCTATTTGAACAGTAAATAAACAATGCTATTTAATTTTTCAATTTTTGTTCAAAATGCCAAAAATCGTGCAAAAATTGAAAAGCACAGAAATGAGCTTTCTGAATTAGCTTATAGTAATTTTCCTTTCAGTTACTGTTATTCCTTCAATGTATTCTTTTTTTCTTCCATTTTTTTGTTGTTGTTGAAAAGTCAATATTTTGATTTAATGCTCTCTCTTTTTCTTTTAAATTCAGAGTCATATTTTTCTCCCTAGGTAGTTTTGTGAAAAGAAAACTGATCAGTTCCCTTCCTCTCCTTCAAATTGATTAATAATATGAATTTTTTTTTCTTCTTTCTAAATAAAAAGAAGTCCAAGTTCATGCAAAATTTTCCCTCGTAAAGCACATGCATATAGTTTGAAGTAAATGAATATTTTATTATAACATATATTTATTTATTATATCCATATTAAAGGGCTATAAGTTTGAATTTGTAATTTCATTTCATTTCATAGAGTAATACTATTTTGCTATTTAATTCTTTTTTTGATTTTTACATAAAGTAGGAATTTGAAAAATGGATAAATGACCTATTATGCAGCATTTTTTTGTTATCAATACCGTACCTTTCTCTTTCCTTTCTTTTTTAGTTAAGAAGAATATTCTCTTTCTTCTGTTAATACGAATTTGAAACTTAATTAAATTGTTAAGAAATCTAATATTTGTAATAAAGCTAGTTCTCCTTTCTATCTTTCTCTCGAAAAGACTGATCAGTTGATCTCTTCTCTTTTTACATTTAGAGGAACAAAATGGCAGGGGATGTCTCACCCCTAACTCAGTTTTGCTTCATTTTGATTTTTCCCCTAACTCATTTTTACTTTGATGTTTATTGATTCATATAGCATTATATACATTCATACATCTATGAAATTAGAAAAGTTTGACTTATTTTGAAATGAAAAATGAAGGCACCTTCAAATTTTTAGCTTGAGAAGCTTATTGTAATATTTTGAAACTCTTTTATTTTCTTTTTAATTATAACTTTATGAAGGGCAGTATTGATAGATTTAAGTTTCTGCAGTTTCATTTCTTTTTGTCAAGTTCATTTCAGAAAGCAATATTTATTATGATATTGTATTTTTAAATAACTTTACAAAAACTGCAAAAATCAGATAATCAGGAAAAATTATACCCATTGTATTGCACACATAAATACAAGTTTTTTACAAGTTAGATATTCTGGGATATTTTCTTCTCTTTTAAATTTTCAAAGGTAGTGAAGTATAAATTTTATGTCTCAAAACTCTCCTTTCTATTTAATTTTTTTTTCTTCACTTTCATACAATATATTAGCAATTCATCATTTCAGGCACAAGTTTTAATTTCATGTTTGAGAAGTATATACATGTAGTCAAAGCCTCCCTCCCTCCCTCTTTTTATGTCTTTGTGTGTAAAGACACCCATTAACTTTTTCATTAACTTAATAATATAACTAAAGAAATATTTAATTAGTAAATAATAACATCGGATAAACAATATGTTAGCAACTTCACATATCTGAATTATTTTGACTGTGTATAAGAATTTGATATTGATAATGACAATGTTGTTGATATATTTAAGTCAACATAATTACCTTTTCATTTTTTCTTTCATTTTATCCACTATTGGTAAAATATTAATTGGCTATTTTATTCTTATAGATATAAGTTGTATACTGTATTCCTCATTAAAGCTGTAAATTTTGAAGCTGTGCATAGGGTTAGTTGAATCCAGGATACATGTACATGTATTATTTGTATTTTTAATTGCATTTAGAAACACATAAATTATGAGCTTTATTGTACATATATATTTACATTAATGTAGGAGAGGGTTTGTACATTGTAAGATTGCTCATAAGTTTGAAATTTTTATAGAGCAGTGTAACCAAGATATGTTTTACATCAAAGAACTGATTTTTTTATCTTGACCTTTATAACCATTGACCTGAAGATCAACAGGCCTGCGATTGTTTTTAAGATAGAGTCATCAGCTCAAGTTTCATCGCCCTCTTAAATTTTAAATCACTTTTTAATATGCCAGCCAATACATTTTTTTTTTAAATTCTCTGCACTGATTCTTGAAAAAAAATTACAGTGATCTCATAATTTCATTATTACCTCTTGATATGTTTCAACATAAACATTCCAATAAACCAAATTTGAGTTCTTACTATATTCTCTCTTTTTTTCTCTTTGATTTGCACAGCAGGCCTTAATGTACTAATTATTTTTATCGTTTTATGTAACAGTTTTCATTTGTTTTGGATGCTCTCTCCACATTTTTTTTATTACAAAAGAATTTATTGATAATGCTTTATATTCTTTGCTTTGTACATTTTAATGTTACGCACCATGTGCAACTAACTACACAAGTAGTAGAGATAGGTTTTCTAGAGATTCATTTTTTTCTCAAGTTTTTCCTCATAAGCATGACAAGTAATGCAATAATATTGTAAAAATTAATATTTTCCCATTGTTATATATATGATGTTGTGTTCTCAGTTAAGAGATGATTCATATTAAAATAAACTATTTCTTTGTCATGCAATTAAACTTGTTGAGTTCTCACTGAGTCTAAAGGCAGTCTAAGATATCTTTGAGGATTTATCACAAACTCTCCTTTACTCTGAAATCTTTCATCTCTCCCTGACTTCATGGGAGTGGGGGAAGGGTTTAACTTATTACAAGGATTTTTTTTTTAAAATATATCAATATGGGAGTTTTTGATTATATTGTAATAGAAACTGGGAGGGGGACTGGCCTTTCAGTGATTAATATTATACTAAATTAATATTAAAAGGGGGCACAATGCCCCCCCCCCCCCCCCCCCCCCAATATGACATGCCTATGATTACAATGTACATCATACATATAAATAAAAAAGCCAAGACAGTTATTCCTTATTAGCTCACCTGAGCTGAAAGCTCAAGTGAGCTTTTCTGATCACATTTTGTCTGGCGTCCATCTGTAAACTTTTCACATTTTCGACTTCTTCTCGAGAACCACTGGGCCAATTTCGACCAAACTTGTCACAAAGCATCTTTGCATGAAGAGAATTCAATTTTGTTCAAATGAAGGGCCACACCCTCTTACAAGGGGAGATAATTAAGAATTGGTGAAAATTTGGTGTCATCTTTTAAAAATCTTCTTCTCAAGAACCATTGGGCCAGAAAAGTTGAAACTACATGAAACTTTCATTACATAATGTAGATTCAAATTTGTCCAAATCATGACACCTGGGGTAGGGTGGGGCTACAATGGGAGATCAAAGTTTTACATAGGAATATATAGGGGAAAAAACTTTAAAAATCTTATTCTCAAGAACAACAAAGCCACAATTATTCATATTGATATGGAAGTATCATCGGGTAGTGTAGATTCAAGTTTGTTCAAATTATGACCCAGGGGAGTAGGGTTGGGCCACAATGGGGGATCAAAGTTTTACACAGGAATATATAGGAAAATTTTTTTTAGATCACCTGAGCTGAAAGCTCAAGTGAGCTTTTCTGATCACATTTTGTCTGGCATTCGTCTGTCAGTCAGTCTGTCAGTAAACTTTTAACATTTTCGACTTCTTCTCAAGTACCACTGGGCCAATTTCAACAAAACTTGCCCCAAAGTATCCTTGGGTAAAGGGGATTCAAGTTTGTTCAAATGAAGGGCCACATCTTCTTCCAAGGGGAGTTAATTACAAATTAGTGAAAAATTAATGGCATCTTTTAAAAATATTCTTCTTAAGAACCACTGGGCCAGGAAAGATGAAACTTATATGGAAACATCCTCATGTAGTGTAGATTCAAGTTTGTTCAAATCATGACCCCAGGGGGTGGGGCGGGGCTACAATGGACAATCAAAGATTTACATAGGAATATGTAGGAAGAATCTTCTTCTCAAGAACAGCAAAGCCATGATTGGTCATATTCATATGGAAGTAAAATCAGGTAGTGTAGATTTAAATTTGTTCAAATCATGACCCCTGGGGTTAGGGTGGGGCCACAATGGATGGTCAAAGATTTACATAGGAATATATAGGAAAAATCTTCTTCTCAAGAACAACAAAGCTATAATTGGTCATATTTATATCCTCAGGTAGTGTAGAATCAAGTTTGTTCAAATCATGACCCCTGGAGGTAGGGCAGGGTCTCAATAAACAATCAAAGATTTACATGGGAGTACATAGTAAAAATCTGTAAAAATCTTCTCAAGAACCACTAAGCCATATATGGAAGCATCCTCGGGTAGTGTAGATTCAAGTTTTTTTCAAATTATGATCCCTGGGGGTAGGGTGGGACCACAATAGAAGATAAAACTTATAGGGAAAAAATCTTTTTAAAAACTTCTAAAGCCATGATTTGTCAAAGAAATATGTTAGCATCCTCAGTTAGTGTTGATTCAAGTTTGTTCTAATCATGCCCCCCTCCCTAGGGAATGGTTGATACCACTCATAAAATACAGAACTAGCCAAAGTGCTCAGGTGAGCAATGTGGCCCATGGGCCTGAAAATCTTCTTTTCAAGAACAACAAAACCACAATTAGACCTATTGATATGAAAGCATCCTTAGGTAGTTTAGAATCAAATTTGTTCAAAATCATGACCCCTTGGGCGTAGGATGGGTCCACAATTTGGGGTCATTGTTTTACATTGGATTATGTAAGAAAATACTTTTAAAAATCTTCTTCTCAAGAACAACAAAGCCATGATTAGTCATATTGATATGGAAGCATCCTTAGATAGTGTAGAATCAAATTTGTTCAAATCATGACCCATGGGGGTAGGGTGGGGCCACAATAGGGGATGACAGTTTTACATAGGAATATATAGGAAAAATCTTCTTCTCAAAAACAACAAAGATACAATTAGTTACATTGATATGGAAGCATCCTAAGGTAGTGTAGATTCAAGTTTGTTCAAATTATGACCCCAGGGGGTAAGTTGGGGCCACAAGGGGGGGGGGGGGTAAAGTTTTACATAGGAATATACAGGAAAAATCTTTTTAAATTGAATCTTCTTAAGAACAACAAAGCCACAATTAGACATATTGATATGGAGGCATCCTCAAGTAGTGTAGAATCAAATTTGTTCAAATCATGACTGGGGGGGGGGGGGATGGGGATCAAAGTTTTACATAGGAATATATAAATGATATAGGAAAAATCTTTAAAAATATCAAGAACAACAAATTAAGCCACGATGATATGGAGGCATCGTCTGGTAGTTTAGAATCAGATTTATTCAAATTATGACCCCGGGGGTTGGATGGGGCCACAATGGGGGATCGAAGTTTTACAAAGGAATATATAGGAAAAATCTTTAAAAATCTTCTCAAGAACAAAGCCATGATTAGTCATATTGATATGGAAGCATCCCCAGGTATTGTTGATTCAGGTTTGTTCAAGTCATCTTCCAGTATTAGGGTAAGGTCATGACGGGGGATCAAAGTTATACATGTGAACATATATAGGAAAAAATCTTTAAAAATCTTCTCATAAACAACAAAGCCATGATTATTCATATTGACATGAAAGCATCCCCAGGTAGTGTAGATTTAAGTTTTTTCGGGTTAGGGTGGCAGACATCATTAAAATTCTGTTTTCAAGAACAGCAAAACCATGATTAGGCATAAGAATATTGAAGTATCGTCAGATAGTGTAGATTTAATTTCGTTCTAAACTTGACCCCTTTAGGTAGGGTGTGGCTAGAACAGGCGATCAAAGCTTTACATATGAATATGTAGGAGAAAAAAACTGCTTATGAAGAATAGAAGGGCCATATTGACTCAGGTGAGCGATGTGGCCCATGGGCCTCTTGTAAATTTACATTATTTTTAATTCTCTGAATATATAAAATTTGCAAAATTTCTCTGTTTTGGATTACTAAACGATAACACGTTTAATAAAATTATACATCTGGTACATTTTCCCGTTTATCAACTTGAAACCAAATGCTTTTATGACCAGAAATTATTGTCTCTGAATTACAAGAAAAAATTTCTAATAGAGATAGTGGGGTGTAATTGTTTTTTTTTTACTTGATACAAATGAGCTTTTGCGGTTTTGTCATAATATGCTCTTGGTCATCTTGAAAGTAAATAATCTTTTCTTCATTGACATGAAAATAATCTAGCTGATACGAAAAAATTGCCCCCCCCCCTCTCCACACCAAACTAAAACGTCCGAATCGGAAATGGGAGGGGGTGGTTTAGGACAAGTCACTTCCTTAGTCAAATTTCTTTAGATATACGGCTTTTTTTTACCTTGTTACAAGGGTTCCGTGTTTCCTGCAGGAGCGGGGTGTCTAACCTATCCGTGCATGGAAGCATTTATAAACAATAATATCAATAATAGATGATAAACAAAGAGTTATTATCACTATAATTATACTTATAAATTCAAAGATTAACATAAATTTTAAATTTTAATTATACAATAATTAAAGTGAAAACTGCACTAGTATATATACTAATTGTACTAGAGAAACAGGTGACATACACATTGTTTATAAGTAAAATTTTCAATTAAATGTTCACTTGGCTTAATAAAAGAGCAAAAGTAGGAACTTCACTAAAAAAAATCAAGTATGTATTATATAATAGGCATATGTTGTTGAGCAGTACTAAATTTGAAAATATATTCTATAGATCTTAGCTAAAAACTCTTCTGTATAATTGTTATTAAGCTAACAATCTTAGGAAATGCACGTCATCCATGACTGTAGAAACCGGGAAGGGGGAGGGACATGCCTTCACCCCCAATACTTTCCCCGTTCAGTGAGCTCAGGTGGTAGTTATAGTAATACAAGCGCGGATCCAGGATTTTTTTTTCAGGGGGAGTCTACCCCAGTCGAAAAAAATTCCAACCCAGAAATTTCTTGACAAGCAAAAAAAAGCTATATATGATTATGGAATTCCACATACGACAGCCAACTGCTTACTGCCAACTGCTCACTGCCAACTGCTACTGCCTATAGATGATATTGTCTATATTTTGATATCTTAAGGAAGCTCTGAACACTGCACACTAAAGAGTTCTACTTAGGATACTTTAATGGAGTTAGAGTGATCTGCCCTTAGAAGTAAGATAGAAAAAATGGTTGTTTACAGTTAATTACATAATTTTTAATAGATTAAAATATTCTTAGCATTATTTTAGACCAAGAATAAGTAATTGAATTCACCATTTCCATTAATTTTCCCAGTGTAAGTAAACAGACAGTGATTTCTGCTTACGAATAGTCCTTTGTCTTTGAACATTTTTCCTGCAGAAATAAGGTAGGTACCCTATGTTGAAAATGAATTAAATAGTCTCAATATGCACACCTTTATATGATATATTTTTCTCCAAGTCCAAAAAGCACTTTTTATTAGTGTTTAGAGCTTCCTTAATATCTTTAATATGCATGCTTGAATAAAGCCTTTGAACATATTTGAATGATTTTTTGATATTTATGTAAACATTTATGTGAATTTTCATAAAACATAACTTATTTGGAAAAGCGAAGAGAGTTAAGTCTATAATTTTAGTAAAACTTGTGTTTATCACTATACAAATGAAAGGAAAACGGCTATTTATTTTCATACCCCCCCCCCCCCTTGCGAAACAACAATTTCTTTTTACAGGTATTACATGTATTATGAATTGTTATTTCACAAATTCATACCAAAGGTTTACATGCAGACAACAGCAATAAAAATAGTTGCGTGTATTTTATTACCAATTTCAAATGAGATAACTAGTAAAAATGTACTTTATCTATCTGATGTGTTGAATTTTACATAAGTGAAACATTAATAGTCATTTTTCCATTTCCATGAGAATTTGAAAATCTGGTGATGTTTTGAAGCCTTATTTCAATTGATAAAATTTTCTAACCCCCCCCCCCCCCATGAAAGGAGTTGTCAATAATTAAGAGCAATTAACTCTTTGACACTGGTTTTAAAATTATTAATCGATTACTAATGAACTTTTCTTTGCATTCAAACAAGTTTTAATGGCAAAATTCCCATTGGGGGTTACATACGACAAAAGAACAAACCTTTAATAGGGTCTTAATGATTAACATTTGTTGGTATATACACGTATGTATACTAGAAATATTACTGAAAATTATAATAACATAACTTTTGCCTAGGGTAAAATATCTAGCAATATTCTTGCTATCATAAGGTTTATTCAAGCAGGCGTATCAAAGACATAAAAAGATAACAAAACAGGCAATATCATCTATGAACAGTGGCAGTTGACATTAAGCAGTGAGCAGTTGGCAGTAAGCAGTTGGCAGTATAAGCAGTTGGTTATCAAACTGGGCATAATTTTTAAAATAAGAAACAGTGAATTATATAATGTTAAAAAATTATATAATGTTAAAAAGACCCAAATAAATGCAAAAGAGTAATAATATTAATACTCTAGAACAAATATACATGTTACAAATTCTTTGTACGTATGCAAATTATATATGTTTTTTTTTTAAGCATTTAATATAGGTAATCCCCATCTGCTATAATCATCATCATTTGTTAGTTTCTTTTCTTTTAATATCGACATATTTTGAATTTCTCTTCTTGTGTGTATTTTTTTTTACTTGTATGCCCTGAGGCCCCCAAATTGGTATCAATAAATCTTATCTATCTTATCTGTAAGAAGTTGGCTGTCGTATATGGAATTCCATAAAAGGGAAATATCGGGAACCAAGTGTCTGTGCATATACTTCTAAAATGTTGTTGTAAAATGTGTATCATTATCAATCAGTTTTCTTGCATCTAAGCCTAACTAAAATGATATGCGTGTACTTGAGGGAAATCAGAAACTGATAACATCGGGTTCGGCGTCATTGTTATCAAATTTTACTTTCGTTTTCAAAAGTTCCAGTCTGAAGAAGTCAACCTCAGAATAGAAGGTGGAAATAATTTGAGAGGAGGTGAAGGAAATTTGAGATAACTTTTACTTTCAAAAGATTGACAAATCAATAGTAACTCTTATTTGTCAGGTAGTACAAACTTCATTTAGCAGTTTAGGTATATAACACTGTAACAGGAAACAGAAGAAAAACAGAAGCCTAAGTGGCCTAACCCGGGCTCTCTGAATCTCCAGTCATGCTCTACCAACTGAGCTATCTTACCACCGGCGCTCGAATTGGTCAGCCCGCCACAAGAGATTGATTCCTTAAAAGATCCTTAACTTCTTTGGGATCGCTCCCATAAACTGTAGGGTTATAGAAAAACTTGCATAGCAAAACTTGTTGCATTCAATCTATATTTATTGGGTCTCATCATGGATTCTTAAAATTATCCTTTTTGGTACATGTAAGGGGCTATAAAAGGAGGAAATTCATTTATTTCATTTTAAATGCATTTTGAGAAATGTATTGCTACTTGGACTGACCTATATGGTATGTTAATTCTGTGTGTATTTGAATTGACAGAAGTAAAAAATAATCAGTACACATAACCTGAAATTTAGCAAACTAGGACTAGAACTTGCATTTGGACATTCAGTTTACTTACATTTACTGACATTATTCAGTGTTGTGGTTAATGTTTGAAACCTTAGGGACCATGTGGGCTCCTAACTTTTCAAATTTTACAGGCTCACAATGTGATCCGCGGGCCCACATTATATGTAAATTAAAAAAAACAACAACAAAAATCCTAAATTTTTTAATTGAATTTTTTATTATTCGTAGTATGGATATGTTCGCAGTATATGAATTTTTGTCACATTTTCTCCTTTCTAAAAACTTTGATTTGATAATGTGTTCATTACATTTTGTAGTGTTTAACCTTGTACAACTGAAGCGTCTATGGTTTAACAAGGGGGCATATTAAATAATAAATTACATACAACCTGTGATGAAATTTGATTCCGATCTTTTATTAATTGTGTGCATTTGACACGGTGTGACAACCATAGCCGATTGTTACAATATTTCTATTAGAACAATCTCAAACATCTGCTATCATATCATCAGATTGAACGGAAATTTAACCGCTTCGATAAATCGCCATGTTTGATCTGAATCATGTACATGTTTGAATAATTTGCTTGTATGCAACACAAATAATCTAGGTCAATAGAGCGTTTTCTTAAAAACTGAAAGAACATAAAATATAAAACTGAAATGTGATTATGTTACAGAAAAAAAAATCGTTCGCCATGTGGGCGACTAGATTTTTAATATCTAATCGCCCACCGCAAATTTTACTCGCATTTGCGAGTGGTTATCCACAACCCTGTTATTGGGGAAAAACCTTGGTACCAATTCCAAGGATTCAATAAGTGTTTCTAATTTCAAACATGTCAAATCATTATCTTCTGATTGATTTCAAAACATAAAATACCACTTTGATCATAAAATTCATTGTTTACTGATTTTTCTTTCAATTTTATAAATGGGATATAATAACCTTCTGGGATATAAATTTGCAGTGCAAAAAAATAATTTTTTGGGGGAGCATAAATATTGTTAATCCATATAAATCACAAGCAATGAAGGAAATATTAGTCAATATGTGTTTTCTGGCAAAATTCAAACTACCATAGGTATAGCAGTGTTCATCATTATTCCTCATTTATGTGCAACGTTGAATGCAGAAATATTTTAACAATTCATTTTTTATTCAAAAGTTGAGTTTTTTAAAATATAATTAATTGTTATGCTTTTACTTCGTTTTGAAACATTTCATTTATATGGGACATTCTATCTTGTGCTCAGGAATGCACTGTAGAAAACTGAAAATATGAATACATTGTATAAGAGGTGGTACATACAAACTCAATTGTAATTTGATTTGTAAATTTTTTGAGTTCTTGTGTTAAATTGTAGAATGGGTGGATCTGATGACACAGAATGGAGGTTTGGGACTTGTTTTCAATCATTTTGTCACAATTATGAGCTGGAACAGAAGTGGCAGTCAGCCAAGGACTACAGTTATGAAAATCCTGGATCCACCCTCTTCATCATAGCAGTCATAGCCATGTGTAGCTTCCCCATCTTTTGCTTTATAGCCTTTGTCATTGGATCACTTATCATTGGATTCACAGTTTTTCTGTTTGTAGAAGGTAACACATGCATATATTGTATCAATTATGAATTTCCACAAAATGTCTTCAGTTTGACATGAAGATATAAAATGTAATGTGATTGATATGGTGTACAAACATTTGCTCAGAATTCCACTTAAAAGTCTAACAAGACTTATTAAGAAGAGCATCAGTATTGTTGGTTGAAATCATTTACTGTTCTGGTCCTAAATGTTTCTGTAGATGCTACATGCTTTAAAAATAATGGCAGACAAGGCTTTGCATTTAAGAAAATTCTAAGGCACTGTGAAATAATGTTATCAATAAAGCAAAACACACCTTAAGAAATTCTTATTATGCCCCCGCCATATAGTGTTACCCTGTTCCGTCATTCTATCATCATTCTTTTTACGTTAATTATCTCTGCAGCAGTTGCACACATTCAACTCAAATTTGAAATATGGATATGTCATAAGAATATGCAGGTCAAGTTTGGATTTGGTCATGGTCCGATGATTTTTGACAGAATTATCCCTCTTGAACTTAGAAAAAAATAAGAAATTTTCAGTTTCCGCTCTCTAACTTTTGAAGGGATGTATGTATAAGGTTGAAATTTCATATGCAGGTATTTTACCAGAAAATACAGGTGAATTCGAATTTGATCATGGTCTGATAATTTTTGACAGAGTTATCCCTCTTGAACTTGGAAAAAAAATAAGAAATTTGTAGTTTCCGCTCTCTAACTTTTGTAGGGATGTATGTATAAGGTTGAAATTGCATGTGCAGGTATTTTATAAGAAAATACAGGTCAAGTTCAAATTTGGTTATGGTTCGATGATTTTTGACAGAGTTATCCCTCTTGAACTTAGGGGGAAAAAAGAAATTTTCAGTTTCCCCTCTCTAACTTTTGTAGGGATGTATGTATAAGGTTGAAATTGCATGTGCAGGTATTTTACCAGAAAATACAGGACAAGTTCAAATTTGGTCTTGGTCCAATGATTTTTGACAGAGTTACTCCTCTTAAACTTAGAAAAAAATAAGAAATTTTCAGTTTCTGCTCTCTAACTTTTGAAGGGATGTACAGTACAGGCAACGCGGATCCCGTATTTCCCGCGCCCCGTCGCGGTATAAACACAACGCGGGATTTGGCCAGGTGAGACAGGTAAACCGCGTTCCCTCCGCGGGAAATTCATCACCTACCTGTCCCCGCCGCGGTTAAATCATCGATCAACTAGTATCGTAAACAAACGGGAGTTATCTCCCCGAACGAGAATTTGCGAAATTTTCATGTAGTAACAAAGAATAACTACAGAGTATGTTTATTTATGAAAGTATTTTCCTTTGTTTTGCAACGATGAATAGAAAATAATAAACATACTCCTAAAAAGAATTTGTAAAGCAGAAGATATTATAAACTTTTTTAGATTTGTATTTAAAACTATTTGCATGTATCAATGCTAAGGCGACATCTTTCGTTTAAATAGAATTATAAGCTGTGTTATTTGAAATTTTAGCATGAAACAAAATTAAATGATGGGTTTATTAGCTCTAAAAAATCTTTTCAAATTATATGCGAATTGCAATAATGATGTACACGTGCTAAACAATAATCAGTGCGAGTTCCGATTAACAATTTTCAACACTCCTATGAAATAAAAAAGGTGCATCTTTATATTGTTTATGTTTTTGTATTTTTACCAAATTTAGAACACTATAATTCACTAAATTAATCTCGCTTTATTGTACGAATGTGCAAGCATTTTTCTGAAAATGTCAAATTACTGGAAAGCTGTAATATTCGAAGTCGAGAGTTTGCAATTAGTGGGCACGTAAACGGTATACAAGCTATCAATAAAAAAAAAACTATCATCCTTTCTTCACCTTGATATTTAATTCTTTGGTAAACGATGATTTTTTTAAAAAAAAAAAAAAAAAAAAAAAAAAAAAAAAAAAATTATTTCTCCATTTACATGTTCAATAAAATAACATAGGATGTGCATGCATGGTGATGAACTCCAGAGAACAAATATAAAGAAGGGAGATATTTTACACTCACAACACTTTTATTTTCAATAATATTCAAGGAAAAAATCAAATGCTAACGTATACTTTGACAAATTTTGTTTCTTTGTGTATTAAGTATTAGCCGCGATCATTTCCTGTGTATAGGGATTAGCAGACCCAGAGCAGGAAACGGCATGCCCTGGGGGTTTCACACCTGTGAGTGTCCTAGGGTACCTGAGGTAAATCTCTCCGAATGCGCACATCGTTGTCTAGCCATACGACATACCAGTCCATTCAATGTCTCATTATTTCTTTATTTTCAACCAAGAAATTTGAGACAATATATTCACAGTTGCTTTTTTTTTAACCCTAACTGTGTGTATATTAAAAATCAAACTTTTTACACAAATTAATAGAGTTGAAAAAATAAAATAAATCAAATCAAATTATGTTTTATAAGTACATGTATTTTGTTTACGTCTCAGTTTATACGTTTATACATGTACCTGTACATGTAAGTATAATTTGAATTAGTTTCAACCAAAAAAAGAGAGAGAGAGAGAGAGAGAGAGAGAGAGAGAGAGAGAGAGAGAGAGAGAGAGAAACATACAGAAAGTTACATGTACGGCACGTGCATCGTTTTTCCTGAAATCAGTTTATTGATTTATCGATTTATAATTATAATTTAAATGAAATTGCTTGTGAATCAAATTTTGTTCGGTTTCAAAATAGTCGTTTCTGTGAACGGATAGGTATTACTGTAGCTGATTTATCGGTTTATTGACCAGTAAGCACTTTGTCTAATTCTGCCAGTTAATGAAGAACACGGGAACAGTGATAGCCACAGACACTAATTTAACTAAACTAACTGCTTGATAAAAGATTGATTCCAAGACACTTATTTACAAGGTCGCCAACATTCTTCATGATGTAAGATTACGCAATCTGACAGTATTACAGGTATTTCGTAAGGGTATGGGCCAGTTACACAGACACCTGAAAACTTGTAGCCTACCGCTGATTATAATTAGTTCATCTACTATGCTGTATGTTCAAATTATTTTTTAGGCTCATATAAACAGCTTATAAAAGAGCCGTCCTTTCTGATTTGACGATACATGTACGTGAAATTTGTTGAAGAGCCGCATGATTATATTAATTTCAAAAGAAAGGAAATAGAAATACAGTCAAATACTAGCTATGAAATTATTCTGAAAAGAATGTAACGATTTTATTTACAACAATAACCAAAAAAAAAAAAAAAGATCATGTTGATATTTCTTCCGTTTAGCGCATATTTGTCAGAAGTTAATTGTGCAACATATTCCTAAATGTACACGTGTTTATTCTTTAATATCATAATGTTACCATCTCTATCTAGCATCGTTTTTCATGCTTATACTTATAACAGATACGTATACAGAGGCATTTTTTCTTCAAGAAACCAATGACCGTGATAGAATCTCGCAGAAAAATAAACGCATAGCTACATGTAACCAAGAACACACTGGCACTGGCAAATCGTGAACACTGTATTTAATGCATTTTAACAGAAATGATATGGCATTTTTAAAAAATCTATTTTACTGTGCACTATTTAGCAATTTCATGATCATTTATGTTGGAATTATTGATTTTAAAAAATATATACGATATTTCAGTTGACGATATTTCATCAAATTTTACCACAAGCACTGGCATTATACGTTCTTTTTTTAAATTTGAGAATTAATTAATTTTGAATGACTTTTAAAAAAAGATAGATAAAAAATAATTACACAAGTATTATTATACAATTTGATAATACTTAAAAATTGAATTAAAAATTCATTTAATTAATGCAGGCCGTAACCTTTAATGGCTTACACCCCCCCCCCCTTTTTGACGCTATTAAAAATCGACAACACTTTACAGGAAACAACATCTAAGATAAAGAATAACGGTAGCTGGCCCCGCCGCGGTGTACACACGGTCGCAGGTAGTACCGCGATCAAAACCCGCGACGGTGTAACGCGGAAAGGATTAACACACCGCCGAGGGAACGCGGTCTAATACGGGATCCGCGTTGCCTGTACTGTATGTAAAAGGTTAAAATTGCATGAGCAGGTATTTTACTAGTAAATACAGGTCAAATTCGAATTTGGTCATGGTCCAATGATTTTTGACAGAGATATCTGTCTTGAACTTAGAAAAAATAAGAAATTTTCAGTTTCTGTTCTCTAATTTTTGAAGGGATGTATATAAAAGTTTGAAAATGCATATGGGTGAATTAAAAAAAAATGACCACCAAACTGAATTTTTTTGGCAAAATTCAACTACTTATAACATATTTTTCACTTATATCATCATATTGCAAATGCATTCTAATTTAAAATCCTGAAGTGGCAATAGAATAGACAATTGGATTAAAAGGTTTCAGAATTTTTATTTGTAAAATTTCTTTTGAAAAAAGAAAATATCATTACACCTTAAAAGACTTTCTGAAATATATAATCACAAGAAATTATAGTTTTTTATGCTTCAAAATGGTAAAAGGGGTATAAATGATTAAATCTAGACCTTGAATGAATATCTTCTCTTGTACATGCGATAAAAAATTGGCTTTTTGATTGTTATTTTACATTATTTTTTCAATTCTGGTTTGAAAAGTTTTAATATGAAAAAAATATGAAGCAATAAAATTCCCCAAAATTCTTTTTTTTGTCCGTTCAAGTCAATTCTTTAAATGTGAGCCAAAAAAGAATTGTTATATACGAGTTCTCTTTCGAAAAGTTCTAGATTTTGAAGTGACCCTATGTTACATTATTGTGTTGCACTCCTGACATCTGATATGTATTTTATTTAACATTGTTTTAAAAATTATAACACACAATAACCCATTCTTACTTTGTAAATCAATTTGTCGTATTGATATTTTTCATCGTTTACAGCAGGTTTTTCATATTTTGAAGACCTTAAAACATGATTGTTTGCAAAGTGTAATATATATAAATTGTATTTAAAATATATGTGAAATGATGAAAACTATTCTCTGAATTGACTGTAAAATTTCTGTAATTTGTTGATAGACATAGTGTTTTGAACATCAAATAGTATCAAGCATTTTTTTTCAACTTAATTTTTAGTAAAGATAGTTAAAAAGCATCGGTAATTATGAAGCAGTTTTGTTGCACTCCTGACTGCAGTAAAGTTTAAAATTAAAACCATAGAACCCAAAAATTCATAAAGTGTTGGCAACATCAAGTGGTAATGAAATTGTGCAATACTTATAGTCCAATACTTCATAATTAAAACAGATGAAAGTATTTAAAATTCGCATTTTGTCTGCAATTATACCCTATTTTATGCCAAAAAACTAGCTTAAATGTATATTTAGAAGATAAAATATATTTTAAAGCATATTTTCCTTTAGAAGACAAACACAGTAATTCTACTCATCATTTTTTCTTTATTTTTATTCTTATTGGATGATTTATAATTCTAACATATTTGTTGCACTCCTGACCAAAAGCATTGGAGCCTTTAAAGTAGAATTGTGAAGTGAAAATTACATAATAACTTGTTCTGTTGTTTCAGTGAAGTTAAGGAGGAATTACTTGAATTTTATGACAATGTTTTAGTGTGTTTATTTTTAACGTTCATTAAAAAAATCACAAAAAAGATAAAAACACATCTGAATTGATAAAATTGAAAAAGGAAGGATTTAAATAATAAAACTGTCAATAATTTAGCATTAAATTATTCAAAAAGATCATTATTAATTAATGAATACTTCTAAGCATGAATAGAAGTCTTTTCGTCACACAACTTGAATCTTTAAAAAAATGTGTTGCACTCCTGACCATAGAAATATGGATCTGAAGGACAGACAGATCCTGTAATTGATAAATCTATATGGTAAAAATGTTCTTTGTGTCTTTATTTTCCAAAATAAAAATCAGAAAATCATATAACAATAATAGTTTTTTTATGCTTGGGAGCAAAACATCAAATGTTGCACTCCTGACATTTTTGGGTATGCACATATACTTGACTCTCATTAATGCTGCTTGTGATTTATATAACATTTTTAAGTTTTAAAATGTATATCAGTTATTATTTTACACTTGGAAAATTCTTTTTTGTCTTAATTTTCTATCAGAATTTTACAATTGATGTTTTTTTGGCAACACTACATTTTTTCTGTTGCACTCCTGACATGGTATAACATTTTTTTAAACATCAGCCATGACCACAATCTGATTAAACAAAAGTTATGACAGTCCACATTTAAAGCTCAATACTTTGAATATTATCAGGAAAGTCTTTATTTTCAACTTAAAGCATTATTATTTATTTCACAGATCTCCAAAAAATACTGAAATTTCAAAATGTCACAGAAAGGTGTTGCACTCCTGACAATTTTAGCATCATTTTTGGGCATAACTTTTTTGTTAATTGAGATATCAATGAGATATTTGGCAGGTATTTAGACACTATCTAAACACATATGCTGAGACATAGATATCTATTTTCATTGCCTGTATTTTTAGTGTGGGTTGATAAATATGCGTTTGGTCATTTTTTTTTAATTCACCCATATGCAGGTATTTTACCAGAAAATACGGGTCAAGTTTGAATACAAATTTAAAACTAAATCATTGCATTTGAAATTGATGCTTGGGGAGGAGGGGAGGGGGGGCATTCGTGGCGTTAATGGACACATCTAGTTGTTATTACATCAAGCCATTTTTGCTTTAAATACAAGCATTGCTTAAGAAAGTTTGTGTCTACCATTATCCCTGTTTGTTTGCCACACTTTATTTGATGTTTCCACCTATAATTTCTTTGAGGTAGGAAAAAAATTCTTTTTGCTATTTCATTGGACAAGTTGTGTAGGTATGTAGTAGGGTATAATGATCAGGCCTTTCAAAATCTGCCGGTACCTGTTACTTTAACCCGGCTAAAACCATGATTGTACTGGCCAAAATATTTGATGGAGAAAATTTTGATAACATACCAGTATTAATTAAATTCACTTTCACAGGTACCTCCCATCATTGTATAAGTACCGCCTTTTTTTCTAATCTTTTTTGAAAGTCCTGAATGCTGTTGGGGTGGCTAGGGGCCTAAGAGTTAGTGGATTGAATGATTACCAGTAGCTAGACATCCCATGGGAACTTGAAATTTTCCAAGGGGGTGGGGGTGGGGGCTCTATGGCTTTATGGCTCCCCAGCTACTGAAAAAGGTGTGTTCCTAACTTTGCATGAAATTGTTGTAGAACATATAGAATTACCTGTGTATTTGATATTTAACATAACATTAAAATACTCCTTTCTCCACAGGTACAGTCCTCACGGTGGCCACCTTTCTTTTGGGAGGGGCACTATTTTTTGCCAGTCTCTTCTCTGTGGGCTTCAGTTTGTTTGCTGTTTTAGCCATCTACACCTTTTCCACTGCTCAGAAAATAATGGGCAAAATTTCACCAAAGGTCTCCACTTCTGCAGGGGTGGAGTGTGATTCAACACAGAAAGATAAATAGAGAATGTGTCAACAAACTACGCAAAAGTCTTTAAATGACAGAAATCAAGATAATGAAATTTTTTCTCAAAAGAACCGGTGCTGAGAATTTTGAAAAAAATCAAATTGCTTCTGTGTTGTTTTTTCACTGATCAATACTTTGATTAAAATTCCAGATTATATCATTCAAGTAGTAAAAAACAATGCAATTTCACTTGAACCAAGAATCATTTTTCATTGAGATTTGAGACTGTATGCAGCTCGAGGGTTTAAATCTGTACAGATTCATGTTTTACGTTATTTGACATTGTTTATTTATTGTTATTTAAATATTGGGCATAATTAATGTTTTATAAATAACTGTTTTGTATATTGTTTGTTAAACTTTAATCATGAACATTTTGTATATAGTTTTTATATAAAATAAATTGATCAGTATTGAACAACTTTACTCATATTATTTTTAGCTCACCTGAACCGAAGGCTCAAGTGAGCTTTTCTTATCAAAATTTGTCCGTTGTCGTTGTTGGCGTTGTCGTCGGCCTTGTCGTAAACTTCACATTTTCATCTTCTTCTCAAGAACCACTAGGTCAATTTCAGCTAAACTTGCCACAAAGCATCCTTGGGTGAAGGGGATTCAAGTTGTTCACAGGAAGTGCTGCGCCCTCTTTCAAGGGGAGATAATTAAGAATTCGTGAAAATTTGGTGGCATCATTTAAAAATCTTCTTCTCAAGAACCACTGGGCAAGAAAAGATGAAACTTATGTGAAAGCTTCATTACATACTCTAGATTCAAATTTATTCATATTATAACCCCCAGGGGTAGGGCGGGGCCACAACAGGGGGGTCAGTTTTAACATAGGAATATATAAGAAATATCTTTAAAAATCTTCTTCTCAAGAACAGCAAAGCCATGATTAGTCATATTATTACAGAAGTATCCTCAGGTAGTGTAGATTCAAGTTTGTTCCAACCATGACCCCTGGGGGTGGGGCAGGGCCACAACAGGGGGGTCAAAGTTTACCATAGGAATATATAGGTAATATCTTTAAAAATCTTCTTCTCAAGAACAGCTAAGCCATGATTAATCATATTGATATGGAAGCATCCTCAGATAGTGTAGATTCAAGTTCAAATCATGACCCCTCCTCCTCCCCCCTGGGTAGGGTGGCAGACATATTAATACAGAAGTATCCTCAGGTAGTGAAGATTAAAGTCCCAATCATGACCCCTGGGGGTAGGGCAGGGCCACAGCTGGGGGGGGGGGTCAATGTTTACCATAGGAATATATAGGAAATATCTTTAAAATTCTTCTTTTCAAGAACAGCTAAGCCATTATTAGACATATTAATACAGAAGTATCCTCAGGTAGTGTAGATTAAAGTTTGTTCAAATCATGACCCGGTAAAGTCAGTCATTCAAAAGGTAGCTGAAGAAGTTGGATGATGAATCAGCAATAAAAAAGTTAAGGTATTCCATCCTAATAGCAAAGATTCAATGAAATTGAAAACATAACAGATGTGTAGGTGTTGAATACTTAGTTTATTTAGACATAATTCCCATTACTATTAGCATGTAAGGGTGGGATATGTCCTAATTTATTACCTTGAATTTTCATAAGAGTTATCTCCCTCTGTTTTTAATTAATTAAAAAAAAAAATCAATTTTAAAAATCTTACCTGGTAAAAAAATCATTTTCAATTGTCATTCTATTTCTAATGTTTTTTAGTGCATTTTTTCACTACAGTATTTATTGATATTATTATTTGAATTTTTATTTTTAAAAAATTGCTCCATAGACTTTAATGCAATTTTGTTAAGTACTTAAGTTCTGGGCGTAGTTAATCTGAAGAAGATTGGGACAACTGGTTCTTATCTATCAATGGGAACCTAGGGAGAAACACGGTGCAAGTGGTACCTTACCCATGCAGTCCCCATCTCTAGAAGAAAGAGAAAATTTAAGTACTATGTGATATACCCTCAGACATAGCTGTCTGAATAATCATTCCAATCATTAACTCAGACAGAGTACAAGGAAATCCTATATTTCCCTTGTAAGAAACTGATCATACATGTTACATAGGAAATATCTTTGAAATCTTCTTCTCAAGAACAACTAAGCCGTATTAGTCCTATATATACGAAAGCAACCTTAGGTACTATAGAATCAAAGTTTGTTCAAATCATGACCCCCAGGGGTTGGGGCACAACAGAGGGTCAAAGTTTTGCGTAAGAATATATAGGAAGCATCTTGAAAAAATCTGCTACTCAAGAACAGCAAAGCCATGATTAGTCATATTATTATAGGAGCATCCACAGATAGTATAGATTCAAATTTGTTCAAATTTACAGTGGGTAGGGTAGAGCCACAATGACCAATCAGAGTTTTACATAGGAATACATAGGGAAAAAAAATCTTTAAAATTCTTTTGTTTAAAGAGACACTGATGGACAAATGGGAAAATTGACAAAAGTAGATTTTTGGCAAGTCACATGCAAATTTTATTCAATTCTTGAAAGTATTAGGTTTCAGAAAATTACAGGTTTCAGAACCTAAAAGATCTACTTTTATGGAGAAAAATATAAGTAAAAATAATTTTAATTTGCCCCAACATGAAAATATTGCTTCACTTCTTCCTCTTTAAGGTACGCATGCGCTGAAAAGTTGAAGAAGTTACCATGGTGCCAATTCCATAGATATAAATGTCGGATGACTGAGGATTTTGATATAATCTTCAAACAAGAGGCCCAAGGGCCTTAACAGTCACCTGAGTATAAAACAACAATCCACAGAGGATCCATGAAATATAAATTTGAAAGCTGCAAAAAAAAAACAAACAAACAAACAAACAAACAAAAAACAAAACAAAACAAAAAAAAAAACAGATTATACAATATAAATTAATTTTTCATCCAATAAAATGATGTGTTACAACCAAAATTAAATTATATTAAAATGACTTATCATGGTTTTGTTGTTTTTGAGAAGATTTTTAAATGATCTTTCCTATATTCCTAAATAAAAAACTTTGATCATCTGTTGTGCCCCCTCCCTACCCCAGGGGGTCAAGATATGAACAAATTTGAATTAACATTACACAAAGATGCTTCCTTATAAATAAGACAAATCATGGCTTTGCTATTCTGGAGAAGAAGATTGTTAAAGATTTTTCATATGTATTCATGTGTAAATCTTTTATCATCCATTGTGGCCCCACTCTATCCCCAGAGTCATGATTTGAACTAACTTGAATCTTTACTATCTGAGGATGCTTCCATATAAATATAACCAATCATGGTTTTGCTATTTTTGAGAAAAGAATTTTTTCAAGAGTTTTCCTACGTATTCCAATGTAAACCTTTCATTGTCCATTGTGACCCTACCCTACCCCCAGGGATCATGATTTTAAAAAATTAACTTGAATCTACACTACCTGAAGATGTTTCAACATAAGTTTCATCTTTCTTGGCCTAGTAGTTCTGGATAAGAAGATTTTTCCAAAGTATTTCCATGTAAAATTTTGATCATTCATTGTGGCCTCGCCCTACCCCAGGGGGTCATGATTTGAACAAACTTGAATCTACATGACCTGAGGATGTTTGCACACAAGTTTCATCTGTCTTGGCCCAGTGATTCTGGAGAATAAGACTTTTAAAGATTTTTCCTATGAATTCTTATGTAAAACTTTGATCGTCCATTGTGGCCCCACCCTACCCCCCGGGGTCATGATTTGAACAAACTTGAATCTACATGACCTGAGGATGTTTGCACATAAGTTTCATCTTTCTTGGCCCAGTGGTTCTGGAGAAGAAGATTTTTAAAGATTTTTCCTATGTATTCTTATGTAAAACTTTGATCGTCCATTGTGGCCCCACCCTACCCCCCGGGGTCATGATTTGAACAAACTTGAATCTACATGACCTGAGGATGTTTGCACATAAGTTTCATCTTTCTTGGCCCAGTGGTTCTGGAGAAGAAGATTTTTAAAGATTTTTCCTATGTATTCCTATGTAAAAGTTTGATCGTCCATTGTGGCCCCACCCTACCCCCCCCCCCCCCCCCCCCCCCGGGGTCATGATTTGAACAAACTTGAATCTACACTATCTGAGGATTTTCCCATATAAGTTTCATCTTTCTTGGCTTAGTGGTTCTTGAGAAGAAGATTTTTAAAAGATGACATTAATTTTTCACTAATTCTTAATTATCTCCCCTTGGAAAAAGGCTTGGCCCTTCATTTGAACAAATTTGAATCACCGTTACCCATGGATACTTTGTGGCAAATTTGGTTGAAATTGGCCCAGTGGTTCTTGAGAAGAAGTCGAAAATGTGAAAAGTTTATGCATGACGCAAACCCACACGATGCACACCCCCTCAACCGCACGACGATGGACGAAAACAGATAGCAATAGGTCACCTGAGTGACTCAGGTGACCCAAAAAAGATGATCAGAACTTATTCCTCACTTTTGATTGCTCTAATTCAATTATGTTTATAAGTTTCATGCTAAAAAAAGACACATGACCTTGACATTGTTGATAAACCACGTCATAGATACAACTTTTCTTTTTCCGGCACTTACATTTTGCAGTCTTTTCTTGCTTTTACGGTGCAGTTGAGATCTTAAAACGTCATATTTCTCATGAATCTTTAGCTTTATGATATAATTATTTTAAAAGAAACACATAATATTGACTTACTATGTAACTTTAAGAACAGCAAAGTCATGATTAGTAATATTGATATAGAAGCATCCTGAGGTAGTGTAAATTTAAGTTTGCCCCCCCCCCCCAAAAAAAAACTTATCAATTTACTGAAATGATTTCTGCTTCTTCTTAGCCAGTGTGCTCAGGTGAGCGATGAGGCCCATGGGCCTCTTGTTACATGTAGTAACATTGTCGATTAATCAGCTTTCATTTTTGGAATAGCTGGTGTGATATAACTGCAGACCACTAGTATACAGAGTAAAATATAAATATTGAGTGCACATCACGTGTTGGATTTATGATCACAAGAAACCAACAGATCAGAATCTTCAGCATTATGCAAATCTTTGTCATTTATGAGAGCCTACGATTTGCACACAGTGACCATCTTCCCCCTATTAACAGCCATATTTATTTTCCAGGAGCACAAGAATGCTTAGAAACACCATCACTGCAGAGTCATTCTAGACACATATATGATATATTTACCAATACCAACAAATGTCAAGTTCATTTTTATTTGCGATTCATGTATCTTTGAAACAAAGATGCTTGGCGAAGACTTAAAAAAGAAAACATTTGTATTTTAAACAGTGAATTACTTTTTTTCTTTTGTTTCATAAAAATACACTTATGCATACTAATGCTACATGGCTGCTACAACATTTTTGATCAACTTCAGGGAATCATTTAGTTTCATGTAACTTGCCATTTCATGCAGAGACCACAAGATTTACATGTACACGTGGTATTATCAAAAGATTTACTGATGTGATTCATTCATGAATTTAAATCCACCTGTGACTTTGAGCATGCCGTAATTTTTTAGAAAGGAATGGAGAGCTGCAAATCACATGAAGAACACAGTTTTTATATCATGTAAAACTTCTCTCCCGTGCCTCTTTTTGCTAAGCTTGTACTAACTTGGAAAATGTAAAATGTTACATCTTAGTAAGAAAATTTTTTGAAATGCTGAGCATTAAACCGATATTCTCACTATGTAAGTCGGGTACCCTCCACACCAAGCTACCCAGACCGATGTCAGGAGAGCATTTAAATAACTTTGTAACACTCACTCTGCCATATATAACACTAGAAAATATTAAAATGTATATTTCTCTAATTAAAACATGTCTGTATCATACAAAGACAGAAAGTTGAACCTCGGTATCTCAAACACTGATATCACAAATACCATGGACATTTCAAAGTGATTTGGAAGTCCAAACTAATTATTCCTTAAGTATATATTTTACCCTGAATCCTCAGATATCTTGAAGAATTTTTCTTGGGCCTATCCAGTTCAAGATTACAAGGTTTGACTGTAATTACAAGCATTTAAATGAGTGGATTTTAAGTAGGCCAATATCCTTGTACCTCTCCATTCCTTAAAAGCAATGAGCTTCCACCCCTTCAGGACCCCAGCTCCATTACGTTTAAGGAATGGAAAGGAAAGGTGTGTGTTTTTACCCTTAAATTTCCACATGAATGGCAGCTGGAAATGGTACCAAACAGCAAATGAACAAATCAATACATGTGCCGGTTACATGTAACTGTTTTCAAAAAACAGAAAATATCTTAAGTAAAATATGATCTATTAACAGACTTAATAGGATAACAGCATTACTTTTAGAAAAAATTGACTAATGAAGTAGAAAAATGAAATACACCTGTATATAATACAGAAACAACCTTTTAAATTTAAATGTTGAACAGTGTTGGCAAGTAAGAAACCTGAATTAAAGTTTACATGTAGAGCACATACATAAATTTTATTACACTGACTCAGAAAGAATAAGTTCATAGATGCATGGTGAATCTTTCCTTCAATTACTGGTATTTTGGTAAGAAAGAAAATACTTCAAATTCAACAAATGATCACAAATATTGCACAAGTACAGTTTATGTGTTTAGCAAACCAATAAATCAAAAAATGTACATATATTCTGTCATCATAAATGCTTAGGAATGTGTTTTGTTCCTTGTTTGTTATTAAAAAAAAACTTCATGAAATAGGTGACCACTGAAAATACATGTATATTTCATGCTCATAAATAAACATTTCATTATAAATCTTCAAGTTGCATGGAATGAAAAAAAAGAGCTTCTGGATCAAATATTGTGAGCTAACAAAATGCCAAAAATCAACAAAAATCCTTCATTGAATACAAAAACAGGTAATCGCTGTCATTGTCCAATTTTTGCAAAACTTTGTTCATCAATCCAAATAGATAAAATAAAAACAGAAAACATAATAATACCCTTTCTTCTTCTACATATCTTATCAAATGGATTAAAAAAAAAAACGAAACAATACTACCTTTGAACATTAAATTTGCATTAAATAAATTTCTCTTTACATTATATTTTATTTGCATAACATAATAAAATGACATTCAAATGATTGTTACAAGATTGTAAAGCATAAAAAAAAACTTTGTCATAAGATGATGATGATGTCACATTGCACTGTTCACACCCATACATGTACATTTAAAATTCTATTACTTTTGGCATCAATGACTGGTTCGAGTAAGTTTATATAAAAAGCATAAGCAAATACACATTATGATTTCCCTCGATATAAAAATAAATTGTGACAATGTGTCTTGAAAATATATAAATTTTCCTTGATAAAATTTACATTTCATTTTAGTTACCATTTTCACTTCAGTCTAAAGATTATTATGACAAAGAGAAAAAATAGTGAAAAAAATATGCTTTAGAAATACATGTACCCCATCCCCAGTTTTCTTGTTGAAATTCACAAACCAGCATGCCAAAAACTAGCTTTTCAACAAAATAAGCTTAGAATGACATAATAAACTGCAAGAAATGGCAATGCACTATATTCACTGATGGGGAAAAAAAGCTGTTTTTACTTAGCTACGTTGTAGCTATATGAGATGGTTTATGATCTGTCATCAGTCATTTCCAAGAACTGGGCATACACATCTCTTGTACACTCTCCTTTCTGGTTGAACACAAACTTGTAATAACTTCCATCAGCACAAACAACTGAAAGAGAGAATGTTTCTAAGTAAATCTACTTTTATTCTTCATCTGTAAAAAAAAAGTGTGTAACTAAAGCATCTGGAGGAACAGAATTTGCTGCTAAATTTTCTTTCGACATTTGTTTCAGAGCTGCATATTATATGTACTTGTACTTGCAAAACACAGTTTCAATTGATTTCCTTCCAGTTCTTATTTCCTACAAATTTGACTGTGTGTTGTAGACTTAGATATAGTTAACACTCTATCTATTCTGAAGTGATTTTTTTTATGGATGTAAAGAGTGAAATGACAGTGAGGTACATGTACTAAATGCACAAGTCAAAAAAAAAGAGCATAATTCTAGTAAAACTGTTAAAAAATTATCCAAATTCAGCTCGTCAAGAGTATTCAGTGAAGTACCTATGACAGAGTTTGGGTCTGCCCCAAAAGCACAGATACAGCGTGCGCCTCCTGGAACCTGGAACTTGGAGAAACTCCATGTAGAGCTGAAGTACTTGGGAAGAAAACTGGCAGAGCCTATCCTGTTAAATATAACAGCTATATCTAAGTGAAAATGTCTAAATATGTTTCAAAATTACAAGTTGTAACTCATAATATTAAACAGTAAAACTTGTATCATCTGGACACCTTGGTTCCAAAGAAATTGGACAGATTACAACATTCCGGATTAGACAACATTTCAAACTAACGGAATAACCTGAAAGGGACCTAAAGGTTACATCTAATTAGGCAAAATTTCGGAATACACAACATCCAAATTAGACAAGTTTCACTGTATACCCATGACTACAAGGTGTTCTGAAACTGTTGATTTTACAGGCTGGGATCCAACCTTCCAAATCACCACTTTAAATCAGTGAATATGCAGACAAAATGGGGACCATTTCTTTTATACAGTAAAACACAGTTACAGCAAATATGCTTATATGCTTAAAGAGAAGTATTTTTTTCCCTGTAGTTTTAAAATGTGCCATGAACTTGATGAAATATGTTTATAACAAATCAAAATTGCTTAACCCTGCCACTTCACTATAAGCGTGTTTTACTGAACATGTTTTCTATAAATTACTGGTAAGTACTGCATTTACACTTCTAAACAGGATCCAGGTTTTTTATTTTTTCAACCAATATATTTTTTCACATGCATCATAACACACTTTACAGCTAATACACATGTACTATCTTACCCAAGTTGCTTGTTCTTTTTTGGATCCTCTGTTGAAAAGATATGCACTGTTCCATGATCACTAGCTACACACAAGAGACTGGAGTCTTGATTGAAGTTAATACTGCAATAAGGGAAAATACTGGTATACCTTTTTTTGTGCACAGGAAAAAAATTTGATATCAAATCAAATTGGATGATAGTAGAATCATTATCATTTAAGGAGGCTCAATTTTTTTTTTTACTCTTTTCAAAGTTATCTTCACAATGAAATAACACTTTTATGAAATGACTTGCAAAGAGAATAACATGTACCTGTTAACAGTTATTGCACCACAAGATATGCTAAAATTATACGCATTTTAATTATAAATTAGATTTGTTTTCTAAAATCATTAGCTTTAAAACAAATTTTTGTATGAGTAAACAGAGGGATGTTAAACCTTAAATACCAGTCACTTTCTGATATAAATAAGACTTTTACCCAATAAGAATTGATTGCAAACATACCAGTAAATATGAGCACTGTTAGCACCTCTTCTTAGTTCATGTAACTGGAGTCCTGAATGAGTATCAAACACACGAATAAGAGTTCCCTGAAAATAAACAATAGCAATAATTGTTAAAGCAGAATACATCAATCTTTCACATTTAACTTAGGCTGCTTGTCATAAGGCAAGTACAAGTTTGGCAAACTGTAAGAAGTTTGAGCTAGTGAAAATGACTTCTTCCATAAGTAAACCCATATTTACGACTACAATGCTAAAAATATCATCATGATGTCATATAAAGAAAGGTTAACGATTACTGGTGTTTTCCTTTCTTAAACATTTTCAAAACATGGACATCAAATAACACTGAATGAATGAAGGAATTTTTTAAAGAATTTTTTTTTCATTTTACCTTCTCTGAGCTTGTTGCTAGCCTGGTCCCCTGAAGGTTCATGGCTATACAACTGAGGGGGGCCTCATGAGCTGGAATATCTGTTGCCGATTTTTCTGTGTTGGCCAAATCCACGATTTGGACATGGCCAGTTTTTCTCCCAGGAAAAGTCAGCAAGGAGTTGTTACTATTTGGGCACAATACACAAAGTCCTGAAGTTTATATTAACACACAGTTAAACCTAATTTAAAAAAAAAAATGCTTGCCCAAACAAGCATTGAGAAAAGAGAAGAATAAAATTCAATCCAAACCTTTAGGATTAGGACATGTCTCGAAGACATGAAGCTGTTGTGGATTCTGGGTAAATGTGTACACTTTGATTAATGTATCTAAGACCACCACAATCCTGTAGTCAACAAAGAACACAATTATTGAGACAATTTTGTAAAACAACGTCTATGTATGATATGAATCATTGAATAAATTCATCTTCTATGGTAAATTGAGTTTCCAGAGGAAACAATGAATTCAGATTCAATAAAGTTCTCCTTTACCTTTTCAGAACACATTTAAACTCATTTTTAAAGAGAGAGGGGCAATTACAATGAGAACAGGAAGTATTTGAAATTTACCCATATAAATTTAAAGTACATTTATCTATATGAAATCTTCATCCTACATCTATATAAGTGATTATTTACATTTGCAAATATTTTTCTTAGATGAACCTATAGAAGAGAAAATATGTTCAATTCTGTATGAACTTATTAGGGGGTCAGAGGTCATGGCGTGACCGAATCACACAGCGAGACGATATCTTGTCTACATATTTCTGTCACAGTGACACTGGTTTTGGAACTTCTGAACCGTCAAAGCGATGAAAAAGATAAAATTATTAACACATATATTTTTTTTTTCGTTCAACAAATGATCGTTAGATCTTTCTTCGGTGTGAAGAATGTTTCTAATTAGCCTAAAATCACGCTTACCTCTTTAACCCGAAATTCCTTTGAAGGTATGTAAACTGAAGACGATAGCACCGCTTTTGACTTTATATATAAAGAACTCGTACAATAATAGTAAGATAATTCCCAGTAGCGATCATTGTTTTTTCATTATGAACAGATATTTCCTGAACTGGACTGCTAAACATCAATGTAAGTATTCAAATGTTGGAGCGAGGCGAACTCTCAAGACCAAACAACTTCTAGGTCATTGCGCGTCACAACATAGCAATACGGCGGGCCGTTCGTGTAATAAATGCAGTCCTATTCAGAATATTCGTCTCAAATGTAAATAAAAGTAATAAACAACAATGTTAAAAAGTTCACTGGGAAATGAACTTGGTTGGTACGTGATCAAATCTTCTGAGAAGCCCTTCGGGCTTCACAGGATTTGATCACGTGACCAACCAAGTTCATTTCCCAGAGAACTTTTTAACATTGTTGTTTATTTCTTAAATAAAATTTGAAACTATGTTATATAAAACAACTTGACATGTTGTTCTTCTAACCTGTCACGTCTCAGGCGGACACTACGGACTTCTGTTGAAAACTCCAATTCTATCACAGGTTTCTTTTTCAAGTCATCCCATACCATCACTACAATAAGTACATATTAACTGGTATTCAAAGAAATGTTGAAGTTTGGAAGACAGGTCGCAGAGTCCTTGAATACTGGTATGTATAAAAAGAAAATTCTTATATGCAAAAGGACCACTCTGTAGACTTGCCAATGTGTATGCTTAGGAAAATTATATGAAGTTGATTATTCAGCACTGTATATACAATAAAACAAATTACATATACTTTGAACACATGTAGCAAACTTAAAAAATAAATGTGTTACTGTTATGAGCTTAAATACTTGTTGATTATGAAAAATTACTACAAAATAGTGTAATCTGACATTTTGATCACATAATGATAAGAATGTTTTAAATATTTGGATTCTAGATCAACTTTGTCCCTATATATTGTTTTCATGTGTGTGTAATATTTTCAAAAGATAACATTATACAAAGAAAGTGTTAAAATTACAATTTATGACTTTGAACATATTTATAACTGACTGTCAATAAACTGTATGATTTTAAAAAAAGAGTTAAGATGTATCTTTGCAATCTGATATAAATGATTCACTCACCCTTTGTAGGGGGGTATTTTGGATTTTTACCCCCACCAACCAAAGCCAAGTAATTGCACCTAAATAACATCTCAATGTGATGAATCCCACCATCAGCAAAATCTGTATGAAAATAATAAGCTTTTTTTCTATCATGTGTACTAAATTCCAGGTGTGAATTGTCTTAAATTTACTGGTACATTTGTCAACATTTCATAAAATGAACTAGAAAACTATGTCCAACCACACAGAATTGTACAATGGCTCAAGTTATTTTGTTTTGTCTTTAATGAAAAAAAGGAGGTGGTGTTGAACCTTGCCGCTCTTTTTCCTTCAGAGGGTCTGAATTGTACACTCGAAATCCTGTTTCCATTCCACAGGCAAAACATCCTGTAAATAAAATAATTTTATTTGCAGTTAAAAAAAATCACAAAATATGCAGTAATTTTATCTAAAAATATATTTTAAAAGCAATCCATTAACTTCCAAAAAGTTTATAGAGATGCAGCAAGTTCTGTTGAATGTCTATGGATGGAGGAAATCTGAGTTTAATTTACACACTGTTCAAAGAAATTTTGATGGAGAGCCCCTTGTGAAAAAAAATCTAAAACTTCCAATCTTCTTTGTGTGCATAGCAACATGGTGTCTAGATCAGAGCAAGGACTAACTTGAAAAGATTTACAAAAATACAAAACAAAAGAATGGAATCTCTGTGCTAATATACATATACTTTAAGATATGCATTGTACAATCAAATTTCATTATCTCAAACTTAAAAATGGGACTGAGAAAAAACCTTGAGAATCTTAGGGTTCGAAAAAAATGAGGTTAATATACATAAAGAAAATGTGGTTGCATCATCTCAAGCCATGGTCTGGAGTCCGCATATAGCTCTTTCCTACCCGTGGCTGCTTGTTCACAAAAAGTGTCATAATCTTGAATATTTATGCCTCAATGTTGTAACATCAATGTTCAACCAATGACAATATTTGTTTCCATCACAATTGAAATCAACAATTGACGTCAACAGTATAAAGAAATGTTTCGTATACTGTGATTGGGTATTGAAAGGTCACGTCAAATTTCATCATCCGACTATGCTTTACTCGCATTGGTCAATATTTAAATGAGCTGCAAATTATTCTCTTTTCATTCAACCATGGCCAGAATGGGAGAGGATCATACATTTGGGCCGTGGTTTGCGACGATGATGTGGTTGGGACTTCCAAACACCTCAACATATCCAAGGTATTCGGGATATCAACAACTGAGATAAAATTGAACTGTACAAATCAAAATAGAAAACATCAAAAGTTTTTCAGATTTTGTTGGTATTGACCAAGAATTATTTATGAAGTTTTGAATCTTAATCCTGAGGAATAGGGAGCCATTAATGTTGGGGGAAATTTAACTATAACACATTTTATGAGTCATAAAAACATGTGAAAATAAATGTCATGAGATGCAGTAAATGTAGTCTAAAGAAGTTTGCTGAAAAATTGTGAGACCATTTTTTTAGGAGTATGCAAAAGAAAATGATGAATCCATCTGTAACAGACAGTTGCCCAGTGATCAAGATTCAATGAAATAAGAGATCTATATATGATGACAGGTTTAGTTATGCTTTATTTGTAAGATGATAAATAATATTTATACAGCAATGTTGCTTGCAAGAATTTGATACAATATTTGCATTTGTATCTTTATCACATCTTTAAGAAATTAATAATTATTTATACATGTAGTACAAGGGAAACTGCTCATCCTAAAGGTTTCAACTTCGATTATTTCATAAAAATAAATAAATGTAACTGAAGTAATGGTACTGACATTTTTTAAAAAAGTTATAATCAGTGTCCACTCCAGTATTTATAAATGAAAAATATATCCATTAAACATTTTGAATCATAATTTAAAAAAAATGTGAGTCAGACTTTAATTTAAAAGCAATATCATAACACATTACAATTACCCACTGAGACACAGTTGGGTTATACTCTAAGCAAACTGATAAATCTTTTTATGTACTCTGCTTTTTATTGTTTAAGTTTGTGAATAACTTTTATATAAGTAGCATTTTATGAATTAAAATCCCATCTTCTTTATTGGATGCAGGAATAGTAAACTTTCCTCTTAATTTCCAATAAAAAAATTACTTCCAACTCTTCCATATCATAATTAAGTATATCATGAGTGTTTAAAGCTCTTCAAACTTTTGTAAACAAAAATCGACCAAGGTGCAATGATGGCGATATAATTACCTTGATCTTGGTTCCAGCCCGCATACAGCAAGCCATTACCGTATGAGTTACCAAGGGATAAATCCATTATACATATGTCCCAACTATCGATAAATATTTGCTTTCATTTTCATGTGGAATGTGACAACATTTTCAGCTACCGAACAACACACCCCCAAATAACACGACAAAACGTTTAAGGGATGTTGGAACAACCTGTATCGAATAGATGCTTGAGCTGATTCTGCTAAGTAACGAAAATTCATTTGAAATATATTTTAAATAGATAAAATATTAATTTCGAAACTTTTCATAAATTGAAAGTTGAGTATATGTCAAAAATTGTTGCTTTTATCTCAGGGTACAAATTAAAAAAAAACAAACTCCCTTTTGCAATCTATTATTTTTCTCACGGCTTTTCGTTATTTAGAAAAACCATTCAAAATGGCTTGCTTTAGAACAGGTGCACAGCTATGCAGACAATTTTTATTCAGTGGACAATCTTCGATAAAGTTATTTGCAGCTTCCTTATCTCATAGATGGATGTCGACAGGTAAATGTCATGCAGCAATCTTTAATTTATGTTGTCATTGCTCCTTATGAGGTAAATATCTATGTTACAGGTAGCGGCTCAAAGGTCGTTAGAATTCCGAATTTCCTTGAAAAAATTGTGCCATCCATTCCTTAGTTTTGTATAGTTGCATTGCATTTTCATCTTGATTATGACTCCTAAGCAGAGAGAACTTCATGACATTCTTTTTTGCCTGTCACATAATAGTCCTAGATTGGAATGGATTTCAACTGCAGTATCTTCTTTTCCATAATCTAAAGATGTTTTGAGATATCAGCTTTAGATCATTTCTTATGGTCAAAATCACTGGCATTGAGAAAGTGAAGGGTGCCATGGTTATAACTTTGAAATCATTCATCGAAATGAACTATAAATCTGCAGTAGGCAGCTAGTAGGTAATCTCAGTGAGATTCGTCGAGACTAAAAATTTGGGACAGGCGTCTCTTCCAAATCTCAGGAAATCTTGCCTTGACTTCAACCATTATGATTTCCTATAGAAATAAACCACAGGATGAAGTATTTGAAGCAGACTATTGCTGGAACTCTTTGGCATTGGAGGTTTAAACAATATGTCAGTGGTATGAAAAAATCAACAACTTAATTTTGGTTGGATTTAAACATTTTAAAGGTAAGAAACGAAAGTTTTATAGTGAAAGGAAGTTAAAAGGATGTCCAAAGCGAAAAGCTGAAGTGGGCAGGGAATTAATTTCAGCCTGTATTGATCAAAACAAGCGGTCGAAGTCCGGGCAAGATTTCCCTAGTCACTTTGTGTGGTACTGGTCTGAGATTCGGAAGAGACATCTGTCCCAAATTTCTAGTCTTGATGAATCTCGCTGAGATTAGCTAGTAGGTTGTTGTTGATGATTACATCTTGAATCAAAAATTGATCATAAAGGTCAAGGCTACTTGGTGATGAAATTTGAAAATTTTTGAAGGCTGTGAATTTGAAATCCTTGATCGGAGTGAATTCAACCTCAGTGTAATTGTTGATGACCTAAAAATATGTCATGACCTTGATAGAGTCATATCTCAAGGTCAAGGTGAAATAGTGATGGCCAGGTATAACTTGATAATTGGAGATACATCCCTTTGTGATGAAAAACAACATACTAGGTTGACTTTTTTCAATCAATTAATGTAATCACAATGCAGTGTACAATGCACAATTTCACTCAAATGAATGGAGAGTATAGACATTACTTTTCTATCTTTGTATGATAAAGTCTTACCAAGAAATGAGTGTATTAAGACTTGCCACTAGAATTCGCAATGCAAGTGTAAGGTATACTTCGTTCATTCTTTGAAATTGGTGCTATTTTTAGAAGTTGGAAAAATCCATGTAATGTGTATTGTATTTGAAGGACTGGTATGATCCAAAACAAATGAAAACTTTTTTGGCATGTTATTACTCTTTTTTA